>NC_052048.2:24366258-24696781 GCF_903992535.2 Arvicola amphibius | reverse complement strand
GTTTCTCGGTGTAGCCCTGACTATCCTGGAACTCACTCTGTAAACCAGGCTAGCCTCAAACTCACAGAGCTCTGCCTGCCTCTGCCTCCTGAGGGCTGGGATTAGAGGGGTGCACCACCACTGCCCGGCTTGTTTATTTGTTTAGAGACAGGGTTTAACTATGTAGCCTTGGCTGTCCTGCAACTCGCTATGTAGACCAGGCTGGTCTTGAACTTATGGAGATCCTCCTGCCTCTGCCTCCTGAGTGCTGGAACCCAGACCTTGCACATGCAAGGCAAGTACTCTGCAACTGAGCTAAACCTCTAGACCTGAAACGTCTACTCTGCGGTTGTATTAATTAATTGTAAAAATCAATACTTTATTGATTTTGTGTTTGCGTACATGTCTGTGAGTCCGCTCGTGCCACGGTGTGCACATGGAGGTCAGAGGACAGCTGGTGGGAGTTGGTGTTCTCCTCCAACACGTGGGTCCCAGGAACCACACTCCAGGTGTCTGTCAGGCTTGGCACCAGGCACCTTCACCAGCTGAGCCATCTCACCAGCTCAAAACCACCTCCTTTTTCTCTTGTTTGTTAAGACAAGGTCTCTCTGTATAGCCCTGGCTGTCCTGGAACTCATTATATAGACCAGGCCTGCCTCGAACTCACAGAGATCCACCTGCCTCCCGAGTACTGGGACAAAATGTGTGTGATGCCAATGCCTGGCAACACCTCTACCTTCAAACTCCTCTGACTGTCTGTCTTCCGGCAGGACCACCTGGGCCTAGCACCCACCAACCCTACGAAGATCTCTCCTAATACCGCAGACTGGCTCCACTCACCTGGCCTGTGCACAGTCCCACTACCAGGTCAGCAATGAACGTGTCCTCTGTTTCTCCGGAGCGATGACTCACCATAACCCCCCAGCCGTTCTCCTGGGCCAGCTTGCACCTGCAGTACACACTAGCTCTGACCTGCTGCCCTGAGGCGCAGGCATTCCCTCCCAGCCCCAGGCTTGCTCCGAGGAGTCAAGAAACGGCTGGAGGAAAATGACTAAGCGGAAAGGCCGCAGGGCGGGGGGGGGGGGGGGGGGGGGGGGGGGGATCGCGAAGTGCAGAGAGAAGGGGAGTGTGAGAATTGCAAAGAGTATCCAACTTTCATCAACACTCCAGGGCAGAACCAGGCTAGGAGGCCTTGGAAGAGGGATCCAGAAGGAACAAGGGCCAGGCCGGAGAAGGCTGCAAACCACTCACGCTTGGATGGCTTCCGTGACCGAGCCGATCTGATTGACCTTGAGCAGCAAGCAGTTGCAGGCCTTTTCCTCCACAGCACGCTCGATGCGCTTTGGGTTGGTCACTGTCAGGTCATCACCCACTATCTGGATGCCAACATTGGCTGTGAACTTGGACCAAGCTGCCCAATCATCCTGGTCAAATGGGTCTTCGATGGAGACCACTGTCGAGGGAGCAGAGAGGGACCGTTGATGCTTCTTGAGCTCTGGAGGGACACCCTCCTTTGACTTGCCCCCTGACAAAGCCTCCTCATCCTTCTCTCCCTCCCCATCTTCCCAAGCCTGCTTGGACTCCTGTTATTTCATAGCCTTGTCGGGGTCCAGGGAGCTGTTCTTCTCATACCCTCTCTGAGTTCTATTCTTATTGCCAGGGAGTCCGCCCTCATGCCTACTCTAACTCTCCTTCTGAATTGGTATTTATTTTACCTTGCCCTCCCTCAGGAAGATGGAGGCCAGCAGCCTCCATGGAGTGGGGCAGAAGCCCTTGGTAGATCTGGGGACTCTGTAACTCAGTAAGCCTTTCCAGGCGGCAACACCAACTTCAGTATCTACCTTCATCAAAGACGCTAAAGCCTGCCACTTTCCTCTTACATCCATCTATGTCTCCCCATCCCTGCTCCATCCAGAGCCCCCACTAGGACCTAGTAGCTCTGAGAGCCCAGGTTCTGAACCAGATGGAGGAGATCCATTACAGCTACATGACACTCAAACCTCCTTCCCTTCTCCCTGCTTCTCGGGTTCCTTAAGACATTACCTGGTACCAGAATGTACCTGGTAAGGTTCAAAGTTGCCCTACAGGGTCCCTACCTCTTTCTGTTCTCCCCCCTTCGTATCCCCCACATCCCTTGCTCTCACCAGGATAGTTCCGAACAAAGTCCTGGTAGAGTGCCCCCAGCTGGTCCCCACTGATGTATCGGGAAGGATCAGCAGGAGACTTGAAATCCAAGTCGTATTTGCCATCACGGTAAAACTCAGAGGCAGCAACGTCCATGCCAATCACGATCTTTTCTGTGTAGCCAGCCTTGTCAATGGCTTCCTTCACCAGCTCCAAGGCTAGAGACAAGCACAGTGAAGTTATGGGTAGGAGAAATGGGTGGGAAGGAAAGAGGGAGGAGAAAGAAATGAAGAGTGGAAAGGGAGGTGTGGCTAGGGTCTGGAGAGAGAGGCTAGCCAGGGAAACAGAGTGGAAATCTGTTACTAGTAGTTCTGGTCCCCCTCCCCACACTCCTCCCCCTCCCCATACCTGGTGCTGCATCTTGAACCCAAGGCCTCATTCATTTGAGGCAAAATGTCTGCCCCTGAGCCACATTCCTACCCCCTTTCTTTTTCATTTTGAGAAAGGGTCACACTAAGTTGCCCAGGCTGGCCTTGAACCCAGTCTGTAGCTTGGGCATACCTTAAACTTCCAATTCTCCTTCCTCAGCTTCTAAGTAGTTGGGATGATAGGTCTGCACTACCATCCTGGCTATAAAAGGCCTGGCTAGCAGTTTGTGTGTGTGTGTGTGCACATGTGTGTATGCACATGCATGTATTTTGTTTGCATGTATGTATCTGCTCCATGCCCATGCTGGTGCCCACAGATGCCAGATGAAAGTATTAGATCCCTTGGAATCACACAGGTAATTGGAATTACCTGAGCTCTCTACAAGAGCAGCAAGTATCCTTAGCCACTGAGCCATCTCTGCAGCTCCTAAGAGTGGCTTTCTTTGGTACCACATCATAGCATCTTACATATATTATTTATCTCATTTAGTCCTCAATGATATTTGTAGAACTTGGATTATTACTTTCTTGTTTTGTTTTGAGACTGGGTCTCACCATGTAACACTAGCTAGCCTGGAAATCTCTGGGCAAACCAGGCTGACCTTAAACTCAGAGATGTACCTGCCTCTACCTGAAATTAAGGGTATACACCTCCATGCCCTGCCCAAATGCTTGGTTTTTTTATTTTTGTTTTCCATTTTTTGAGACAAGGTTTCTCTATATAGCCCTGACTGATCTGGAACTTGCTCTATAGACCAGATTGGTCAAGAACTCACAGAGATCTGCCTGCTTCTGCCTCCCAAGTGCTGGGATTAAAGGCTTATACCAACCTCACACCCTCTCCACCTCACCCCCGGCAAATGATTGGATTTTTTTGTTTTGGTTTGGTTTTGGGTTTTTGTTGTTGTTGGTGTTGTTTGTGAAACAGTCCTGGCTGTCCTGGAACTCACAGAGATTCTCCTGCCTCTGCCTCCCTGAGTGCTGGGGTGCCACTATCACCTGATAAATGCTTGGTTCTTTTTTTTTTTGAGGGGGGGTTGTTTGTTCATTTGTTTTTTGGTTTTTCGAGACAGGGTTTCTCTATAGCTTTGGAGCCTGTCCTAGAGCTAGCTCTTGTAGACCAGGCTGGCCTCAAACTCACAGAGATCCACCTGCCTCTGCCTCCCGAGTGCTGGGATTAAAGGTGTGCACCACCACCACCCGGCCAAATGCTTGGTTCTTAAAAGACCACTTCTGTTTATTATTATTATTATTATTATTATTATTATTATTATTAATCTTTTCTTTCTTTTTGGACATGGTTTTATGTAGCCCAGGCTAGCTTCAAACTCATAGCAACCTTTAGGCCTCAGCCTCCCAAGTGTTGGGGATTTCAGCCAATAACTCTTCAATGTTCAAATAGAGGCAAAGAATCTGATTCCAGAGCAGAGTCTGTGCACGTTGTGTACCCATCTGCATGCATTTGCATGTGTATACATTTGTGGGTGGTGTGGTGGCCTCAGCCTTAGCGGGCGCTCTACCCCTGAAGCCATACCCCTCACCCGGTGCCTTCACTTGTAACCATGACCTTAACAGTCCCCTTCTGCAGCACAGAACATGGATCCTGGGAAGGGGATGGGACTGATGTGGAATTACCTCCCTACAGCACGATATATGTCCTCTAAGTCTGTTGCATTATAGGATGAAATGAATCTTAGCCAGACCACGTCCCAATAGTCTCCCAGTTTAGACTGGGCAGGTAAAAGACTGATATCCAAGGTCTATGTGTGACATCAGAAGGCCCCCTGGAGCCCACCCTAAGGGCTGGTACCTCTTGAGATTTTCAGAAGTTCAAGGACCTGTCACCAGTCCCCTCAGGACCTACGTGTGCCACCTTTTCCAGCGTGAGACTCAGAGCTGGAGTAAGGGCTCCAGGCCTCACCTTCGCTGTTCTCCAGGATATTGGGGGCAAAGCCACCTTCGTCCCCCACATTAGTGGCGTCCTTGCCGTACTTGTCCTTGATGACCCCCTTGAGTGTGTGGTACACCTCTGCCCCAAGACGCATGGCATCCCGGAAGCTCTCAGCACCCACTGGGAGGATCATGAACTCCTGCATGGCCAACTTGTTCCCAGCATGAGAGCCGCCGTTGATCACATTAAAGGCCTGGGGAGCCACAGATGGCCAAGGAGTCAAAGAGTCACAGAGGAGTCAGAAAGCCTTCCCTCCTGCCCCTGGGATGGGATCTCCAGGTCCCCCACATGCCAGGCTCAGGTTTCACATCCCCACCCTTTCTCTCTAGCTGCCCCTTCCCCTTCTTCCCCTCATCCCTCACCAGCATGCAGTCCCCTCCTCCTCTGGAAGAGACTAGGCTCACCGGCACAGGCAGGATGAGGTCTGAGTTCCCAGCCAGTTGAGCAATGTGGCGATAGAGGGGTAAGTCCCTCTCGGCTGCCCCAGCCTTACACACGGCCAGAGACACACCCAGGATGGCATTGGCCCCGAACTTGGCTGGGAGAGTAGAGAGGAAGGCACTGAGCAAAAATGTCCCTTCCTCTTATAGCCCTGCCCCTCTTATACTCCCAAGGAAAGCTAGTTAATGAGATCCCCCCCCCCCAACCTCCAGCAGCAACTTATTCATTTTCTACGACAAATAGTGGAGTTGGAGGAGGAGGTGACAAGAAAGGGAAGGCCTCACCTCTTCCTAAACATCCCCTGGACGACCTCATGCCAACTCTTAGCTTTCTGTCTTTCTGTCAAATGACATTCCCTCCCTCTGCAGTGGCTTTGGGCAAGGGAGGAGGAGGTCCTCTGATACCCACTGTGCCCTCAGCACAGCCCCTTCTGTTCTCTGTGCTATCCCCGTTCCTCCCAGCCCAGCCCTGCTTACATTTGTTCTCAGTCCCATCCAACTCCAGCATCAGGTTGTCCAGTTTCTCTTGCTCCACCACGGAGAGACCCTGTGGGCAGAGCCCCCATTACCCAGAGCCAAGATGGAAGCTGGGCCCTAAGACACACAGTCTTCTGAGTGAGCAGGGTCCCACCAGATCCCTATGACAGCAGCCTGCTCTGCCAGCTTTAGGGACCTTGAGTTCCTGCTGGGGCAGTAAGCAGTATTTTCCTACCTCTCCCTCTGTAACCACAATACCTAAAGCATGGGCTTTTTTTTTTTTTTTTTTTTTGCCTCCCCTTGTCCCTCCCTGGGTCCAAGATTTCTTCTAGGATTCGGGTCTAGCCGCCACCCCCAGGAAAGAGCGGGGCTCACTGAGCTGATGAGGGCTGGTGCAATGGTCGTGTTGATGTGATCCACTGCCTTCAGTACACCTAGAAAGAGGAAGAAGAGCTGGTTAGTCCAGGAGGGGTGGAGAGGAAAGGAGGGGGAAGTCATCTAGGGGACTGGCGCACACTAGGAGAGGGCCACCATCACCTTTGCCTAAGTAACGCTGTTTGTCCCCATCCCTTAGCTCCAGGGCCTCATAGATGCCAGTGGAGGCTCCGCTGGGGACTGCAGCCCGGAAAAGACCTGGAAGAAGACATACGATGAGCAGGGAGGGAGGACACTCTGGGCCAAGAGCTCTTTGGACCTTCCAGCCTAAACTCCTACCTGCTACATCCAAACTTCCCCGCAGACTGCTCCTCACACACACCGAGCCAGCTGCACAAGCAGGGCCTTCTCACCCGCCCATCTAAGGCCTCACAGGCACATGTGGGAGGCCGCAGAAACAGCGTTGTGCTAGGCAGAGCATGCGTGCTCCTGCGCTGGCGCAGGCACACAGACACAGAGGCAGGGCTGTTTCCACTCTGAACTAGAACACAGACCCATCTAGCCCTGCTCTACAAGTGGAGGAAGATCAGACTCCACAATTCAGCCTTGGTAACCTGGCCTTGCACCCCCTGGTCCCTGGGCATGAAGGAAAACCTCTGAAATCTGCCAGACCCAGCACGGGGGCTGTGGAAAGCCCATGCCCCGCCCATCACCTTTGGCAGTATAGAGATCCACCTCCACGGTGGGATTCCCACGGGAGTCCAAGATCTCTCGGGCCCAGATCTTCTCTATAGACATGATGATGGTTGGGATCTCCTTGGGTGGAAGAGATGGAAGAAAGATAAGAGGCTTAGAAGGGTGGAGCCTGAGACTAGTGGGAGGGGCCAGAGGCTGGGAGGGCTGGGAAATTGGTTACTGCAGTGGCTGGGGGTGGGGAGGAGCAAACTGCAGTGGGCCTCTGTAGAAGGAAGGGGTTCTTCCTCCCCCCGTGGAGATAGGGAAAGGTCAATGCAGTGAGGAAGGGGAGCTCGCTGCAGCAGGGTCGGGGTACATCTCATGACCAGCTGGGAGAACCCCGCAGTGAAGAGGGGAGGGGCACGGCAGCGATTCCTTCGCCCCTCAGCAGCTTCACCGACCAGTAGGGTTCCCCTAGACTTCCCCAGGCGGATGGCTGCCAGGCTGGTATTTTTTCCTTGGATCTTGGAACGGGAAGAAGAGGGGTTGTCTGGGCAAGCGGAGCCCCAACTTGACAGCCCCCATACACAGGGTCTATAAAATACTCTCCGGGGTCGTCACCTCTCTCCCAAATATGAGTTCCTCCTCTTTTCAAGAGGAGTCTGGCTGGGGACAGCATCCTGGGGTCAGGCCTCCAGACCCTAGGGGCTGCAGTGGGGAATGGTGAGGTAGTCCAGGCTGAACCCATCGTCTTCCCTACCCCCAGACAGAATCCCCACTCCTCTCATCCCTCCCCCATGCATCGGAGAAAAGGAAATGTCAAAGGAGAGAGGCGAAGAGAAGGAGGGATAGAAAAACGAGTCTAGAGCAAGTCTGAGGCAGCCAAGGAAGGGTGAGAGAAGGTATCTTCCCAAATGCAAAGCAAAAAGGACGTGCCAGGCAAACACGCGCCACGGGCTGAGACATTGAACTTAAGAAACAAATCGGCAGGACCCTAGGCGAAGACCGGCGTGGGGAGAGGGGCAGGCGAGGGTAGAACCGTGCAGTTAGAGAAGCGGGTGCAGAGAGCTGGTACCTAAACCGGGAGGAGGTAAGAGCCAGAAAGCCGGGAGCTGTCCGGAAAGGCCCGGGATGGAGGATGCTGGGGAAAGCAGGTGACAAGCAGGTCTGCAGCGTCACCCACCCGGCGTGCCAAGCCCAGAACAGAGGGGAGTGAACGCGGCAAGGAGCGAGTAAGGGGGATGCGGCCCGATGCGGGCCTCACCTCGAGGACTGCGGACTCAGCCGGTGGCGGTGGCGGTGGTGACGGTGGCGAAGCAGAGAGAGCAGGAGTGGCGGCGGCGGCGGCGGCTCCCAGCGCGGGCGGGGGGCGGGCAGGGGGCGGCGCCTACAGAACCGGGCTGGCGCTTGTGACCCGGAGCCCCCGATGAGTCAAGAGCTGCAGGCGGAGACGCACGTACGAGCGCGGGTGGTGGTAGGGAACGGGTGGGGGAGGGGAGGGGCGATCCAGGACCAGGATGCACTTGCGCTCATAACCCATGTCCAGCCAACTCGAGGGAAGCAGGCGTCCCCTCACTCCAGCACTGCGGCAGGTACTGACCCAGCTGGTGGAGAAGCCCATCACGCGGACTCATGAACTCGGTCAGACACGAGAATATCAAAATACCGTTTTATTTGAAACCTGAACTGTCACACCACAGCCCACCTCCTCAGCTCCTTTTTCTAGACAACCCCTACTCCATCCTGGTTACCCCGGACCTGCTTGAGGGTTGTCCCCCATCTAGGCTCCAGACAGAGCTTAGGAGTTTAGGCCTATAGAGCAAGTCACACAGAGATGACCACCAAAGAGCCTGGGCCTTGGGATATGATGGATTTTTAATGCGGAGACAAAAGACAGCAAGTATCTTCCACTTCCTATCACAGGGCCATGAATGTTGTGGTCCCCTACTGGAGTCTTATCAGTTCTTGAGGCCAGCCTCATTGGTCTCCTGGAAGAAGAGGACAGAAGGGCAGCTTGTGCCCCACTAGAAATGCCCACATCCCTGGGCTTCTCAGACTCTCTGCTTCGCTGCCCTCCTTTTGCCCCCCCACCCGTGTCCTGCTATTTTTAGATTCAGATTTAGTACAGGATCTTTTCCCTGCCCCGGCTGCATCCTCCATGTACCCCACGAGCTCCTCCATGCTCCCAGACCCATCCCTTTGTAACCAGCCCTTTACAGGATGATTACCTCTGCCTGCTGCTCACTTTTCTGGTCCCCCATGTCCTTTATCAGCTCTTCCTGGGCCTCTCATCTTTTCTTCATACCTAAGATACCTCCAGCCCCTAAGTCTGCTCTCTACTAAGGGTTCTCCTGGCCTCCTCTGTGTGCACAACCTTTGACCTTCTGAGGTTGCCTTTCCAGCAGCATCTCCCTTACTATTGGTTTAGGAAGAGCCGCTAAGATGGTGGCCGGTATGGTTCCATGTCATGGTCTGCATCCAGGTCCTGTTCCTGCTCCTCCTTCAGCCTCTGACGGATCTCCTCTGCCTCAGCCCGGTCCTCATCCTCAAAGAACTCTTTGTCTAGGCGCTCTAGGTTTGCCATCTGCACCAGAGCCTCCTGGCGGTAGTCGGTCTCGTCTGCACACGGGTTGTCCAGCATCACCAAGGCTCGCAACTTGGGCAGGTCCCGCAGTTTGGCCAGCTCCCCCAGGTCAGCAATCATATTGCTCCTGTGGATGAAGTCACAAGAGCTTACCTCAAGATCATGGGCTTTGACTGCTAGCCAGGAATCGGGCTTCCTCTGTAAGAACGCCACCAGCTGGGCCCTGAAAGCAATGACTGTTGAGGACTGATCTGCCAAGTGTGCCTCTCCTTCCCCACTGCTGGGGTGAAAGGCATGGCCACCACGGCCAGTGAAGGGCTGTCCTCTACAGGTAGGTGATGCTTAGCTCAGGAGCAAAGAAACCAGAAATGGAAAGGTAGTGGGGCCTAGAAAAGAGAGACGGGCATCTAAATAGGATATAGACAGGAAAGTAGCATTGGGGTCAAATTGAATTGCTTAAAAACAGGGATTAGCAACATAGTGGTGAATTCCTATAACTTAGCTATGCAGGAGTTCAAGAGGTTGGGACCAGCCTGGTTAATGTAGCAAGACCCCCATGCTTGAAAATGAGAAAAAAGCCAGATATGGTAGTGAATGCCTTTAATCAGAACTCTCAAGAGGCAGAGGCAGGAGGATCTCTGAGTTGAAGGCCAGAGAAACCCTGTCTGGAAAAACCAAAACCATAAAAAGAAAGAAAAGAGAGAGAAGAAGAAGAAGAAAGAAAAAACGGATTCTTTTAGATGTTCAGGGCTCAAGAAGATCTTTGTGTTGCTCTTTGAACCAAATGCAGAAGAAAGAAAGGAAAGCAGAGGGACTAGGGCGATGGTTCAGTGATTAAGAACACTGACTGCTCTTCCAGACGATCTGGGTTCAATTCCCAGCACCCACATGGCAGCTCACAATTGTCTGTGACTCCGGTTCCAGGGGACTCAATACCTATGGCAAAACACCAATGCACATAAAATAAAAGTAAGTAAATTAAAAATATTAAAAATAAAAGGAAGGAAGGAAGGAAGGAAGGAAGGAAGGAAGGAAGGAAGGAAAGCAGAGGACAAGACCCAGCTGTGGGTTACTGGGAGGGCCATTGACTCAGAAGCTGCTATTGACGGGTGTTAGCGAGGCTGTACTCCGCACCTCAAGTTCAGGTACTGCAGTGACTTCATCTCACTGGAGAAGCCGTCCAGAGTTTCAATCTGGTTGTCTCGGAGATGCAAAGTGGTCAGGTTGCTGAGGTTCTCCAGGCCTTCTATCTTCTTCAGCATGTTCTGAGCCTATACTCAGCATGCAATACAGTGACTCAGAGAGGGGAGCAAAGGGAGGGAGGAGGGGGTAGAGGAGGGGCAGATAAGAGAGTGTGGTATAAAGAATAAGGAACTACAAAAGTAGGTACGTGGCCCACCCCTAAAATAAGGCAGGAAGGTTGTCATGAGTTAGAAGCCAGCCTGGACTACTTAGTGAGTCTCCAGGCATGTCTGGACTATAGTGTGAGACCATATTTCAAATACTACCCCCAGCAAAAAAAGACAAAGAAGGGGCCCGCAGGTTTGCTCCACGAGCCAAGCCTGACAACCCAAGTTCATGCTCCAGTAGCCACATGGTGGAAAGAGAACTAACTCCTGCAAGTCATCTCTGACTCCATCTGCAGGCTGGGCTGTGATTACCCCCAATGAAAAGGAATTGTAACGTAATTTTAATTTAAAAAGAAAAAGAAGTCTAAAAACCAGATTTCCCAGAACTACAAAAATAATAATGATGATGATGATGATGATGATGATGATGATGATAAAAACAATAATAAAAAATCATTACTGGAAACTAGTTTCTGGGCTAGGGAGGCAGCTTGGTAGTAGAGCACTCTTAAATCATGTGCAAGGCACTGATTTCAATTACAGATACCAAAAAAGAAAAGAAGGAGGAGGATGAAAAGGGGAAAGAGGAGGAGGAGGAGAAGAGAGAGAGAGTGAGAGATAGAGAGAGAGACAGACTGTGAGAGAGAGAGCGAGAGAGAGAGACAGAGAGAGAGAGAGAGAGAGAGAGAGAGAGAGAGGATAGACCAAAAGAAAAGCAAAAGAGAGGCGGGCGCTGGTGGCACACACCTTTAATATCCCAGCACTCGGGAGGCAGAGGCAGGCAGATGAATTTGAGGCCAGCCTGGTCTACAAGAGGGAGTTCCAGAACAGGCTCCAAAGCTAGAGAAACCCTGTCTCAAAAAACAAAGCAAAAAGAAAAGAATAGGAAAGAAAAGAAAGAAAGAAAGAAAGAAAGAAAGAAAGAAAGAAAGAAAGAAAGGCAAAAGGAAAAAGAAGCCACCACTCCAACAAGAGCTCAGCTGTAGTCTCCTGCTGTGTGCTCAGCAGTCTTCCCCATCTCCATCAACGTCATCTCTAATTATGGAAGAGATGCTTGAAGCTACCATTGGTCCAGGAGCCCCACTCACCCACGGAGCAGTGGCTGCAGTACCATTCTAGGAAGCAGCATGTCCAGCCTAAACAGACAGACACTTAGAGCCTGGTATGGTGGTGCACAGCTGTGATCCCAGCACTCACTTGAGGGACAGACAAGAGGACAAGTCTGAGCTATGTAAGGAGTTCAGACTAGCATACAGGGAGATCCTATCTCAAAAGTAAAGAAGACTTGGAGTCAGAGCAATAGCTCAGCAGTTAAGAGCACCTGCTGCTGTTTCAGAAGACCCAGGTTCAGTTCCTAGCACCCACATGGCAGCTCCAGTTTCAGGGAATCTGACCTCCTTCCTGATCTCCAGGGGCACCACACACACACATGGCACTACACATACATACATATAGACAGACAGACAGACAAAACACTCATAGGCATAAAAATAAATAATCTTTAAAAGTAAAGTAATAGAACAAAACAAGATATTGTGACATACATCTGCAAATCCCAGCACTTGAGCGACTGAGGCAAGAGGATTGCTATGAGTTCTAGGCCTGCCTGGATTACATAGGCCAGTCAGGACTACATGGTATGACCCTTAAAAACCGAACCAAGCCTGGCAGTGGTGGTGCATGCAGGAGACAGGGACAGACCAGAGAATTTGAGGTCAGGCTCCAAAGCTACAAGTTATTTTTCTGTATTGAAAAACCAAAAAACAAACAAACAAACAAAAAACAAAAAACTCAAATAAAAAACAGACAAAACACAGGCCATGGAGATGGCTCTGTCAGTAAAATTCTTGTCATGCAAGCATTAGCACCCGTGTTCGTGCTCCCAGCACTCATATAAAAAGCCAAGCTTGGGGGTGTACAGTCTTTCATGCCTACTGTTGGGGTAGAGACAGACAAATCCCTAGAGCCCACAGGCCAGGCAGACAAATTAATCAGGCGTTTCAGGTTCTGTGAGAGAAACCTGTCTCGAAATACAAGATAAAAAGTCGCTGAAGAAAATGCTTGAAGTCCACCTCGGGCTTCCACACACAGCATGCCTGCACACCTGCACGCTCATGTGTGCACACGCAGACCAGAACACACAAGTAGATTATAGCTGGGCAGTGGTGGCCCATGCCTTTAATTCAAGCACTTGGGAGGCAGAGGCAGTCACATCTCTGGCATTAATTCAAGCACTTGGGAGGCAGAGGCAGTCACATCTCTGAGTTCAAAGCCATTCTGGTCAACAGAGAGCGTTCCAAGACAGCCAAGGCTATAAAGAGAAACTCTGTTTCAAAAAATCAAAACCAAAAATATATTTGATTATAATGGTCCTTCCTGGAATCCTGGCACTTAGAAGTTGGTGGCAGGAAGATCAGGAGGAGTTCAAGGTCCTCTTCAGCTATGTAGTATGTTCAGGTCAACCAGGGCTACACAAGACCCTGTTTCAGGGTGGACACTGGTGGTGCACACATTCAGTCCTAGCACTTGGGAGGCAGAGGCAGGTGGATCTCTTGAGTTCAAGGCCAGCCTGGTCTACAGATGGAGTTCCAGAATAACCAAGACCACAGTTTAAACCCTGTCTTAACCACCCCCAGCCAAAAAGGACTCTCTCTCAATAATTAAATATTTAAGTGGCTTCCTTGGCCTGCTTTCTGTACTTGAATAACACATTTTGCAACAACCTGTACCAATACATTTTCTCTGTACTTTCCATTCATCATGTATTGTAGCTATGTTGGAAGCCTACCTCTCTTGCTCCCTCCCCCTTTTCCTCGAGACGGAGTCTTACTCTGTAGCCCAGGCTGGCCTCTAACTTTCAGTGGTCCTCCTTCCTCGTCCTCCAGAGTACTAGGAATATAAACGTAAGACTGTGTGCATTGTCTTAGCATTATATCTCCACGGCATCAGACATCATGGAAGGACCTGTCATCCTCATGGTGCGGAAGCTAGGTAGAAGCCAAGGCTGTGATCCCTTCCCTGTACCACCCTAGGGCCCAGTAAGCTACCAGGAAGAGATTCTTCAGTTTAGGAAGGTTGATTCCCAATGTGCTCTCTAGCTGGTTCCCCCGAAGTTCCAGGGTGTGCAGGCTTGTCAGTCTTTCAGGGTCCAGACCACTCACTTGATGGATGCGGTTGCCTGCAGAAAAGGACGGAGTCAAGTGCACAAAGGTCCCTTCTGGATACTCAGCCTTAGAAATTTTGGTGCCTCTGTATCCTCTCTCCCTCTCATGCAGGGTGGAAGGGAAGAAGGAGCAACCCTGGAGTAAGATCTCTGGAGCCCCGAGGCAAGTGGGCCTGGAGGGTTTATCTGTCAGTGCTTTGAGAATGAATCAGTGATCCCTAAGCAATGCACTGGTCTGACTTCCTTCCCTCCTGCACATTTTTGGGCAAGTGATGTTTCCCCTAAACAACCAGTTTAAAATTGTCATCTGTGCCGGGCCTAGTGCTTCTAGCTACCCAAGAGCCTGAATTGGCAGAATCATAAATCTAAGGCTTTCCTAGGCTACTATTGGGTGAATGAGTTTAAGCCCAACTTGGGAAACTTATGAGATCCTGTCTCAAAATTAAAAATAAGTTGGGGATTGAGAGATGGCTTAGTGACTCAGAGCACTGACTGCTCTTCCAGAGGATCTGAGTCCAGTTCCCAGCAACTGCATGGTGGCTCACAATCATCTATAATGAGATCTGGTGCCCTCTTCTGGTGTGCAGGTGTCCATGAATACAAAGCACTCATACATAAGATGCATAAATAAACCTTTTAAAATCTTATAAAAAATAAAATAAAAAAGTTATAAAAACTGGGGATATGGTCAGTGCAAGAGGCTTGCCTGGCATGCACAAGGCCCTAGATTCAATCCTTTGTAACACACACATATGCACACACACGCACGCGCACACACGAGAGAGAGAGAGACAGACAGACAGACAGACAGAGACAGAGACAGAGAAACAGAGACAGAGAGACCAAGAGAGAGAGAGAGATTGTTACCTGTGCCTTTCACAGTGATATTTCCTCAATCTATTTTTCTATGGAATTTATCTCCTTTTTGAGTTTTATGTTGTATTTTTTGAGACAAAGGGTCTCACTCTGTAGGCCAAGCTGACCTGTAACTCCCTATGAAGCCCATACTGGCCTTGAACTCTAGCAATCTTGCTTTAGTCTCCAGCGTGTAGGAATTAGAGTTGCAAGCCACCAAACCTGGCATTTATTTATTTATTTATTTATTTATTTATTTATTTATTTTCTGAGACAGGGTTTCTCTGTAGCTTTGGAGCCTGTCCTGGAGCTAGCTCTTGTAGAGCAGGCTGGCCTCAAACTCACAGAGATCTGTCTGCCTCTGCCTCCCAAGTGCTGGGATTAAAGGCGTGCGCCACCACTGCCCGGCTTTTACTTTTTTTAAAAAAAAAAGATTTATTTATTTATTATATAGACAGTGTTCTGGCATGTATGCCCACACATCAGAAGAGGGCACCAAATCTTGTTATAGATGGTTGCAACCCACCACATGGTTGCTGGGAATTGAACTCAGGACCTCTGGAAGAGCAATCAGTGCTCTTAACCTCTGAGCCATCTCTCCAGCCCCAATTTACTTCCTATGCTCATTGTTAGCTGCCCCTCACCCTAAACCAGAGTGACTCTGCATAAGAATAGAGATTTTTGGTTTTGCTCATTTCTGTATTCCAGCATGAGGAACTGTCATAATAAATATTATTAGGAGGGGTCAGAGAGATGGGTCAGTGGTTAAGAGCACTGGGCGCTCTTCCAGAGAACCTGAGTTCAGTTCCCAGCACCCACATCAGGCAGATCACAGGAAATCTGGCACTTTCTTCTGGTTTCCGCAGACACCTGCACATATGCACACACACACGTGATTAAAAATAAAATTAAAAAAGAATATTATAATGAACTATAATAAGTGGTTTTTTGACCAGGCCTCATATAAGTATAGGCAAGGCTTTAATACTGAGTTATACCCCCAGTCCTGCATGTCCTGCACACTATGAGTGAGTCCATATAGACAGCTGAGTGGCTCAGCCAAGAGTCATATACTGCCTACTTCCGTCAGCCCCGCACTAGGAAGGGAAGTTCTGTGTAGTTCTTCCTAAGGACCCACCTTTGAGATCCAGGCTTCGTAGACGGGGATGAAAGATGCCTTCTGTGTCCACGATCTGGTTGTAGGAGAAACTGGCGATCTGCAGGTAGGGTAGCTCGTTCATCCGGGCACTTCGCAGTTGATTGCCGTCCGCCTTGAGCCACAGGAGGTGGGTGAGACTGTTGAGTGGTGACAGGTCTGTTATGTGGTTCTCAGAAATGTCCACGTAACGGAGATGGATGTAGGAGCGCAACAGGTTGATGTCTGTGAGGTCCCTAGGAGATGGGGTGGGGGTGAGGGGAGATTCACCATAAAGGATAAGAACCCAGCAAGAACTGGAGAAGAGATGCTGAGCAGAGGGCAGCAGAGACAGTTTATAGAGGGATGACAGAGTAGCAGGGGGAAGAGGAGGCAGGTGGAGTCTTGTTCTTGTTTCTCAGTGCAGCCATCAAATCCAGAGCCTTGTACATGGTAGACAAGCCTTCACTGTGGAGTCTCCGTCTGGGCTTGGAGACATAGCTTAGTGGTAAAAAGGCTTGTCTAGCATGTACAAGGTACAACCTGTCATGGACACTGAAGACGTCTTTCTTCCTTCTCTTCCCATTAGGTCAGATGAGAGAGTCACCAGGTCTCGCCAAAACACTCCAGAAAGAGAGAGGGGAGGCTGGCGGTGCTCCAGCTTCTTGGTCCTCACCTGTCTTTAGCCTCTAGCTTAATATAAGCATGAGCCAGTCCACTGCCAGTCTTGCAGAGTAAAGAAAGCCCTTCCTTCATCATGGCCTCCGTGAGGGGGGTGGGCATCCACTGTAAGAGAAGGGCAGTAAAGACATCTCTTTGCAGCTCTTCTCTAGCCCTCCCCCCCAGCCCCCAGCCCCGGGACCCCTCCTTCCGGCTCTCACTTCCTCAGAGACTTCTTCCCCCTCCTTCTTGTAGTCTTCCCACTCCTCTGTGTCCTTGTCGTCCTCTTCCTTCTCCAGATCATCCTGGTCTGGCTCAATGTCATCCAGGTCATCTTCATCCGACATCTTGCTCCCCTCTGCCCTCTGGAGTCAGCTGAAACTCAGTCCTGGCACCGAGAAGAGTGGTCTTAATTCCCACCCCATCACACCCCCGGTCCCCTCACCTTCATTTACAGGTACCCTGTACAGCCTGTCACCGCTGACCTCCCACCGTGCAGCTTTCCCCATCCTAGAGAACATGTTTGGGTTCCCAGCCTCTGCTTGGAGGACCCCGGTCCCTCCGGGACACCTTCCCAAACTCCTGACCATTCTGGCCTTCACAGTGGCTCCAACTCTGCCCCAGCAACCCGGATGTCCCTGCTTCCTGGATTCCCTTTGATAGAGTTCTACAGGTCCTCCTAAAATCTGCCCCCACCAGCCCCCCCTCCCCTCTCTTACCTACCTACACCTCACCTCCGGGTTCCCTGCCACCCCCAACCCCTGCTCCCTTCATTTCTTCTAATGCCATCTCTCTGCTTAACACCATTGCCCTAAGGCACAGTCTCCAACTCTCCCACCCTGTTCGCCTTCGGAGGGGGCGCAGACCCTGGTTCTCTTCCTCTAACAGTAGTTATGGAGAGGATATTGATGCCGAGAGGCCAGGACTACTTTTTTTGTTGTTGTTGTTTTGGAAGACGCAACTGGGGGAGGGTAGTCGGAGCTGTATAGCGTTGTTATGGCAACGGGGGCGGGGTCGCTTGGCTTTGCAGCCCGCTTCCGTTAAGAACCCGGAGAAACCCAACCGTAAAGCACCAACCCAAGTGCCCCTACAGGCACCTTCAGCCGGTAGTTCAGTGGTTGCCAAGTTACGAGGCCAAATTCCCACTCCCACGAACCTGGAGGAGACAAGAAGAGTGTCACGCGGTTAATTGTCCGAGGACATTAAACAATGGTTCACTTAGAACAGCATTGCAGAGAGGTGGGAGGGAGGCGGGGTTGGTCATTATGTCCTTAAAGGGACCAGATGTCCCTTGCAAAGATACTTATTGTGCTTCAAGACTATCCCTAAGAAGCAAAGGGGGTTTGGATGAATGGACAAGGCACTAGGAGAAGCATGAAATGTCAAGGATGGGATCTGTTGTTGCTGCTCGAGTTCAGCTCATTTGCTATTTTCTGGTAAGCCTCGAAAGGTGACCTGACAGAGCAGAAGCCCTGCCTTAAGAACGCCCTGCAGGTGACAGATAGATTGTTCAGCGATTTAGCGTGGTGGCTGTTCTCCCAGGATTCCCAGCACCCACACACTCCAGCTCTAGGGAGATCTGATGCCTTCTTCCGACCTCCAAGGGTACCAGGCAAACACATAAAACAATACACATAAAATGATAAAATTAATAAATCTAAAAAAAAATGGAGTCCCGGCTTGGAGCCTTGGCAGAGGTGCAGTTTAGAAGCCATTTAGCTACAATTCTGTAGAATAAACTTAACAACTGGCAGCAGTCAGTCAAGTAACTGGTCTTTTTAAGAAGGCGGGGTTGTTTTGAAGTCACTTTTCCTCCTTAGCCTCCCTTGCGCTGGAATTACAGGTGCACTACCAGAGCTAACGCTATCTTGTGGAATCTAAAGAAAACAGAACAATTAGGTGATACAGGAAGATATGGGACTATTTATCTTGTTACACGCTTTAGATAAAATGCAAATTGGAGGCTAGAGAGACGGCTCCTGGTTAAGAGGATCAGATCCTTGCAGGGGACTCGGGTTTGATTTTCAGCACCCATAAAAGGGGGCCCATTATCCTAATCACTCCATCTCCAGGGGAGTCAATGTCTTTGGCCTCCACATCCATACCCCCCTGACCCCACATGCATATAGTTAAATCTTTTAAAGATTGCAAGGAGGTCTGATTCTGTGTGGGCTGAAAGTCAGGAAGCGTTCCTTTGGATCAGTCTAGATTGAGGAACAAAATCTGTCCATTTGTTGTGAGTGATCTGAGGCCTTAGGGACAGCGGGGACTTGAGAGTACAAACAGTAGGTTCCCAGCAGCTCGGTCACTCAGTCGCTGTGGTTTCTTCAGGTTAGGTCACACAAGCCTACATTATCTAAAAATATATATTGCTAAATTATGCATGGTGACACGCAGCTGCCAACAGTAGCTCTCTGGAAGTTGAAGCAGGAGGGGTTACAGCTTGGACTATCTCAAAATGAGACAGCACACACCTCGAAGGATTAGAGAATTTTCAATAAATGGTTTTTCGCTTGGTTGACCCTTCAGTGAAGAAACTCCTGTCCCCAACTCTCTCCTCAGTATTCTCAGTACTGAGGTTGTCATGAAGAAAAAGAAAAAAGAAAAATGATGTTTTGAGATAAGATGTTGCTCTGTAGCCCAGGATGGCCTGGAATTCACTGTTGTAGCCCAGGCTGGTCTCATACTCACAGCAATCCTGCCTCAACCTCTGAGCAGCTGGAATTAGAGGTGGAAGAGTAAATGTTAAGTATTCTGAAAGCTGGAAGTGCTTTGCAAAAGGGAATGATTGTATTAAGCCAGCCATGGTGACACAGTCTTGCAGTCCACAGCACTTGGTCATTGAGGTGTACCAGGGTTTTTCTTCTGGGCCACCAGTCAGCTCCCAAATCATGACACAGAGACTTCTTTTTAGTTTTGAATGTTTGGCCTAGTTTAGGCTCATTTCTGGCTGGCTCTTTTAGCTCAACCTGTTTTTCTTTATCTACCTTTTGCCTCGGGGCTTTTTGCTTCTCTTCTTCTGTGTACCTTACTTTCCCTGCTGCTCACAGTTGGCTGGTGTCTGCTGGCTTTTGCCCCAGGTGTTGCTGCCCCCTTCTTCTCTTCACATTCCTCTCCTTCCAGAGCCTAAGGCCTAGGTTCTCCTATTTATTCTCTTCGCATTCCTCTCCTACTAGAGCCTAGGGCCTAGGTTCTCCTGTTTATTCTCTCTGCCTGCCAGCCCCAACTATCCTTTCTCTGCCTAGCTTTTGGTCATTCAGCTCTTTATTAGACCAATCTGGTGCCTTAGGCAGGCAAAGTGAAACAAACGCAATACATCTTTAGGTAATTAAACAAATGTAGCATAAGCAAAGGTAACACATCTTTACAACTTTAACAAAGGCAGCAGAAACAAATGTAACACACTTTTACATCCTTAAAGTAACATTCCACAGCACAAACAAATGTAACACATCTTTGTCTAATTAAAATAGTATTCCATAACACTGAGGCAAGAGGATTGCTAATAAATTCAAAGCCAGCCTAGACCACACAGTAAGGGCAAGGTTAGTCTTGTCAAGGGTATGAGAGAGGAGACAGTTGCTTCCTGTTACCCTCAGCAATCTGAGGAATTTCCTTAATCCCTTAGGGACACAGTGACCACAGGTCAACCCTACAGGGAAAGTAACCTCAGGCTATCACAAGAAATCTCAATTAATCTTAATTTAAGGATAGCTACTTAAATAAAACAAGACTCAAACATTGACAACAACAGTCGATATACTAGGTGGATGAGGAACATCTCACATGATTCTGAGAGAGAGAACTAGTCTTCCCCAGGAATGAGCCTCCTAAAAAGTGGTCACCAAGTGGTCAGCCCCAGAAACATACAAGTACCAGGAACATTAAATAGACCAAGCAGGTTGCATTGATATATTTATTTGCATATATATAATCTGTAATAATTAGAAAAAGAGGCCATAGGAGAGATGGAAGAAAGGGAAGGGGGTAGAAACTGTGTAATTATATTTTAATAAAATAAAAATTATTTAAAAAATCTAGAGCTAGCTAGTATGAAGCAGTGTTAATTTTTTATTATTATTGAAAGATATTTGGAGGTGGGAAGTAGCTGGAAAGATGGCTCAGCAGCTAAGTACACTGGCTATTCTTCTAGAGGACCCAGACTTGATTCCCAGCACCCACATGGCAGCTCACTGCATGTTCCAGGAGATCCAATGCTCTCCTCTTGCTTTCTTGGGTACCAGGCACACATATGGTACACCTACAAACATATATTCAGGTAAAATGCTCATCCACATAAAAAAAACTCAAAAAAGATATTTGGGGGGCTAGAAAGATGGCTCAGTGAGTATACATGGCTTGTCGGGCATACATGAGGATCAAAGTTCAGACTTCTAACACCCACGTTAAAAAATAAAAGTTCAGCCAAGTGGTGGTGGTGCACGTCTTTCATACCAGCACTGGGGAGGGAGAGGCAGGTGGATCTCCGTGAGTTCAAGGCCAGCCTGGTTGGAGCAAGTTCCAGGACAGGCTCCAAAGCTATGAGAAAGTCTGTCTTGAAAAACCAAACAAACCAAACGACAACAACAAAAACAAAAGTTCATATATGGAGGCACACACCTGTAATCCCAGTGCTGGGGAGGCAGAGACAGGAGGTTCGCTGGTTAAGTAGTTTAATCAAGTCATGAGTTCTAGGTTTAGTGAGAGACCCTGTCTGAAAAGATAAGATAGAGACGAGCAGAGAAAGACACCTGAGGTCCACCTCTGGCCTCCCACGAGCATTCACAGAAACACACTCACACAGACACACACACACACACACACACAGAGACAGAGAGACAGAGAGACAGAGAGACAGAGACAGAGACAGAGAGAAACCTTACTGTTTTAATTTTTGAGACAGAGTTTTCTGTGTATCCCTGGCTGTACTGAAACTCATTGTGTAGATCAGGCTGGCCTCAAACTCACAGAGATCCACCTGCCTCTGCCTCCCAAGTGCTGGCATTAAAGGTGTGCTCCACCACCATGCGGTTAACCTTTTTAATATAAACTCTAGGCTTGCAGGTTAAGAGAGGGAAAGAGGGTTTGAAAAGAAAGGGTAAGCTCCACCCTCAAGTCTTTACCACAGTGGTAGAAAAGATGTTGGTGGTTTGAAGTTATTTTCTTCAAAGGGTCAACAAGGAAGCTAAGCAGATAGATCCTGGGGCCCCTGAGGGTACTACAGTGGCTGGATCTCACAGGGATGCAGGAAGGCAAAATATCTCTACTGCAAACCAAGCTAATTCTGAGATACCCAGAGATTGTTACTTCTGTCAGCAATCTCCACATAGAATGCTGTCAATAGTGTTGGACAGGGATAAGAAAGGATACGTCTTTGCTGGTGAGAGAGACTTCAGATTGTAGGGAGAGGAAGACTTTGTGTGGTAATTTGAATGTAATTGACCCCTATAAATTCATAGGGAGTGATCTGTTAGGAGGTATGGCTTTGTTTAGAGTGGGTATGGCCTTGTTGAAGGAAGTGTGTCACTGTGGGGGTGTGTTTTGAGATCTCATATATGTTCAAGCCACGCCCATTGTCTCAGTTTCCTTCCTGTTGCCTGTGGATCAAAGATATAGAATTCTCTGCTTCTTCAGCACCATGTCTGCCTTCCTGCTACCATGGCCCACCATGATGATAAAGGCCTGAACCTCTGAACTGTAAGCCACCCAATTAAATGGTTTTTGTTTTGTTTTGTTTTTAATAAGAGTTGTGTTGCCCTGCGGTGGTGGTGACTGCCTTTAATCCCAGCACTCCTGAGGCAGAGGCAGGCGGATCTCTGTGAGTTCGAGGCCAGCCTGGTCTACCGAGGGAGTTGCAGGACAGGCTCTAAAGCTACACAGAGAAACCCTGTCTCAAAAAACAAAAAACAACAACAACAACAAAAGTTGCTGTAGTCATGGTGTCTCTTCACAGTAATAGAAACCCTAATTTAAGCCGGGCGGTGGTGGTGCACGCCTTTAATCCCAGCACTCGGGAGGCAGAGGCAGGCGGATCTCTGTGAGTTCGAGACCAGCCTGGTCTACAAGAGCTAGTTCCAGGACAGGCTCCAAAGCCGCAGAGAAACCCTGTCTCGAAAAACAAAAAAAACAAAAAAAAACAAAAAAAAAAAACAAAAAAAAACAAAAAGAAAAAGAAAAAGAAATCCTAATTTAATTTAAGACACCTGTCCCCATAATTTCCCCATCTCTCTACCCTGCTCAGGTTGGGTTGCATAACAAGACCCTGTCTCAAAACAACAACAAAGAGATTAATTCATTGGAGAAGGGAAAGACCCAAGTGATGGGAAAAGGTGTGGGTTTCATCTGAGGAGAAACAGGCATATTAGACGCATCTGCAAGTGCACTTTTGTTAGGTACTTTCGCTCTGGGACAGGCTTCGAGGGCTATGTCCCCAGGGCCGAGCCTCGTCTAGTCTCTGCCTTTTCAAGGGGTTCACTGTGTTGGGGTTAAGTACACATGTAATTCAGTACAATGAAACAGGTGCTATCATACAGAACGCTGACCAGCAGAATGGGGCTTTTACTGAGTGGCTGGAGAGTTTTCGTTATTGCTGTTATTGTTTCTGTTTTCCATGCTAAAGATGGGACCCAGGGCCCTAAGCTTGCTAAGCAAGCATTCTCTCACTGAGCCACACCCTATGCCCACGGAGATCATTTTACAGCATTTGTGCATATACAATATTATATATTTGGGGCAGATTCCAGACGGCGGATGTACCTGTATCACAGGCCTGCTCAAGGAAAGCAGGTGGTTCTCCTGGCTGGAACAGTAGGTGAGTGTGGGGGGTGTGCAGTGGGAGGGAAAACAGAGCTGGATCCCAGCCGGGAACTTGGACTTTATCCTGGAAGCTGTGGGGAGCCACTGAAGGTTTTGTTCTGTGCTTAGCTGGCAAGGGTTACATGTACGCTATGCAATCAGAGCTAGATTCTCTACCATGCTTGATAGCCTTCCCCCAGTGGCTGGTCGAGTCAGAATATATAT
Source organism: Arvicola amphibius (assembly GCF_903992535.2). Taxonomy (NCBI): domain Eukaryota; kingdom Metazoa; phylum Chordata; class Mammalia; order Rodentia; family Cricetidae; genus Arvicola; species Arvicola amphibius. Next base: position 24,673,566 of record NC_052048.2, on the reverse strand, counting down.
ACTTCAGTTACAATGACTCTCATTTATAATCTTAGCACTTGGAAGACTGAGGCAGGAGGATTGCTTCAAGTTCCAGGTCATTTTGTTTGGGCTACTTATTGAGATTACGTCTCAAAAAACAGACTAAATGGGGCTAGAGAGATGGTTCAATGGTTAAGAGCACTGGCTGCTCTTCCAGAGGACCTGGGTTCAAATCCCAGCCACATGGCAACTCACAACTGTCTGTAACTTCAAGATCTGACACCCTCTCACAGACACACATGCAAGCAAAACACCAATGTACAAAATAAGATTGATTTTTAAAAAGACAGACAAAATAACAAAAAGGTAATATATTTTTCAACCCCAAATATATTTACCAGCTCATATATTTTGAGAACAAATACATTTATGTTCCTTTTATGTATCATTAGCATAATGTATCACAGGTGTCAATAAGCAAACTGCTGTAAATATGTAAAAGAGGAAAACAAAATTTAAAATATGAAAAAGCTGGAGACTGGAGAGATGGTTCAGCACTTTGATGTGGGAGAGTCTTCTGTTTGAGTTGATTTCATTGGCTAATAAAGAAACTGCCTGGTCCATTTGATAGACTGCCCCTTAGGTGGGTGGAGTAGACAGAACAGGAAGAGGAAGTAAGGTAGAAGGATCAGTAAGATGCCACGCCTCTCCTAAGTTAGGCAGACTGCCATGCCTCTGCTCAGGGAGAGAGATGCGACAAAGCCAGCCGCCAGGTCAGACATGCTGAATATTTCCCGGTAAGACACCACTTTGTGGTGTTACACAGATTATTCAATATGGGTTAGTCAAGATGTGAGTAAGAGGCTGAAAATAATGGGCCAGGCAGTATTTAAAAGAATACAATTTGTGAGTTGTGATTTCGGGGCATAAGCTAGCTGGTGGCTGGGAGCCTGGCGGCGGGAAGCCGGCCCGCAGCCCCTCCACTACAGCACTTAAAAGCCCCGCTGTTCTTGCAGAGGATCCAGTTTTGTTTGATTGCCAGCACCACATAGTGACTCACAATTGTCTGTAACTTCAGTTCCTGGGGCTCTCATGCCCTCTGACCTCTTCAGGCACCAGACATGCAGTGGTGCATAGACACATGTATGAGCAAAACATAAAGTGAATCTTTAGAAAAATATGAAAAAGGTGAATGAAGTCAGATCTATCGACCACTAAAAGGACTCTGATCTTAGATTCTTGACCTGTTTTAAAGATGAAGCCACTGATGCTGTGACACTCGGGCGGAGGTCAGAGATCCTCTCCCTCCACCTGGAGATTCCATCCTGGAGACTGAAATCAGGTTGTCAGGCTCAGCCTCAAACGCCTTTACCCACCGACCTGTGTTGCCAGCCCATATACATTCCATTATATATGAATGTGTCACTGGCCGGTGTCACCACATATGTACATTCCATTGTGTTTTAAATTACGCTCTGCACAGCCAGGGGCTTCTAGAGATAGCTAGTATATGCATGGTCTGTTGTATTCTATCTTCACTTGTTTGAAACAGGGTATCTCCCCGCTATCTTAGGATTCCATGTGTAGTCCAGGCTGGCCTCGGGCTCACAAAAATTCCCCTGCCTCTGCCTCCCAAATGTTAAGATTAAAGGTGTGCAGCACTACATCCAGTCTTAAAACATCAGATTTTATTTATTGTGTGTGTGGGCATGTGCATGCCACAGGGCAAGTGTTGAGGACATTTCACAGGAGTCTGTTCTCACCTTCCACCATGTAGGAGATTGGAGTCAGGTAGACGTAAGACTTGGTGTCAAACAACTTTACCTGCTGAACCATGTCATTGGTTCCACATTTTATTTACTTAAACATTGTTTTGCCAGGCGGTAGTGGCACATGCCTTTATTCCTGATACTCAGGAGGCAGAGGCAGGCAAGGCAGATCTTTGTGAGTTCAAGGCCAGCTTGGTCTACAGAGCTAATTCTAGAACAGCCAGTGCTACACTGAAAAACCCTGTCTTGAAAATATAAAAACAAACAAACAAAAAACATTATCTTTGTTTCTGTGTGTCACAGTCTGAGAGTGGCTTGGTTGGGTTGCAGCCAGACTGTCAGCTGCGGCTGCAATTGTCTGGATGCAGGACTGGAACTGGAAGACTTGCTTCTGGGCTGGAGAGATGGCTCAGAGGTTAAGAGCACTGGCTGCTCTTCCTGAGGTCCTGAGTTCAATTCCCAGCAACCACATGGTGGCTCATATATACTCTATAATGACAGCTGGTGCCCTCTTCTGGAGCATAGGCAAACATGCAGACAGAACACTGTATACATAATGAATTAATAAATTAAAAGAGACTTGCTTTCAAGATGGCACACTCATACGGCTATTGCCAGACAGTCCACTACTTCTGGCCTTCTCTCTAGAAGCTGAGTATCCTTAGCTATGACAGAAGGTTCACATAGACCCAATGATCCAAGAAAGAAAGAGAACAAGATTAGAAGTCATTCTGCTTTTATAACGTCATCTCCAGGACTGGGCTGTAATTCAGTAGGTAGAGTGCTTGCCTAGAATGTCTAAAGTCCTGAATTCAATGCTGACAACCCGTAAACTTGGCATGGTGCACATCTGTAATCCTAGCACTGGTGAGGCAGGGAATCAGAGGTTCAAGGTTATCCTTGACTACATAGATTCTGAGGCCAGTCTGTGATACAAGAGACCCTGTCTCAAAACAAAAACAAAACAAACATCAGACATGCTGTCTGGAGGTGCAGATCTGTAATCCTTGGAGAATGAGGAAGGGGGATAAAAGGTAAGCCTTGGGGTGCAGTCTGGAACTTAATGAGACCCTGTCCACGGCCAAGCGTGGTGGTGCACACATTTAATTCCAACACTCAGAAGGCAAAGACAGGTATATCTCTGTTAGTTCAAGGCCAGCTTGCTCTACACAATAAGCTCCAGGCCAGCCAGTACTACATAGAGAAATCCTGTCTAAATAAATGTCAAAGCACGCACACACACACACACACACACACGCACGCACACACACACACACACACACACACATACACGCACGCACACATGCAAACAAAACAAAACAAAAAAACAAAAAAAAACAAAGCAGGGCATGGTGGTGCATGCCTTTATTGGAGGCAGACGCAGGTGGATCTCTGTGAGTTTGAGAGCAGCCTAGTCTACAGAGAGAGTTCTAGGACAGCCAGGGCTGCAGGGATGTTACACAGAGGAAACCCTGTCTCAAAAAAAAAAAAAAAAAAAAAAAGAAAGAAAGAAAAAGAATAAAAATCAAAGAAACAAAACAAAAACAGAAAAAAAACAAAGCTTTCAGCTTTCATAATGCACAGTATAGGTTTATAATCCCACAACCAGGAGGGAGAAATAGGAGGATCCCTGGGCCAACAACGCTAGCCTAATAGGTGAGCCCCAGACCAATAAGAGATCTGGTTTCAAAGAAGGTGAAGTGGCTAGCCCCTGACGATGACAGCTAAGGACGTCCTCTGGACCAACCGTGCTTACACACGTGCTTACCCCACACGCTTGAACACACAAACGTGCACATATACACACGTAAACAAGTTTCACGTCCTCAGTTCTGCTTTAGTTTTGGAAGTGTCTCACTGAGTTTGTCTAGTCAAGAGGAAGGGAGTTGGGCTTTCTTTAGGAGGTAGGGTCATCATTGACTGTGGCTAAGGGGACAGCAACGCAGTGGAGCCTCAGAGCTGCCGACGGACTCCTCACTTGTCCAGGGGGGTGTATTTCATCACTTTCTGAACGCTAGTGAACTTGCCATGTGTAGGACATTTTTAAGGGTCTCATGTACCTGAAGTTGGTCTCAAATTCACTATATACATTTGCTATGTAGCCGAGAATAACCTTGAACTTTATTTTTTGTTTATTTACATTTGTGTGTCTAATTGTTTGCTTGTATACACACACACACACACACGCACCCATGCACGCACGCACACACCACATGTGTGCCTGGTGCCCAGCAAGATCATAAGAGGGAACTGGATTCCCTGGAACTGAAGTTATAGGTGATTATGACTTACCATAAGGGTGCTGGAAACCAAACACCGGCTCTCTGCAAGAGCAAGAAGTGCTCTTAACCACTGAGTCATCTCTCTAGCCCTAACCTTGAACTTTTAAAACAAAACAAAACAAAAAACAAAAAACAGGGTCTCTCTGTGTAGCCCTGGCAGTCCTGGAACTCACTTTGTAGACCAGGCTGGCCTCAAACTCACAGAAATCCACCTGTCTCTGCTTCTCAAGTGCTAGGATCAAAGGTCTAAGCCACTACTACCAGTTAACCTTGAACTTTTAATCTTCCTACTTCCTACCTGGCAGGATAGACATTAGCCGCCATGTCCGATTGCCTGTCTAGGACTTTAATAACACTATGTTTAATCATGTGGACTTGACCTGGCCAGTGTGAATGCAGGCCATTGTGCCTTGGGGCTTCCCAAATGTACTCTGTATATCTGGCTACTTTTTCGTGGTGCTGGTGCTGGTGCTTGGGGCTCATAAGCCAAGGCCAACCTCATATTGCTGGTCCTCCTGTCTCCACCTCATCTTTACTGTAATTACAGATATACAGCGCCAAACCCAGACGCCTATCCTAAGTTCTCTAGACTAGGAACAGCATGAGACCAAAGTCTCATTAGAAAGTTCTGATGGACCTACCTGTCTGCAACCATTGACTCTCAGAAGAACTTCTTTGTATTTCTACACACCACAGTTCATTGACTTATTTATTTATTTATTTATTTTGGTTTTTCGAGACAGGGTTTCTCTGCAGCTTTTTTTTTTTAGAGCCTGTCCTGGAACTAGCTCTTGTAGACCAGGCTGGCCTCGAACTCACAGAGATCCGCCTGCCTCTGCCTCCCGAGTGCTGGGATTAAAGGCGTGCGCCACCACCGCCCGGCTTATGTATTTATTTTTTGTTTTTGTTTTTTGACAAAAGACAGGGGTTTTCTGTGTAGCCCTAGGTGTCCTGGAACTTGCTTTATAGATCAGACTGGCCTGGAAATTTGCCTGCCTCTGCCTCTCAAGTGCCAGGATTAGTGTAGTGTGCCACCATCACCTGGCAAGTTTATTCAACTTTAATTTAACATGAGCAACAAGTACTCGTGTTCTGTCTGCATGTATGCCTGCACACCATAAGAAGGCACCAGATCTCATTACAGATGGTTGTGAGCAACCATGTGGGTCCTGGGAATTGAACCCAGGATCTCTTGAAGAGCAGCCAGTGCTCACAATCTCTGAGCCATCTCTCCAGCCCGCAACAAGTACTCTTAACTGCCAAGTCATTCTGTTTAACCTCTTACAGAAATAATTTGAGGGCGCTGGTCATGGTAGCAAATGCCTTTAATCCTGGCACTTGAGAGGCAGAGGTAAGCGGATCTGGAGTTTGAGGCCAGCCTGGTCTATGTATATAGTGAGTTCTAGGACACCCAAGTTTATGTAGAGAGACTCTGCCTCAAAATCCCAAAACTTAATTAACTATTTAATTAAATAGTTTTAGGCAAGTCTACACTATATATGGTCAGAACCTGTTTATAAATAAATACACAAAGTTTGTGATGGTCCCAATGAGAATGGATCCCATAGGCTCAGGTATTGAACGCCTGGTTCCTAGTTTGTGGAATTCTTGGAGAAGTAGGAGCTGTGGGCTTTTTGGAGGAGACAGATCACTGGGGTGTGCTTTGAGGTTTAAAAATTGGGGTCATTCCCAGCTATCTCTTTCTGCCCAGTGTGCCGTCATCTTGTGCTTGTGGGTCAGGATGTAAGCTTACCAGTTTCTGCTCCAGTGCCATGCCTGCCTGCCTGCTTGCCTGCCATTCCTGCCTGCCTGCCTGCCTGCCTGCCTGCCTGCCTGCCTGCCTGCCATGCCTGCCTGCCTGCCTGCCTCCCGCCATGCCTGCCTGCCATCATGCTCCCAGCCATGGGGTCATAGGTCCTAACCCTCTAGGACCCTGAGTCCCCAGTTAAACTCTTTCTCCTCTATGTTGCCTTGGTCGTGGTGTCTGCACAGCAACAGAACAGTGACTAAGACGAAGTCTAACATCAGACTCCACAGGAAGAACAGAAGTCTGTTTTTAAGTACTTTCCCACTTGTGTGTGGAGTGTAAAACACGGCTGATCTCAACCTGTGACTAAGCATGGAAACGGGAGAACCTGCGGCACGTACTGTGACAGCATTTCCACTATATAGATGCAGTGAAGGCAAGCCACCTCATGCCAGACTATAAAGTGGGCCGTGGTGGCGCACACCTTTAATCCCAGCACTAGGGAGGCAGAGGCAGGCTGATCTCTGTGAGTACAAGGCTAGCCTGGTCTACAAGAGCTAGTTCCAGGACAGCCAGGACTGTGACACAGAGGAAACCCTGTCTCGAAAAAATGGAGATTACAGTAAATTTGTTATTGTTAGTTGGGGTCGTGGCTGCCCTGGCAGGCTGGGCTTTACACCCGCCCTCAATATGAGAAGTAATAATGAAAAGCAGAGAAAGCTTTATTTCAACATTGGGAAGAGTATCCGAGGTCCAGGTTTCCGGTCTCAAGTTAATCTGACAGGAGGATTAAAGAGAGAACACTGAGTATGCACAGCCAAAATAATGTGTCTGCTCAGACGCTCCAACAAGGTGTTGTGACAGCCTGGCAGAGCTGCTGAGCTCTTCCTGGGACACAGGTCCTCCTCTGATTGGTACCAGGCTTCATCCGTTCCTCCCTTTTCATTGAAACAAACAGGGACACACACACAGACACCAGGGACACTGTCAGGAGGCCCCTGAGGCCTCACGCGAGGACACACGTGGCTCTCCGCAAGTCCAGAAGAAGAAGCCCTTCGAAGAAACATCTTGTGTGCATTTTCATAAGGTAGAGTATGTGAGTAGGTGCACATGTCTCTGCCTTCAGAGATTAGAACAGCACACGGGATCTGAACTCAAGTCCTCATGATTATGAAGCAAGCACTCAACTGCTTCATCTGCTGAGCCATCTCTCCAGCCAAAAAGTGTGTGCTGGCATTCTTTTTATTTTTTATTTACTTATTTTGTGACAGGGTTTCTCTGTGGAACCCTGGCTGTCCCGGAACTGGAGCTATATGTACACAAGGCTGATCTTGAACTCAGAGATCCACTTGCCTCTGCCTTCTGAGTGATGGGATTACAGGCGAGTGCTACCACGACCCAGTGCCATTCTTTTTTTGTCCACAGAATTCTGAAGACATCAGAGAAAGAAGTACCAGTGGAGACAAGACACTGAGCAAAGGGAGCCTTACACTATACACAGGGGCCAAGGAGGCTAGATTTAAGCCATGGTTCATTGGTTTTTCTGCTGGTTTTTAACTTCGTGGTGTGTGTGTGTGTGTGTGTGTGTGTGTGTTGGAGAACACTTGCCACAGTACACATGTTGCGGGGGGGGGGGGGGGGTCTCCCTTTCCATCATGAGGTTCCAAGAATCTAACTTAGGTGGCAAGCTCATTGGCAAGTTGCTAACCACTGAACAACCTCAATACCCTTAATATGCTATCATCCGTTGTTCTTTTGTGACAAGTGACAGGTCTTTTATGTAGCCCAGACAGTCCTCTCCAACCCTTAGCCATGCTCCTGCATGGGTCTCTAGATTGCTGAGATTACAGGTGTGCTACCACACACACACACACACACACACACACACCTCCTAGTGTTTTTTGTTTGGTTGGTTTTTTGTTTGTTTTTTGGTTTTTGGGTTGGTTTTTTGGGGTTTTTTTTGTATTTTTGTTTGTTTGTTTGTTTGTTCTGTTTTTTTTGGACCGGTGTTTTCTAACACTTTTCTCGGAGATTGAAACATTTCATCCATCAAGGAAGCTCCTTGGGCAAGAATGTATACAACTCAAACAGCTCCAGGAAGTCCCTGAAACTGATCAGATTCATTAGGCCTCTCCCTGCCAGCATAAACTATAAAAGCTGAGAGATGAAGAAAATTGATGAGCTTCAAAGAAGACTCTGAGACCAGACAACAGCCTGGAAGAGGTCTAGACCAGCTGAGTACCAGGGAAGGACACCCTGGAACCTGTTGAGTTGCCTGCAGGCTGTGCAGTGTACCCCAGGTTTCCAGTTTAGTGAGCCTTCACCCATGTTGGGGTGGGCATTAGTGATGCAGCTGTCTTTGGGTCATGTCTGCTCTTGTAACTCCTCACCCATACTCCTGTATGTAACCCCTAAGAAAACACATTGGCTCACTAAACTGGACTCTGATAGCGTTCATACTTTGGTCTGTCATGGGTTCCCTAGCTGGTGTGAGTAGATGTGTGTGCTGCACACAACAAAGGGAGGGGGATCCTGGAGATTGAACTAGAGCCTCGCATATGCTAGGTAAGTGTTCTACCAGGGAGCTACTAGTGTGCTCTCTGTCTTGATGGAGGAGTGTCTATGTGTTACTTTCATTATTAATAAAGAAACTGCCTTGGCCCTTTAAGAGACAGAAAATTAGGTAGGCGGAGTAGACAGAACAGAATTGTGGGAGAAAGGAAGCAGAGTTGGGGGAGATGCTTCAGGCAGTCGCCATATGCAGTCGCCATGCCTCTCCTCTCCGAGATGGATGCAGGTTAAGATCTCTCCTGGTAAGCGATCCACCTCGTGGTGCTATGTAAATTACTTAATATGGGTTAAAGCAAGATATGAGAATCAACCAATAAATAGCTACAGATAATGGGCCAGGGGCCAGGCAGTATTTAAAAGAATACAGTTTCCGTGTAATTATTTCGGGTATAAAGCTAGCCGGGTGGCGGGACGCAGCCCCGCCGCTCCATCTACAGTGTCTCTTTTTCTTTCCAGGGTCTCACTATATTGTCCTGGTTGTCCAGGAACTTGCTATATAGACCAGGCCGACTTCTACTTGCCTCTGACTCCCAAGTGTTGGAATTAAATGTACCACAACACCTGGCCCTGCTCTATTTCTTGTTTTGAGACAGGGTCTGACTAAATTGCCAGACTGTAGCCCAGGCTCTCCTTCTGTTCTCCTAGGATTGCATATCTGCACCAGAGTTGGCTTTTAAATGTGGCTCATTTATTTTTATTTTTTTATTTTTTTTTTTTTTGGTTTTTCGAGACAGGGTTTCTCTGTGGCTTTGGAGCCTGTCCTGGAACTAGCTCTTGTAGACCAGGCTGGTCTCGAACTCACAGAGATCCGCCTGCCTCTGCCTCCCGAGTGCTGGGATTAAAGGCGTGCGCCACCACCGCCCGGCCTCATTTAATTATTTTTAAAAATGTGTTTGGGTGTTTTACTTGCATGTATATCTGTGTATATCATATATGTAAAAGGGACTGCAAGGTCAGCACAAGACACCCAAGGCCAAGTTCTCAGCACAAAGGAGATGTATTTGCCCCATGAGTCCCTTCAACATATGCCTGGTGCCCACTGAGGTGAGAAGGCGTCAGATCCCCTGGAACTGGGCTTACAGAAGGTTGTGAGTTGCCACGTGGGTACTGGAAATCAAACCCTGGCTCTCTGGAAGAATAGTCAGTGTTCTTAACTCCTGAGACATCTTTCCGGCCACTTTGCCATACTTTGAAAAAGTAATTATTGAAAACCCTCCCTTCCATTTGGATGAGCCCTTGCTAACAAAACGCTCCTCCCTCCTCTGGAGAAGCACTGATGGGGTGAAATGGCGAGCCTGAAAGGTCTCCAGTCAGGACCCTCCAGAAGGAAACCCAGGTCCTGAAGAATGTCAAGGGTAGAAGAAAACGAGTATTTCAGTCATCACTGTTGATACAAGGTCCCCCAGGCTTTCTCTTGGTCCCCTTGCCCAGGACTCTTCAGTGCTAGGATTACAAAGCATTTTATTGGGTAAATTAAGGTTTTTGGTGACTAATCTTGGTAGAGTTGGCAGAGCTACCTTACTAAGAGGGTATGGCTATTGTAATGAGTGTGTTCCTTTATACTTCACAATTTGGGTGGTTGTGGATCCAGTGAGTTTGCTTAGGGTAACTTACAGGAGCATGCGTGAGGGACTGTTAAAGGGACATTGGCAATTAACCAAGGTCTGTACCACAGAAGAAACCTTCCTCCCTTTCCTAGCATCGACGGCCTACAAAATCGCAAGGAAGCTACGTAGGGGGGTCTCCTGAGACCTTCCTCTGAGGTTTGGTTTTTTGTTTGTTTGTTTTGTTTTGTTTTGTTTTCCCAGTTCCAGGAATCAAATCCAAGGTCTAGTATATGCTAGGCAAGCCCCCTCCCAATCATCTACCACCCCCGCTAAACTGAGATTTCTAACACAGACTGAGCTGTCTCCTTCTTGAGACCCGTGTGTGTGTGTGTGTGTGTGTGTGTGTGTGTGTGTGTTGGGGGGGATTGCCTGTGGGGGAAGATCAGCAAATGAAGAGCAAGGAAACATTTTATCAGGTTGCCACAACCGAGTCTTCAAAACTAACTGGGGGTAAGGCAAGCTTCAGTTAAGATGTTCTCATAAATCTCCCTCCTTTTTACCACCCTGGGTCCAGGTTTGGTTCTCCCTACTTCCAAGCTTTTTCTGGCTTGCAGTTAAAACTCTTCTGTATGATTCTGTTTTTATTATTGATCTAGCTATCTATCTATTTATCTATTTTTGAGATGGGATTTCTCTGTGTAGCCCGGGCTGTCCTGAACTGGCTCTGTATGACATGGAACTCACAGAGATCCACCTGACTCTTGAGTGCTGGGAGGGCGCCACCTCGCGCGGCTCAGCTTTTTTTTTTTTTTTTTTTTTTTTTTTTTTTTAGGAAAGGTCTTGGTGTATATCCCAGCTGGCTTCAAGCTATCCATCATCCTTCTGGCCATCCAAACAGCTAAGATTACAGGCGTGCGTCACGACACCAGGCTTTTTCTAACCCTTGCTCACCTCGCCGGCTTTCCTCGGTTAGCTCTCCTCCAAAAGGCCTTCCCTAACTTCCAGCCCAGGTTTCCTCTGGTAGAACATTCCAGACCTGAGTGTTAACGCCCAAAGCACGAGCTGCAGTTCAGGGGAGGGCTCGAGGTGGCAGACTTCCGGAGCCGACTGAGGACTCGAGAGACCCCCCAGTCCTCCGGAGCGCACACTATGCGCCCACGCACGTGACCGTCAGCCTGAGTGAGTCAGCTTTCCCACTCCATCCTGCCAGTGCGTTGCCTTGGTTACGGGACTGGCACCAGGGGCGGAGGGGGCGGGGCCGGAGCCAGAGGCGGGGCTTGCGGGCGGCCAGTAATCCAGGTTTCTCAACCTCAGCCCAGTTGCCATTTCGTCCTCATTGGTGAATTCGGAAAATAGGCTTTCCTTTCAGGTTTAATCCTTTCTGTTTTGTTTTACATATTACATAATACTATTTGTTTTTCATTGTTGATACACATAAACATAAATACAACCTGCTGAGTTCATTTAGCGCCGCTCATATGTACACGTTTTTTAGAACTGACCCCTTGGCGTTAGATAACCCTGGGGAAGACTGATTCTTTTTCAGCAGCCATTAATTGCCTTTAGCTCTTCATACAGGGGTGGGGCCTTGTAAGATTTTCCCCCTTTCTCCGTGGCATGTCAGATAGCGCTGTCATTGTTCATGTCTTATTTAGGCAAACATATTGTTGAAATTTCATTGGTGCCGCTTCCCTGTCCTATTTAGACGACACAGTCTCTCAGCAAATGTTCTGGCTCCCAAGTTAAAGGTATCTGAATCTTCTGTACGAGTCTGTGAAAACTGGAATCGCTTGTCGTGAGAATAAAAGGTTCAGTTTTACAACAGACAAGAATGCGAACTCAACAATGGTCTTATTAAAGAGGGCAGAACTTGGCCAGCGTGTAAGATGGAAACTGATCTATGTTCTACTGAACCCAGTGCTGGACCAAGGCTAGATGTGTCTTGTTTTGCTTTTTTTTTTTTTATTTAGATTATATTGCTTTAAGGTACCTTGTTTCTATACAACAGGACCCATCTGAAGGCAGTCCAAGTACTTCATTTGGTTTTTGTTTTGTTTTGTTTTTTTGTATTTTGGTTTTTTGAGACAAGGTAGCTTTGGGGCCTGTCCTGGAACTAGCTCTTATTAGAGCAGGCTGGCCTCGAACTCACAAAGATCCATCTGCTTCTGCCTTCCGAGTGCTGGGATTTAAAGGCGTGTGCCACCACCACCCAGCTAGCACTTCATTTGTTACCCAAGCAAAGAAACAATCTTTTCAATCTGGAAAAAGTTGGCTTACTAAACAAGGGCCAATAGCTCCCATTTCATATGTACATGTATGTATATTTGTTTTAATATATGTATGCATATATTACACATACATACTTATATGTATCCATATACATATGTGTATATGTATACACATTCATATGTATATATGGGTATATACATGTGTGCATGCATATGTATGTTTCCATATATGTACATGTATGTGCATGGGATTTAAACTATATATACACATATATATGATATCTAAATATGATCTCAAGACATTAGTATATATTCAAGCATAAATTCAAGAAATTTCTAAAAGTGGACTACCAAGGTGACTCAACAGGTGAAAGACACCTGTGGCCAAGTCTAAATGATTTCAGTATAGATTCTTGGCACCCACATGGTTGCCCTTTGACCTTCACCAGTGTCCCCTTTGCCCCAAACAAAACTAAATGCAATTGAAGACGTTTGTAAAAGTGGTTCATCCAATTCTAAAGTTACTACCGTTCCACCAAAGTTCAAGTGATTCATCTTTAAAGAAAATTGGGAGCTCAGCATGGTGGTACGTGCTTGTAATCCTAGCATTTGGAGGACGATTATGAGTTAAAGGTCATCCTTTAACACATTAGCCAGAGGCCAGCCTGGGCTACATGTGATGCTGTCCCCCAGAAAACAACAACAACAACAACAACAAAATCAAATAAGTAAACAAACACAAAAGAACAAGGGCCCAAAAGAGAGTTGATGATTAAAAATCCTACCTGCTCTTCCAGCAGCCCCACTTTCTTTTATTTTTTAGAAAGTTATTTAACTTTATTTTATGTGCATTGGTATGAAGGTATCAGAACGCCGCAACTGGAGTTACGGACAGTTGTAAATGGCCATGTGGATGCTGGGAATTGAACTCGGATTCTCTGGAAGAACAAGCAGTGCTCTTAACTGCTGTGCCATCTCTCCAGCACTAAAGCAGACCCATTTTCAATTCTCAGTACCTACATGGCGGCTCACAACCATCAGTAACCCCAGTCCCCGGGGAGCCAACACCTTCTTCTGGTCTCCGTAAGCTTTGCACCCACATGGTGCACAGACATATATGTAGGCAAAACATCCATATACACTAAACAACACACATGCACAGAGGCCGTAAGATGGTGACTTGGTAAAGGCACTTGCTGCCACGCCTGACTGCCTGGCTTCACCTCTGGGACTCACAGGTGGAAACAAAGAGCTGCTGCCTCAGAGTTGTCCTGTGACCCCCACATATCGCAGACTATGTCACACACAACCACATCCAGACAAAAATAAATATAATTTTAAAAATTAAAAACAAACAACAACAAAACCCAAACCAACCAAAATCCAAAGCTGTATAGATTTCTTGTATTTCTTGCTGGAAGACATGAAGCAGAAAATGCTCAGCACTGGCAATGCAAGGCTACATAGAACGTCAAGGCGGCACTCTGATTCAGGGTGGGCTTGTAGCTCAGTAGTGGAGTACGGTCACGAGGCTCTGGGTACATTCCCCAATATGACCAGCAGAATGAGACCACAGGGAAGTTTTGTCTTCAGGCTGGAGAGATGGCTCAAAGGTTAAGAGCCCTTGGCACTCTTGCAGAAGGACAAGTGTCTGGCTCCCAGCACCCACACAGTGGTTCACAACTGTCTATAATTACAATTCCAGATGATCCTGTGTCCTCCTCTGGCTTCCTTGGACACCAAGAAAGTATATGGTATACATACACACATGCATGAGTGCACTCAATAAAAAACTCATACACAGAAAATGAATTTTTTTTAATGTTCTGTCTTAAGTCACCGTTCAAACCTCCTGCTAGATAAGACTAGCCAGCGATAGACTCACAGTTTTAGAAATGACTTCAACTTGCAAAGCATGCAGACTGTTAGTGAGGCTATGTCTTCTGAGGGAACAGGCAACAAGGTGGATCTGGTGCATTAGAGACACTGGCAAAGGGCTGTCTCCCAGCTTGAACGAGGTATCTTGATGTAAACCACAGTATTATACAGTGAAAGCACAGCGATAGATCCGTGAGCAGATTCACACGAGCACGATCCAGTGGAGAACCCAATCGGCAGAGCTTCGGGAACACCTGTCTTGTGGATAGCCACTGTCGGTTCTGTAGGGGTCTTGTGAAAGCCTGACATTTCTCCCTTCCATCATGGGATTCATCCCCAATCCCAGCGCTGTATAAAGCAATCTTTAAACCTGACTTTTCCTGTACTGGCAACTGTATACCTTCTCCCACATTGTGGGGCCCTTTGTTCTCATAGTCAAATCTACATAGAGCTAGTCCACCACAATTATCCTTATTGGCAGGACGTATTGACAAGAAAGGAGCCCTGAGCAGGAGGCACTGAGCAGGAGAGACAGCATGTCTGCTCTTACTGACAGACAGGTCTGGGTGGCCCTGAATTCCCTAGCAGCAGACTCAGGAGGTGTAATGGACTAACCTTACTCTACCCTAACAAGCTATTAATGTTCTGTACTTACCTTCACCTTTCATTTGACACAAGGTCTTAGTCTAGGAAATTAACTGTTTGCACCTTTACCCCTGAAATATACAGAAAAAAGGCTTGGGTCGCCACACCAGCTCCAGAGAAGGAATTCCCGAGTGTCACCTGGGTGACAACAGATACAGCACTGGGATGCTTGGCCCCCCGGGGTGGGGGAGCACAATCCTAATCCTCTTGGTCTCTGCCCCAGAGCTTCACAGCCACGCCCCTTCTGAGACACAGTGCCCGCCTTGTCAGTTTTTTGTCCATCCTGTTAGCCCCGCCCCCAAAATGCATGTTTGGGGCTGGAGAGATGGCTCAGTGCTTAAGAGCAGTGGCTGCTCTTCCAAAGGTCCAGAGTTCAATTCCCAGCAACCACATGGGGGCTCACAACCATCTGTAATGAGATCTGGTGCCCTCTTCTGGTGTGCCCAAAGACAGGTCACTCATATCCATAAAATAAATAAAAGAAATTTTAAGATGCATGATTGTTAACTATGTCTGTGGGAGTATAAACTAGAAACCCTGAGGGCTAGAACAGCGAGGAGCAGCATGGAGGAACCGCGAGGAGCAGCGTGGAGGAACCGCGGGGAGCAGCGTGGAGGAACCGCGAGGAGCAGCGTGGAGGAACCGCGAGGAGGAACATCAAGAGAAGATTGGAGAGAGCACAGGAAGAATAAATGAGACATGATAAAAAGGACTTATGTGAGCTAATTTATTTTCTTTACCCCCAGTTATCTTAGCCAGCCTTTGCTTGCTGTAGACATCCTGCTCTGAACCCTGGGAGGGTGTTGAGCCTGGTACTCAGTAACTCATTGGTATCTTCCTGGGGAAAATGCCCAACTGTGTTTCTGTTTCCCAACTGGAAACCTAAAGCCTTAGTTGAAAAGCAATCTTCCAGGGGCTGGAGAGATGGCTCAGAGGTTAAGAGCAGTGGCTGCTCTTCCAAAGGTCCTGAGTTCAATTCCCAGCAACCACATGGTGGCTCACAACCATCTGTAATGGGGTCTGGTACCCTCTTCTGGCCTGAAGGCATACATACAAACAGAATATTGTATACATAATAAATAAATAAATAAATAAATAAATATTTAAAAAAAAAAAGAAAAAAAAGCAGTCTTCCATCTTTTCCAGACCCACTTGGTAGTGTGTTCTACACAGCTACAAATTCTGATCCCCTTAAAAAAATTTACCAGTTATGTTCATGGGTGTCATACCCTTAGGAGTATAGCATCAGGGAAAGAGTAAGAATAAGCCTTCTGGAATGCTAGTGAAGTGTTTTACCTTGTTGGTGGTGGTCAAGTAAGTGTGCACATGCATGTAAAATTCACCGAGTAACGTAGCTCAATGGTAAAGCAATGCTTGCTTAGTAAATAGGACTTCAGTTTAATTCCCAGCATCCAAAAGGAAGCAATCACATATAATTGGGCAACTTAGGATATTATTACGTCTAGATTTTATTTTTTTAAGATTATTTTGTTTTGCTGGATGGTGGTGGTGCACGCCTTTTAATCTCAGCACTTGGGAAGTAGAGGCAGGCAGATTTCTGAGTTTGAGGCCAGCCTGGTCTACAGAGCGAGTTCCAGAACAGCCAAAGCTACACAGAGAAACACTGTCTTGAAAAAAAAAAGATTCGTTTATTCTACATACGTATTTGCTTTTTGTCTTTTCTTTTGTGACTGTGTGTCTGTGCTACATTCATGTGGACATCAGAAAAAGCATCAGATCTCCTGGAACTGGGATATATGGCTGGTCGTGAGCTGCTGCCATGTGGGTGCTGGAACCCCAACTGGGTCCTCTGAAGAACAGCCACCGTTCTTAACTCCTGAGCCATCTCAGCAACCCCACATCTGAATTTTAAAAAGTTAAAATTAGCCATATGTGACTCATAACTCTATAATGCAAGTACTTGAAAGTGGGGCTAAGAGGAGCAGGAGTCGAAGGCCAGCTTTTGGCTGCACAGCCAGGTTTGTCCTAGGATGGGCTACAAGAAACCATTTCAAACCCAACCAAACAATAACGAAAAAAAAAAGTTAAAATTAGGTCAACATTTAGGAGTCAGAGGCAGGCCAATCAATGTCTGGGGAGTTCTAGACCAGCCAAAGTTAAATATCACTTAAAAAGCCGGGCGGTGGTGGCGCACGCCTTTAATCCCAGCACTTGGGAGGCAGAGGCAGGCGGATCTCTGAGTTCGAGGCCAGCCTGGTCTACAAGAGCTAGTTCCAGGACAGGCTCTAGAAACTACAGGGAAACCCTGTCTCGAAAAACCAAAAAAAAAAAAAAAAAAAAATCACTTAAAAAGAGTTAAAGTTACCTGTAGCATTATGGGGTATTTGAAGTGTTATCAATAGGCATTCGAGGAGGTCAAAATTCAATGGCAATCTCCATGATAATGCAGCTAATGCTCTAGCTTCACTCAAAACTGATCCTTGAAGCACATCCAGGAGAGGAGGTACCCACTAGTAGTCTCAAGAGGCTGAGGCAGGAGGATGAATGGCTACCACTTCAGCATCATAGGGAGACTCAGGGAAGAAACAACCCCTACGTTCTACGGAGTGGGAGCAGTAGTTCAGAAAGGGTGTCAGTGCCTCTTACTCTTAGGGCCTCTGGAATGACTCGTCCCGTGGAGAACACTCTCCGTGAAGAATCCAAGGCGATGATGTCATCAAAGGGTTAATTCTAACCAGGGACGCGGGAGCGGGGCGGGGGGCGGGGCATGCTGCTGTTCAGGTGGCGTCGGAAAGATTAAGTGCGGTGAAGAGCCTCGCGTCGGGGCAGATCGAGTCCTGGGAGGGGACAAGAGGTTACCCATCCAGAGTGGGCGCCACAAATCATGCGCACCTGTCCTCGGCTGGCATCACCACAGATTCTTAGCCTCGGTCTCTTGCAGCGGGTGAGGTTCCCACGGGGGGCGTGGCTGGCGAGCGTGGTCTGGGCGGGGACGAGAGGGTTAACCACCCACCGAGTCCCGGGGCGGAGCGCGGGCGGGCGTCCGGCGTGTCCGCTGGAGCCGGAAGCGGTGGCTGGTCAGGGGCGCGACTACCCTACCTTACCCCTGTCGGTCTGTGCGGGCTCGGTGACGCTTAGGGACGGCAAGGGGGACGGCCCTTGATGAGGTCTGAGGGGCACACTTGTGAGAATCTTGGAGGAGGGGGCGCGGGGCAGATGGGATGAAAGCAGAGTGATGGATCCAGGAGGGTTGGGGAACCAAAAGTAAGCAGGCTGGTTGGCACACTCGGGTGAACGGATGACGGGAGCGGAGGGAAAGATGCTGCGTCTCACAGTCGGTTCTCTTTCCACACCGCTCCAGGGGACGATCCGGAGTTCAACTTTCAGAAGAGAGACGCCCCAGCAGGTCTGTTTCGAGGGTCCTTTCAGCTGCTCACCTCATGGGCCAGACGGCCCTTGCAAGGGGCAGCAGCAGCACCCCCACCTCGCAGGCTCTGTACTCTGACTTCTCTCCTCCCGAGGGCTTGGAGGAGCTCCTGTCTGCACCCCCTCTTGACCTAGGGGCCCAACGGTGCCACGGCTGGAATCCCAAGGATTGTTCCGAGAACATCGATGTCAAGGAAGGGGGGTTGTGCTTCGAGCGACGCCCTGTGGCCCAAAGCACCGATGGGGTCCGGGGAAAGAAGGGTTACTCGAGGGGCCTGCATGCCTGGGAGATCAGCTGGCCCCTGGAGCAGAGGGGCACACACGCCGTGGTGGGCGTGGCCACTGCCCTCGCCCCGCTGCAGGTTGACCACTATGCGGCGCTTTTGGGCAGCAATGGCGAGTCGTGGGGCTGGGATATTGGGCGGGGCAAATTGTATCATCAGAGTAAGGGCCTGGAGGCCCCCCAGTACCCAGCCGGACCTCAGGGTGAGCAGCTAGTGGTGCCAGAGAGACTGTTGGTGGTTCTCGATATGGAGGAGGGGACTCTGGGCTACTCTATTGGGGGCATGTACCTGGGACCAGCCTTCCGTGGACTGAAGGGCAGGACCCTCTATCCCTCTGTAAGCGCTGTTTGGGGCCAGTGCCAGGTCCGCATCCGCTACATGGGCGAGAGAAGAGGTGAGACCTGGCCTAAGTGTGGGGAGAGAATTGTCACTCTTGGCAATGGTTTGGGATGGAAACTCATGCTTGGGCCTCAGGAAGGGGGCTTTAAATCACTTTGGCTTGTCACTTGAATAACTAGCTTCCCTCCCAGGCCTTACTGGCTGCGTGGTGTGGAAATTCAGAGCCTTAGTTCTCCCTCGGGTGGAGGCAGAGCTGAAGGAATAAGGGAGCCTGAGCAGGACCGTAAGAGTTTGCGGATGTCTGACTGCAATTGCATCTCCACTGACCTTGCTTTCCTTCTCTCAGCCGAGGAACCACAATCCCTTCTGCACCTGAGCCGCCTGTGTGTGCGCCATGCGCTGGGGGATACCCGGCTTGGCCAAATCTCCACCCTGCCTTTGCCCCCTGCCATGAAGCGCTACCTGCTCTACAAATGACCCTTTCGCACCAGATTGTGCCGGCACCTGGCCATCATCAGCACGGTGGGGACAGGTGGAGAGGCACCATTGGCCTAGACCAACAACTTAAAAGGCTGTGAAGCTGAGGCGAGGAGAGGCTAGGCGCCTTCACTATCCCTCACAGAGGGCCAAGACAAGAAAGTGGACCTAAGGGCTGTGGCAGCCTGCCACAAAAGATGTTTTTCAAGTAAAAAGTGAGATGTATTGTCAGAGCCTGTTTTGTTACACCCCTTCCCCCAAAGTCCTGTCACTGTCTAAGAAATCATATGGAAATGACAAACTGCAAAGCTCAGGGCCAGGTGTTTATTTCCCTTACATGTAAGATGGTTCACAAACATGATACTAGGGCTTCGGCGCTGTGGGAGAGGGGAACATGCCCGGCTTCTTAGGGCGAGAGGATCTCGACTTTAATGTACACCAAGAAGGGAAGGAAAGGTGATTTCACTTTCCTGCCTCGCCTGAAGGGACAGAATCAGTTCCACTCGTTCTGCCCTCCTCCCCGAGCCTTGGTGAAACAGGCGATGTATTTCATTCTGGCCTGGTCCCAACCATTACAGGGAGGTGTAAAAGGTTCAGGAAGGTACAGCATGGATTAGGACACAAGATGGGGCAGATGACATCAGAAGCATGTGACTGGTGGGAGCTGTTCCTAAGCTTCTGGGCAACGTAGTTCTGGCCTGGCAGAGGGCAGGGGACATGGACGGTGCTTATTGTTTGGCATTGATGATGTCCACAAATTCAGGCTTGAGGGAAGCCCCGCCCACGAGGAAGCCATCCACATCGGGCTGGCTTGCCAGCTCTTTGCAGGTTGCTCCAGTCACTGAACCTGTACCAGAAACAGGAAGGCGGCTAGGTCAGGGATGGGTAATCCACTTAATCACACCTCTGTGGGGCCTCAGGCGATCTTAGCCCATTTCCATCCTGGCCAGCCAGACCCACTCACCTCCATAAATGATTCGGGTGCTCTGAGCCACCGCATCAGAGACATTGGATTTCAGCCAACCCCGAAGCTTCTCATGCACTTCCTGGGCCTAGAAAGAGAAGGTACACTAAGTAAGACCCTTCCTGTTCATTCAAAGAAGGGGGAAAAACAAAAAAAAAAAACACTGGTGCTTGGACAGAGTCTAGTTTCTGGAAAAGCCCTGGGATCCGAGAATAGCAAGGCTCCATCCCAGTCAGGTCTAGAATTGAGCATCCTTGGGAAGTCATGCTTCTTGGAGAGTTTGGGGATCCTCTGGGGCTCCTGGGAAGTTACCTGTTGAGGTGTTGCAGTCTTGCCAGTACCGATGGCCCATACAGGTTCATAGGCCAGGACCACTTTGCTCCAGTCCTTCACATTATCTGCAGGACAGAGAGCAGGGCGAGAACAGCGAAGAGGAGGCAGCTGCCCAGCAAAGCTCTCTGGGTAACAGTAATGGCCGGCTACCCCCGATGAGCTTTCCCTCATCACCTATTTATTTAGCAATTTATATGTGACTGTGTGGCACACATATAAAGCTCAGAGGACAACTTGCAGGAGTTGGTTCTCTCCTACCATGTGGGTTTGGGGGATCAAACAGGCCCTCAGCCTTGGCTGTAAGCACCCTTGCCCACAGAGCCATTTCACCAGCTCCTAATGACTTTTGAAGGTAGGGTTTCTGCCTTCTGCAGGAACAGAAGTGGCAAGGGCCACGCAAATCGCCCTCTCTTTTCCTGGCTCAACACAATCGGGCAGGCTGCAGGGTTTTTGACCTCCCCACCCATCTCGGAGGCCCTTGCTAAGTTCAAAGGTCCTTCTCCAAAGATACCTGCGATGACCTTGGTTTGCTCGAACACAACCTTCTCGGTGATGCCAGCTTCCCTTTCATCCAACTTCTCCCCAATGCAGGCGATCACTCCGAGCCCCTCGGATAGGGCATGGGCTACTTTCTGCCCAATCAGCTGTTGAAGAAAAAAATACAGTGAGCCAGCTCTCTCAGATGAAAGCATCCCCTACCTCCTCTCCTGCTTACCGACCTCATCAGACTCCCCGAAGACGTGCCTTCTCTCCGAGTGCCCCAGCACTACCCATGCGGCTCCTAAGTCTTTGATCATGCCAGGGCTAAAACAAACAGATAAACACCAAGGTTCAGCAAGGAACCTACAAGAAAACTGCCCTCTACGCCCCTCTCTGCGTCTGGCTCACCTGATCTCCCCAGTAAAGGCCCCATTGGTCACTTTGTAGCAGTTCTGCGCAGCCACTGCAATCTTGGGATCTAGCTTCTGCCTGGCAAAGTCGATGTAGGCGGTGGGGGGTGCACAAACCACCTCTGAGAATGAGATCAAAGAAAGCCTTCATTCTCCAGGCTGTCATGCCTTCGCTTTCTTGGTTCTATTTTCCTCCCCTTTTCATTCCAGAAAGATGACCTTTGTCTACTACACAGCCCAGGCAAGGCCTGTACCAATCCCAAAGCTTTCCTAACGCTCCTGATAGGCCATGGCCCTTACCCTGCCCTCTGCTCTTTTAACAGCCATGGCTCTAATTTCCTCAGGCTATTCTGGGAATGGGCACCTCCTAGAGTCAGCATTCTCCGGGGCCAATCCTTTCTAAAATAGCCCATCCCCACTTCTCCAACGCGGCAAGGATTTTTGGCTTAAGAAAACAGGCCAGTTACTGGAGTTTGTATTGGGCTCTTTGGGAAATAAACGAGCAGACAATCAACACCCTTTGGTCATTCTCAAGGTTCTCTGATTTAGGTGGGTAGGAGGCGGAAGGATGGAGGATAGAGTCTGTGAGCAGCAGGGAGTTGAGCAGCTCCCAGAGACCTCGTGTTTTCCTATTTCCAGATTGAGGAGAGCGGTAGGATAGCTTTTCATTTCCAAACGGTTCAGCATGTTTGGCACCTGCTCAGTCCCTTAGAGGAAGGCAGCAGTGGCCCAGGCTGTGTAGGGGTAGAGAAGTAGGAGCCCCCAGCTCAGAGGCCTAAGCTAGCTGCGACGCGGGGGAGGAGTTTCAGGCTACGTGCAGAGACGCACGATCTACGGATCTAGAGAACAAGGGGGCAGGTAGCTGGGAGCCCGCGCAAGCTCAGCTTCCTCCTCCACACTCTGGAGGACACGTGCCACTCTCCTTGATTATCCACCCCGACACTGGTTCCGCTTCTTAACCGTGGCCCCTAGCTGGTGCAGCCCCGGTCCACTCCCAGGGTCGACCTTCCACCCAGCCCCCACCCCAAGAATCACTTTCCTGCTCCACAGGGCCAGGGCACCATTTAAAAGCCTTTCCAACCTCAGCACATCTCTTTGCTTCCCGGACACCAAATGGCCCTTATCCCCAGGCCAGCATCCAGGTCCACTCGGAAAGGGAGTAGGTGCTGCCACCCCCGATCTTCTCCCCCCGCTTCCCCCCCCCCCCCCCCCCCCCGCCTCCCGCCGCCGAGCCGCCGCTCCTAAATGGAGCTCACCGGTGTCCGCCGGCACCTTAGCCGCGTTTAGGGTACAAATGAGTTCTCCCAGGCACTTCTTCCTTCCATTCATCTTCCAGTTGCCCCCAACGAAGAACTTCCTGGAAGGCGCCATTGCGCTGGTACAGTCTGGCTGAAGGTCAGTATGAGCGCACAGCCCTGGCCACTGGCCACTTATATAGAGCGCTGTGAAGCAGAACTCCTCCTTCTCCCCGCCCTCCGCCATGGTTAGCCCGGCCCCTTGCTGCTAGACTCCCCCCCCCCCCTCCTCTGCCTATCCACCCCCCGGTGTTTCGGTATTCTGACGTTTCTCCTTTCTTGTAGCAACGTTCGAAGGGGTTCCGGGGGCTCAATGTCCCGCCTGTGGTTCGACAGTTGAGATGTTGAGCCTCGTGCTCAGGGAAACCAACTTTGTGATTTTAGAAGGCCAAAGGGTATTCCCGGTGGAGCTGACAGCAACAGGGCTCTGAACCAGTCTCAGGCGGAGAGCGCCTTTCCAACTGAAAGTCCCCTTCCCCCACAGCACAAGGCAGAGCCATGGTTGAGGAGCCTTTTCAGCAATCACAAGGGAAGCGGTTCAAGTGTTTCACACACGTCGCTGGTGATTACTGGGCCTCTTGTCTTGGCCAAATGGAGTAGAGTGGGATACTAGTGTGTGTGTGTGTGTGTGTGTGTGAGGGGAGGGGCAGATGGGCTGCTGTCTTGTACGGCCTGTCAGCTAATACCAGTATGGACTGCCACTGCCTGCTCTAGATCCCGTTTCTCTAGTAAGAGTGGGGCCAGATCAAATCCATGGTCAGCAGTGGGGGGATGCGGTCACTCTTCTGGACTTTCCCCCTTATTACACCGCCCCCCCCCCCCCAGTCCATTTTCTGAGCACTTTAGAACTAGAGACAGAATTGCCCAGGGGTGGAGGATGGCAAAGGACCTCAGCTGGGCCTCTCTGAACATGCTCCCCAAGAAAAGTAAGTTCCCCCTTAAGAAACAAACAAAAACAGCCAGTCATTACTTTTATTCACATCGTGTATTTTGGCATTTTTCCAGAGGACCGAGGAGGCAGAAGGGAAAGGGGTGGAAGGTGTCCCTATTTCCCTCATATCCTTCTTTGCCCAACCACAAGGGAGCAAACACTTAAGGGGAGGGGAGACACAGTCGCTCCCTCCCCAGGAAGGATGCATAAAGCCACACCCACGCACACACAGATAGGACCCCTCCCCACTCCAGGGGCTGGGCCATCACAGAGAAGCAGAGAGAGCACTGTGGATTCCAGGGGCAGGGGAAGGAAGCAACAAGGTCCCAGTGTGGACAGGCAGTTGGCCCCTTCCTGTCCCATCCCTGCTCTATCCCCAAAGTCTACTGAGTACCCCTCCTCTTTGCTTGGCCATTCTCCAATAGCCTCCAGCTCTTTCCAGCTGCTGGGGACAAAAAGAAAAAGGGTACAGAGCAGGGGGCTGAAGTCCATCCCTCAAACCCTGTCCCTCATGCCAGAAGGTTTGTCCCCTGCCCAAAGTGGTAAGGGTTGAGGGCAGGCTCTTAGCTGACCACTCTCTGGTAAAAGTAGATGTAGCCGAGGTCTTTGGGTGGCTTTTCAGAGGCACACACTTTCTGGTCATTGTAGATCACCCACCTGGGAAGTGGGAAGGGACAGAGAAGGATAATAAAGTGAGCATGCCAAGTTGTATCATGTTCATCTCTCGTGCCCACCTGAGATCCCTGAGGGGTTTCTGGGCAAGGATCCCAACTTTCTTCATTCTATGTTGTGATCCCCAAGTCTACATTCCAGCTAGGAGTCTGAAAGGAGCTTCAAAATCCCATTGGCGTCTGTTCCCATTTGATGTCAGATTATGTATTTATTTAGAGACAGGATCCCAATAGTTCTGGCTGTCTTGGAATACTAGTAGAGCAGGCTGGCCACAAACTCAAGGATCTACCTACTTCTGCATCCATAATGCTGGAATTAGATGTGTATACAACTACATCTGGCCAGGTTTTTTTTTTCCTTTTCTCTATGTAGCCCTGGCTATCCTGAAACTCACTCTGTAGACCAGGCTGGTGTCAAACTGAGAGCTCCAACCGCCTTTGTCTCCTGCGTTCTGGTATTAAAGGTGTGCACCACCATGCCTAGCCAGATTGTATTTTCAAAAATTACAATTATTTATTTTGCACTAATATGCACTTGAACCATGGTGTGTTTAGAGGCCAGAGGGCAGTTTTCTGATTCTGGGAATCTAACTTAGGCTGTAAGGATTGACAGCTAGTGCCTTTATTCATTAAGATCTTGTCAGCCTGGACTGTAGTTTTTATAATCATCTTCCACCCATTCCTGTGAAGCTGGAGAAACCAGAGAGACCAATGTTTTCTATCCCTTTCCTTTTCTTCTTTTTTAAAGATTTATTATGTATACAGTGTTCTGCCTGCATGTATGCCTGCACAACAGAAGACGGAACTAGATCTCATTACAGATGGTTGTGAGCCACCATGTTGTTGTTGTGAATTGAACTCAGGTCCTCTGGAAGAGCAGCTAGAGCTCTTAACTGCTGAGCCATCTCTCCAGCCCCCGCCCCCTTTTTCTTTTTTAAAAAAGGCTTTTTAAAGCATGTGTGTGTTTGGGTGACTACACATGCGTGACGGTGCTCATGAAGGCCAGAAGGTGCCAGATCCCTGGAAGTAGAGTGACGTACGATGGCTGTTAGCCTCCATTTGGGTGCCCAGAACTGAAGCAGGTCTTGTGATCTTAGCCAATAAGCATCTCTATAGCCCACCCTACCCCCTTTGGAGACAGGGTCTCATACAGCCCAGGCTCACTTAATTCATTCACCACGGATCCAAGGATGGGCTTCAACTACTGGTTCACCTGGCTCCATCTAGAGCTGCAGCTACCACACAGCTACTGTATCAGCCACATCTTCACTGAGTAACTACAGTCCTTGCCACAATTAACTTTGCTGCTGCCACAGGCAGTCCATAAACAGCAGATGACTATGTACTAGTAAAACTTCATTTACAAAAGCAAATAGCCAGAGTAAGCCCTGGGGTATGGCTTGCCTACCCGTGTGGAGGCATTTTTTTCCTGCCTTCTCCCACAAATATTCTAGAGACTTCCAGGCTGCCCTTCTTCATTCCCACCAGCACCTCTTCATTCACAGTGCATATTGCTAGCCACTTACCTGCCTTCCTTCTTGATATGGCAGACATAGTGACCACACATAGTAGAAGTGCCCATGTGACTAATGAAGGCAAAGAGCTGATACTCTGGGGAAGAAAAGGACGATAAAGCAGAGGAGAAAATACAATGTTTCATGTGACAGTAACAGCTCAAACTCAGGACAAGAATTTCAGGGAATAAGGGGCAAAGGGTATCTCAGCTCCTAGAATTCCACCCTCACAAGCCCCATCAGAGAGGCAAAGCTTCTAACCCTCAGATTAGGGGACACAGCTCTAGGATGAGGGGCCTGGTGCAGCAGGTAGCCTCAGGTTTGCCCTGATGCTTGGAGACACTCACTTCCAGAGCCATCCCGGACTTTAGGTCCTACTGGCACAGACTCAGAGATGGAGTCAGCAGCTGAGCGTCCCTCTGAGATATCCATAGCAGCTTCTGCATCGAGGTCGTCAATGTGACTGAAGATCCAGTCTACAGCTCGTTCTAAACTATTGTTCTTGAGAGGAGGGAAGTATCACATTTACTACCAAGTTAGGCAGGCTCACCAACACTGTGGCTATCACAATCACATGAGGGCAGCCAGCTCCAACCACACTACACTGAGTTTTGGTACCACTAACCAAAGCTGTTAATACAACCTTACTCCCACTCCCCTTTTTCCCATGAGCTCCAAGTCCTTAGCTGGGGCAGCCCATACCGTGGCCCGCAGAGCTTTCAGGGCCTGGTCCCTTGAGAAGCCCATGGAAACAATGGTGGTCACACAGTCCTCTGGTGGGGGATCAGCTGCTGCACTTGTGGAGCCAGGCCCACTGGAGCCAGGCAGGATAAGGGGATTTGCAAAATCTGTGGATGCGGAAGGGATGAGTATTTGGGGTAGGGGGATGGATGGAAGCCCTGTCCCATCCCGCTACCCACCTCTGCCTACCTGGATCATCCATGTGTGACATAACCCAGTTCATGGCTGCTTCAGCCCCGCTGTTCCCTGTATAGTAGACAGCTTTCCGGCAGGCATCCATAGGGAAGCCCATTTCCACCAACTGTATGATGACGGATTCATCCAGCATGGGCGCTGTGGTAGAATGACAGCACTATGACTTTCTGCTATTGTTTCTATGTGTTCCTCATCCTCTCACATGCCAAGCCTCTAGCCTTTTCCCAATTACCTACATGTTTTTCTCTTCCACAGACAGGTATCCATATCAGAACTAAAAATAACCACAAACAAAATGTGGACCTGGTATCCCAAAGGGGATTGATTTTCTGCCATTTAAGAAGTATAATACCTGCCGGGCGGTGGTGGCGCACGCCTTTAATCCCAGCACTCGGGAGGCAGAGGCAGGCGGATCTCTGTGAGTTTGAGACCAGCCTGGTCTACAAGAGCTAGTTCCAGGACAGGCTCCAAAGCCACAGAGAAACCCTGTCTCGAAAAAAAAAAAAAAAACCAAAAAAAGAAGTATAATACCTTTCCCAAGCCAAACCAAGGAAACAACAAAGATATAGGACATTAGCCAAGGCTACAGACATCCATCTTAAGAATGCAGCTGGGAGTATTGTAGCCAGTCTTCACATCCAACAAAGGTACAGAGAAAATTCGAAAGGGAGGACAGGAGAAACATAAAGGAAGGATGGTGGGGAAATGCAGAAAAGCCCTCCCCCATTAGTAAGGGAGAGAGACAGGCAGGAAGAAGAATCACTAACATGTCGGAGAGGAGAAGTGAGGGGAGCAGAAGGAGTCTTCGTCTTCGTTGCCATAGAAACCAAGGCTACCTTTGGGCTCATCCGGAGTGACCAGGGGTGGGGCAATGTCAGGCAGCTCTTCCTCTCCTGGCTGTAGCCCTGCGCCCCTCAACTGGGAGATGTCTAGCTCCTCTGGCATCTCAATGGACACGTCTGTAATTGGAAAGGCAGGAAAAGGGTGACTTCAGCAGCTCCTAATGCTCATCAGCACAGGCACAGCAGACCCTCAGGCTCCTGTCCTATGTTCTGGAGCTGCTCTTAGTAGCTCCAACCTTGGGAAACATGTGGAAATCTAGGAGTCAAGGGACCTATATTCTAGTCCTAATTCTACCACCACCTGAGCTACTGACAGGCCAGGGGCTCTCACAATCACCTTACACATCTGTAGGTCTCAATTTCCTTATCTAGAAAATCAAGATAAACCAGTAATGTCAAGTTAGAGACAAAGATCTGTAAGATCTGCTTCAAGATTATCACAATAAGAACTTATCAACTAGAAAAATTTTAACAATAAAATCAGTTGTAAATCACAACTATCAAAATGGTTTTAGCTAGGAATCATGGCACATGCCCTTAATCCCAGCACTTAAGAAAAATTCAGGCCAGGCAGGGTTACAACTGTGAGACCCCCCATCTCAAAAACAAACAACAAAAAACCCCAAAAAAGTTTTAATCAGTCTTTTCAAACTAGATACATTTTGAAACATACACAGATTGTTCCTTGATACATGTTAAGACTGTCTTGTTCTAGGGCTTTCTGCATTACCACCCTCACCCCCACCAGCATACCCAGTTTCTTGGGCACCCAGTCTAAGCCAAAGGTGAACTTCTTGATCTGGATGACCAGGTAGTCAGGAAAGGAGGCAAACCGTGTTGTCCTGCAGAGAGAAAATGTGCTGGTACCCAGGATGCTCCTTCCTCTACCTGGATCTGGACTCTCTAGTTAAAGTCCAGGGTCCCAGAAGATACTCTCCTCTCTTCTTGCCCGAGTACAGGTTAGGGGAGCTGCAAGAGCCAGGAAGAGGACTATCTGGCAGAAGCAGCAATAAGCTGGGGACTTGGTCCTAAAACTAAAGCACCTCTTCAGTTCTCTAGGTCATGCCAGTGGCCAAAAGCAAGCTATTTGCTACAAGTCTGATGACCCTTCAGCTGACACAAGTGCCTATGCTCTGGCATAATGGGGAGGATGTGCAGAGGCCATACTGGAAAAAGGTCTGCACTATAAAAGAGGAAGTGTCAGGAAAGGATAAGGTAACAGACGCAGTCATCACCCGTGTCTATCCTGCTGGGGTCTCCTGGTCCCTTCAGAACAAACCCCCAGGTCCAGGGGATTTAACCCTGAGATCTCAACTAAAAGGGATGAGCAAACAGCCAAGAGACAAATAAATCTTTGATGATTACCCCACCAAAGGCCTACAGCTCAAACCCAGGCCAAAGGACATACTTGACAGCTACTGATTTTGCCTGTAGGGCTGTACTCCAGAAGTCGTCCACCTGCTCAGGGGCCCCATAGGCTTCCAGGCAGGAGCTGAAGGGCACCTGAGCCCGAACCAGTTCTGGCAGTGGTACTTTCTCCTCTTCAGCTTGCCGCTTCTTCTCTTCATACTCTAGAAGTTCCTCTGGTGAAAGAATTGGGTGGTGTATTCTTAGAGGATGTCCTTGTCCTCTGTTCTGCTTTACCCTTTATTCCTGTTTCTTTACCCTACTGAAGCCCACTGGATGCATGGCCCATGTACCCTGCTGCTCACCACGACAGTGCTAACAACCCACTCCCACTGTGGCCCAGCTTCAGACCCCCAGCCTTCATTCATACCAAGGCCTTGCTGAGCAAGCAAGTTACCTTTGTTAAGGGCTGCGTCCATGGGCACAGGCAACTGCATGATGTAGTCAACTCGCTGAGTGTACTTAACCTTCTCTGTGGCTAGGCATTTGATCTTTTCTTCCACCAAGAAGCGGAATACTTCATTTGGATT
Organism: Arvicola amphibius; assembly: GCF_903992535.2. Lineage (NCBI taxonomy): Eukaryota > Metazoa > Chordata > Mammalia > Rodentia > Cricetidae > Arvicola > Arvicola amphibius. The sequence continues at coordinate 24,644,138 of NC_052048.2, read as the reverse complement.
TTCAGAACTCCGGCAATTCCTCTATTGGAAACAGTCAGGATAGGAAAGTCTAGGCAGTCAGGGAACAAATTGAGGCTCAAAAATTTATTAGGGAGCCAGTAGGGAACAACAGTGGATTACAAGATAGCCACCTAGGAGCACAGGGATGCAGACAGAGTAAAAGCTTCCCTAACCAACCACTCTTAACCCCAATTCTGGCTCCCATAATACTCTACCTGTATTTTTCTTTCTAAGCAGTAAGTATGCTTGGGCTGGGGATGAACTGGGGACTCATGCATGCTAGGCAAGTGTTCTACCTCTGGGCCCCACCTCCCAGCCCTCATTTGTCTTTTATTGTTGCTGTTGTTCTAAGCTTACTTAGGCTTATCACAAGAAGGATCACGGGTAAAGACCAGCACTTGTCTTGACTATTTTCCTCAGGTGCAACCACTAGTTGAGGGAAAGCTAAGTGCAGACAAACTGCTGAATTACAGGACTGGGTTTAAGGAGAGGAAGTAAGTGGGTACAAACTGAAGGCAAATGGGAGAACCAATACTAGCCTCTCTGCCATCTTCCCATCCTTACCTCCACCATGTTGATAAGGTGAAGGAAGAATTCCTGGGCATCCTGCTGCCGATTCGTGGAGAACTCGGGATGGCCTTTGCCAATGAGGGCCTTGAACATTCGAGGGGCAATGCCATCTTGAACTTCCTAAGCAGAGCCAAGACAGAGACTCAGTAGCCACCAATTGACCTAATTTGGACACCTCCCAGATCTTAGTTTCCCTATATAATTCTAAAATCTGAGAAGGATAAAATCCTAAAATTACCTTTTGTTCTGGTACCTGCTCCCCATCACCTGACTCCAGCGCTGGCTTGGAGTATTCTCCAGAGAGAAGGCCATGGCCCAGCTTGGCCCTGCAGGTACAGCCAAGAAGACTAGTTAGTGTCAGTCAAGTGATGATCCTTGCAGCTGTCTGCATCTTTTCCCCTCAATCCTGCTCATGACCTTACTTGAACAACTCTTAAAAATGTATGTGTGGTGTTGTGGGGATGTGGACACCTGAGGCTGCATAGGAACTCAGCTCAAGAGATAGCCCACAGCTCCACAGCTTCTACCTGTTCGGGTCTCTACTAAGGCCCACCCCAGGCGAGCATGGTGCAGAAAAGTAGAAAGCTGTGATGCTCTCAACAGCCTTTGTACAAACGTCCTAGCCACATACACTTGGGTGCTGAAGTCTTGAGTAGGGTCTGATGGGGCATTCTGGAAGATCTTCTCCAATTTATCCACATACCTAGGAGGCAAAAAGAATAGCAGGACAAAGGACTAAATCATCTACAAATCCCAGGATCATGTTTTCCCTAGAGTTATAGTTAACTTCTCTGCAGCAACCTATCCATCCTCCCTTCTCAACTAAAGAGAACATGCACTGTGCTCAAGGCACTTTTCCTGGCCTCTTTCCCAAGGCAAAGCCAAGGAAATGAGACTCCAGCCCAGAATTAGAATAAACAGAAGTCATATTCTTTTGTTCTTTTCTGCTCTATTACTGGGGAGTGTGTGCAAGGGCAGTTTTATATGTTCCCTTCATAGCACACCTGCCATAGTAGAAAAGGGCTATTCTTTTTGTTTTTTTTAAAAAGAGATTTATTATTTATTTAGTTAGTTACTTAGTTAGTATGTACAGTGTTCTGCCTGCATGTGTGCCCGCCAGCCAGAAGACAGCACTGAATTTCATTACAGATGGTTGTGAGCCTCCATGTGGTTGCTGGGAATTGAACGCAGGACCTCTGGAAGAGCAGGCAGTGCTCTTAACTTCTGAGCTACTTCTCCAGCCCAAACAGGGGCTATTCTAAGAATGAGAGCAGCCACACAAATACGAGGACAGCCCAAGGCCAGTGTGCAAAGAGACCAGCAACCAGGAGAGGAGCGAAGATGTTAAGAGGTATTTGGTTTCAGTTAACTAATAATTCTCTCAACTTCATGGTCCTCCTTAATTAAAAAATGTGGAAAAACTAAACCATACCCAGGTTGTGCAGGCACATAGCCACAGAACAGCAGTAAAGAGAACCACTCACTTCCTCTGGAAATCAGGGATGCTGAAGAGCACCTGGACCACAGAGTTGAGGTAGCAGCTGTTCCCCAGGTTCCGGATGCCCGTGTAACCAGGCCCAAAGAGAGGCTTGAGTGGCACTCCTGACTCCTGGATCAGCTCCCATTCACCAATCCGCTGGTTCATGTCTATCTCCAGCTCAGTCATTGTCTTGTCCGTCTGCAGGGAAAGGGGCTTTAGACTGGGCAAAAAAACTCAGTCCTGAAGTCTCCCAGAGTCTAGGGCAAGATATAGCCTAGGATTTACAGAATTAGCCTAGGCATGAAATATCATGTAGTGTCTAAGATCCAGAATGGCAACCATCCTAGATCCATTAGTTAACAGGTCTTTGCTTGAATAAGGGAGTGAAATGAGTGAGATTCCCCTAGCCAAAATGTTTTTTCCCATTCTAAAGTCATTCCTACTCACCTTTACTTGAAGAACACTTCCTTAGAGAAATGTCCCTGATGCCCTAGCCAGCCCAGGGCCTCTGCTACAAAACTATGGTAGTGTCACATCATCATCCATCGCTCAGTCCACTCTCAAACCAGTAGTTTGCAATTATCCATTCCTTTGTGAACATGACTGGGACCCGCCATGCTCCTAGGCCATGCCTATGAAACAAGGAGCACATCTACTTTCCTCACCCAGGCCCCGTATGTAACAAGTGTTTGGTAGCATTCACAGAATGACCACTTGACTGTAGACTTCTCTCCAAGAGAAATCATGCATCCTGGGGACTGGGTAACCTCAGCTTCAGGCACAGAAAGGCCAAAGAGGCAGGAAAGAGAATCTGGCACTAACAGGAAGAGGGGGAACTCACCTTCTGCATCTTCAGCATGTCGATGCCAAAGTGGGCCAAGTGCTCTGCCAGGCTAGGGTCCAAAACCATGTCATCCTCGTCGTATGAATACACATCTAGAGCAAAAGGCAGACACAATGTGGGCAGGGGACACAGGCTGGCACTGGCCTAGCCAACAATTCTACCTCCTGCCCAGAGGACATAGGACAGCCATTAAAGATCCCCCTCTTGGCTCATTCGAGCATCAGTGAGGAACAAGCCCACCTGGGATTGGTTGTCAGAGGGAAGAGGGTCAAATAGGATGAAGGTGGGATTGTGATTTCCTTTTTAAATGCATGTGTGTGTTCACGTGCGTGTGCAGGGTTTCTTCTTTTTCTCTCTGATTCTGGAGCTAGGTCTTATGTAGCCCAGGCTGACCTCAAATTCATTATGTAGTTGAGGATGACCTTCACTTTCTGATCCTCCTGCCTCCACCTCCCAAGCACTGGGCTAACAGATGGACTAGTGCACTACCATACCCAGTTTAATGCTGATTCCAATTCCGCCCTTGGACCACAAGTTACTACAGTTAAGATAGGCTTGGAAAGACAGTTACTAAACAGATAACGATGGCTGTCTCTAGGAAGGGGACTAGGATTGTGAAAGGTAGCAGTGAAATTTTAAATCTTTTCATTTTTGTATCAAGGGAATACATTTATGTATCATTCATGTCATATGAAATGAGTAAGTGGAACACATTAAGTGGGGAGGGGCAGGCGAGTACCAGCTCCATCGGGTGTGATGGTGCCCAGCTTAACAGCTAAGGGGTAGCCAGTCTCCCTGTAGTGCTCCACAGCATGGTTGTTGCCCCCACTGCCATCAAAGTAGCGTCGGCCACAGAGGATGGAGCCATCTGTCAGGTTGAGCCACAGGTTCTCTCTCATGTCACACTTGGAGCACTTCCAGCCACTAGCCCAGGGAGAAGAAAATTAGCTGAATTCTGGGTTGGGGGTCTATGGGGGTGGCAGTGAGAAGGGGCTCTGCAGGCCCCAGCCAGTCCAAGAGACCATTCTTCTCTCTCTGGCTGTACCCTGCATTGTTCGTCTTCCCCACTTCTTTCTGGCCTTGCTCCCTACCCTCTCTCTGACCAGCTCCAGCACAAGGGTGGCTGGCTCTTTACCCTTGATTTAGGGATTGTGCCCAGAGATGGGAGGAGGCAGGCCTCACCAGGGAGGGATCCGAGCAGGGTTGTCCAACTGCTTGAGATTGAAGGCATGCTTAGACACCTGACGGACTTCCCCATCCCAAGCCTGTACCTCCTGCTTTCGGGAGGCGGAATCAGCTGACAGTAGGGCTTCCACTGCACTGGTCACCTAGAAGGATCAGAGAGTCAGCAGGACCCAACCCCTGCCCCACAGACCCTTTCTACCCTTCGTCTCCAGTTTTGTTAGTACTGTCCAAGCCACAACCACAGCAGCCCCTCCTGCCCTAGAGTCTCTGGGTAGGTAAGAGAATCATACCCGATCTCTGACAATGTCGGGAAGCCCCCCCAGCCCATCCCGGGCGATCTCCAGGTAATCTGGCAAAATGACGATCTTCACGTCCTCGTCATACTCGTACTTGTCCTCGGTCAGGTCAAACCCACCTTCCACACCTGGGAGGACAGGGAAGAGGAGGAAAGGAGGGCAACTACCATTTGTCATTGTCTCTTCTCCAATTTGTCCCCTCCAGAGCGCTAAGGCCAATCATCAGGTTTAGGGCTCTCCTAACAGGTAGCTCACCAATTGCCAGCCGGGTGGGCTTCTTACGAGGTGGGTCCCCAGTGCCTGCAGTAGTGTCCTCTTCTTTCTGCAGTGAAAAGAGGTTCAGAGGGCCGGGTGTGATGGCACATGACTTTGTCCTAGCATTCAGGAGGCAGAGGAAGGATCTCTATTAGTACCAGGCTAGCCAAGGCTACACAGTAAGACTCTGTCTCAAAAAGACAAAAACAAAGAAAAAAGGAGGGTCAGGAGCAGCCATGAGCCCAGGGACAGAACAAATGAGGAAGATGGAGGGAAAGGAATGGCTAACTGTACAATGGAATGAAGATTAAAAAACAGAAATGAGAGCAGGTGAAAGAAAAGCAAAGGACAATGCGGGAGTCAGAGGCGTGCTGGCTAGTTCTGTGTCAATCTGTCACATGCTAGAGCCAACAGAGAGGAGGAGTCTCAATTGAGGAAATGCCTCCGTAAGGTTGGGCTGTAGGCAGCCTGTGGGGCAGCAGTTCTCCACCTGTGGTTGACCCCCTCTCTGGTGACGCTGGGGGTCAAACTCCCTTTCACAGGAGTCACATAGCAGATATTCCCATCACGATTCATAAGAGCAGCAGAGCCAGTGAGGCAGTGGCAATGAAGATAACTGTTTTAGGCTGGCCGCAAGGAGGAGCTGGATTAACGTGTCACAGCGTTAGGAAGGTTGAGAACCACTGCTGTAGGGCATTTTCTTAATTAATGACTGATATGGGAGGGTCCACCCGTTGTGGGTGCCACCCCTCCATGGCCTCTGCATCAGGTCCTCCCGGGTTCCTCCCCTGACTTCCTTCAATGAGGGGCTATAGTGTGGAAGAATATGCCAAATAAAATGTAACCCTTTCCTCCCCAATTTGCTTTTGGTCATAGTGTCTCATAGCAATAATAACCCTCACTAAAGGGAACAGATACACAAGACAGGCACCTGTATAAAGCGTCTGGATGTTCCCAGCCCATACCCTAGCCACTGGGCCTACCAGTCGCCGGGTCCTCCGGAGATGCAGGTAGACGCGCTGGCCTGTCTTGTTGAAATGTCTCTCCACATAGTGTTTCCCAAAGCCCAGGAATGTGTTCATGCAGATGTAGAGGCCACCCTCAGACTCCTGCAGGGCAACACAAGTGGAAAAACACAAGCAGGGTGAAACCTGGACATGTGGGGAAACTAAGGACCTAGAGTTAGAAACTGTAGGTTTCCTAACACTGGCTCTTAGCAACTTATCCAGCCTTCCGGGGCATGATGTATGGCTGAAGATCTCCCAGCACCCTCTAGGAGTTTGAAAACAACCAACAAGCACATGAGGCAGCTGAACAACACCCCTCAGTGACTGATCTTCTGGCTCATTGTTGAGTGGGCTTTGAAGCTCACCTCTTCTTTGGCTCAGGAGATCCAGAAAGTAAATAGGGCTGGCAGTGTCAGGGACTACATTCCGAAGAAAAAGAGGTCCTTCCTCAGAGAAAAAAAGGCCTACACTTTCAGACCGATCACCAACCAGACCTCCTAGGCCAGAGGGGCAGAGCACACAGCACCAAGCAGTACACATAACCCTGAGCTTGACAACAGCCAGACCTTTGCTTTGCCACACTCTACGAGAGGAAAACCCTGGCTGTAGAGGAAAATACCTGTTTGGGACTCACAGCTAAATCTGAACCTAGATTATGAAGGTCATAAAGTTCATCATTTTACAGCCACTAGCTACCTGTACCCCATCCCTCTCCTCAGTAAGATCCCCACTGAAGCCCCATCAACTAGACAAGAGTGGGAGCAAGATGGTAAAGGGACCTTAGCATCCTCCAGAGAAAGAAACCCTCTCCAGGAATACTTCAAGGGGTTGTCTCTTGCAACCTCAAAGCCTTCCCTTTTTATTTACTTTTATTTGTTTATTTTTAACACACAGTCCCCTTGTGTAACCTACACTGGCATAGAATTCACTGTGTAGCCTAGGATGATGGAAACTTTTGTTCAGCTTCAGCCTCCCGGGGCTGGCTGGGGTTACAGGTGTGTTACCACCACACCTGGCTGAGATATCTCTTCTACCAACACTCTGGCAGCACTCACTGGGATAGTTAGACTACATAAAACTCAAGAACAGGAACGACAAAGGCCCATCCTGCATCCCGAGGAGGGAAAGCTAAGCCAGTCTGCCAGTGCCTTTGTAAGCGTGGCTGCCTCTGTAACAGTGAGAAAGTGGGAGAGGAGACAGGAGAATACTGAGTCTGGTCTCGGACCCAAGGCTTTGAGCAAAGGTGTCCTTTTCCTGGAATAAAAGCTTAGTGGCCTTGAACACTTCCCACTGTGCTAGTGAAATTAGGTTATCTAAGACAGTTAGTGGACCGGTGCACCGTACCACCCCCTAGGACAGTGCAGGCTGCAGTGTTCACAGGCGAAGCATTTCCCACCACAAAGGTCAACTACACTCTCTTTCTTCCAGACAGAGAATCAGAAGATAATCTGCAGTACTCGAGTTTATTACTAAATCAGGAAGGCTCTACTGAGATTTCTGGTTTTAGAATGGAAAAAGGGAAGGTGTTGGAAATTAGAAAACAAACAAACAAAAAAAACCCCACCTTTTCTGGGTCATTTAAAGTAGCTACTAAGGAGGAGACAAGTACAACTTTAAATTGCTTTAAATGTAAAGACAGACCCACTGATGTCTCCTTTCCCTCCTGGGAGAAAAGTGGGCACTCTTAAGTAACTAACTCTTCCGATGAAAATAAAAGGTGCTGCTTTCAGCCCGAATTGAAAACCCTGGCGCTCTACGCCAGCAGTCCTCCTTTATTTCTACCAAGGCCAACTTGAGAGGAGCAGAGCATTATCTGGGGCTTAGATCAAAGCCCGGCAAAGCAAGCAGACCACAAATCACAGTACTGGTCCTGAAGTGGCTTCTCAGCAGGCTGCTATACTCAGCGCTGGGGATGCATTAATGAAGCCCTTCCACTCTGACTTGCAGTTTTCAGGCCATGAGCTGGTCTGGCTGAATGCTCTGGGCAGGGCCCAACAGCCGCTTGAGGGGAGGGGCTGTGAGGGGGGCGGATCCCAAGCAAACTGCAGCCCTTTTCAGTTCGGGCCCTGAGGCCCGGCTCCAGCTGAGGATGACACAGGGAGGCAGAACTGCGGGAAGGGAGGTAGGTATGAGGTGGAGCCTGCAGAACGTGAAGCACGGTGTGGGTGGCGGCTTTGTCTAACTAGACAAGAGTGGGAGCAAGATGGTAAAGGGGCCTTAGCATCCTCCAGAGAAAGAAACCCTCTCCAGGAATACTTCAAAAGGGGTTGTCTCGGTAACCTGTGAAGGACGGAGGAAAAGGGAGGGGGGCGCGGCCATAATTCACTTCCGAGAAGAAACGACTAGATCTTTCCACTGGGTGTTTTCCCTCCCCCCACCAGTGACCCTCCTCTCCATCCCCTATCCAAATTAAGCACGAGTGAAGGATGTTTAACTCAGTTTTTCGCCAAAACTGGACTTCTTCACATCCCTCTTCCAGACTAGAAGCTGCGGACCACACCTTCCCAACCTCAACCCCTACCCAGAACAGTGGGGAGTCTCCCCTAGCCCTCCCACATGAAACTACAAAACCCGGAGAGCCATGCGCAACGTGCAAGACCACCTCCAGGCTTTTTCTGTGTGTCGCCTGGGGGATGTAGTCCGCCGGTTAGGTTCCAACTCTATCTTAGAATGGTAACAAGAGACAGGGGTAACTACAATGCCCATAATGCTTCACGAGACCAGGAATGGGCCAAGCAAGAGCTGTAGCTTCCGGGAATGGTAGTCACACTACAGCTCCAGATAATGAAAAGCAAAAGCAGAGAGTCGCGGGGAAAACTACAACTCCCAGGGTGCACCGCAAGGAGGCGGTAGCCCAAGGCTTGCAGGCCCGGCCGAATGACCATGGCGATGGAAGGAAGTCGTGGTCGCCGCGGGCATGGGGAATGGGCTTACCGGCGTGTCGAAGGAGAATGCGCACTCGTCTTTGTGGACCCGGTCTCCCGCCTTGGGGACACGAATCGTCGGTAACACTGACAGCAGCGCCTCCTCACTCAGCTCCGCCATGACACCGGCAGCAGCTCCTCCTCACACGGCAGCTTCCACTGTCCCAAGTCCCTCCCCACTCCTGCTCTCGCGTCCAATGAGCGCGATTCGCTAAGCGCATGCGCTAAAGGCAAGACGCGCGAGAACGGCAGTTGGCCTTAGTCTGCCGCCTGATGCTCCGCCCTCCGCCCCACACTTAGAGAACGCCAATGAAAACCTCTCCTGGCATAGCTGATGGCCGAAAGGACCAATCCCGCTCTTCCAGGGCGGGCGCGCGTGTAGAGCCGCGGGGAGGGCGCGCAGTTGCGGGTCCTCGGATTCAAGGACTCGTCCAATCTTTATGTGAAGAGCAGAAACTGTGGGCTGTTTAATCCCATGAATTACTGAAACTTGTCCTATCGGAAAACAAACGGGCACTTGTCGTCTGGGTATTTGAAAAGCAGTAGCCAATGAGGCAGACTTTGAGAGATGTGAGTGATAACTTCGTCAACCAATCAGGATTGCTGTCTCGCTTTAGGCAAACCATCCTAACTCCGCCTCCAGCCAGTTTTGCGCGTACGGCAAAATAGCTCGCTCGCCCTATTTTGTTTAATAAAAGCGAAAAGCTGAGACGCACCCAGGGGCTCACGCCTACTGCTGACGGGCGGATACGGAACAAAAGTCCCCCTCGGCTCACCGAGGAACAAGCTAGTCCACACCCCATTGGCCAGCCCTCGTGATAGACGTTCTCCAGACCAATGGCCTTCCGGTCTGGAGGGCGCGTTTCCCACAACTGGCCTATGAGAGTCTGCTTCGGCCCAGCCAATAGGGTCAGGGCAGGGGGCGTGGCGGGAAGTTTGAAACGCCTGGCTTTGGGAGTTGTTTTTCGAGCTGATAAGTGTTCTCCCCGAGGTCGAGCTGGGGCCCGGTAAGCGATGCTAATTAGTGGCTAAATCGAGGCTCCAGCAGAGCTGAATGCGCCGTTAGACAGCTCCGCTCATTGTCCCCTCAGAGGTTTCTTGGCCAGCGACCCTGAGGTTCCTCTGCTGGAAACTGGAACGATCGGGTGGGTCTGGGATCAGAGTCCGCCACAGTGGCGGTAAACTGAGTCGCTCCTGACGGGCGTCCCTTCCTCTGTCTGCACAGCCGGGCCCCGTCCCCACTGTTCGTGGAGATGGGCTCTACTCAGAGCATCTCAGGCACTCCAGCGCGGCCTCTGCCACACAACAAGCATCTGGCTCGGATAGCAGACCCTCGTTCACCAAGCGCCGGCATCCAGCGCACTCCTATTCAGGTACGCTGGGCTGGGGTGGAGAATGAAGAGAAGCTGTCTGGATTCGTGGGCCTCTGTCTAGCTTGTTTCTGTGCGTATCCTCATCTCCCTGCTACTGGAACCTACCCTTCTTTTGTTATTTATATTTTGAGGTTCTGATATAATCTCATCATTTCTGTCTTCTCTTTTCTCCCTCAAACCCTTCCATATACCCCTCCTTGCTGTCCTTCAAATTTATGGTCTCTTTTTCATTTACTGACTTTTTGGAGTTTGTTGTTGTTGTTTGTTTGTTTTTGTTTTTGAGACAGGGTCTCGCTGTGAAGCCCTGACTGGCCTGGAACTCACCATGTACACCAGGCTGGTCTCGATCTCAGAGAATGACCTGCCCCTGCCTCCCAATCCCTGGGATGAAAGGCGTGTGCCACTACCATGCCTAGCAACTTTCTGCTTTTTAAATCTGCATCTGACAGGCTGCATATCCATGGGCATTAGCAATTCTGGCTGGAATATGGGGAGGAGATAAAGTTCCCTGCCCAGGCTTGTTCTACTTTATGGTATTGACAGGTGGAGAGCTCCCCGCAGCCAAGTCTGCCAACAGACCAGCTGAACAGTCCTAAACAAGCCCAGGACTCAGACCCCCGCTCTCCTACTCTTGGCATTGCACGGACACCCATGAAGATCGGTGCTGCAGGTAAGTGACACCTATCTAGGGTGCCATCGAGACTATTTTTGTTTTACTGGGTTTTGTTATTTGCTTCTTTTTGTAGCTCTGGGGTTTGAGCCAAAGATCTTGAGCATGCTGGGAGCTACAGCCTCCTGTTGGACCCCTCACTTAATTTTTTTAAAAAACATATACATGTATGGACAGACACCTGACACAGTTCATGTGTGAAGGTCAGAGAGCAACTTTAGGGGATCCAGTTCAGGTCAGGCTTGGCAACAAGCTCCTTTATCCACTAAGCTGGCCCTTTTTCCTTTCTTCTTTCTTTAACCCTTGAGACAGGGTTTCTCTGTGAAACAGCCCTGGTTGTTCTGGAACATACTTTGTAGACCAGACTGGCCTTGAACTCACACTCACAGAGTGTGCCTCTGCCTCTCCACCTGCCTCTGCCTCCCAAGTGCTGGGATCAAAGGCGTGTGCCACCACCGCCTGACAAGGTCTCACACTGTAGCCCAGGCTGCTCCGGAAGTGAGGCAGTCCTACTTTAGCATGTGAGTGCTAGAATCGCAGGCATGTGCTACCATGCCCAGCTACCCTAGCCCAGTTGGGCCAAACCCCAGCCCTCCTTCTGTGTTCACACTTTACCTCCGAGCTCCACCCCAGCTCCTTCTCAGTCTTCTCCATAGCTTGTTTTCTCCTGCCTTGACTTTGTTCTTTCCACTCCCTCCCCCATCTGAGCAGGGGTCTCCATTCTCCTCTCTCTTTTCCTCCTTGGTTTGTCTCAGAAGGCCACAGCTTGTTTTCTTTCTTCCCTCTAGACCCTCAGAGTCCCCTGGTGAGAGAACTGAGTGAAGTATTTGAGACCGAAGCTTCCAAATCCATCTCCCCAGCAGAGCTAGCTCTGCCCCAGCAAACACCTTCATCTTCTGAACTGGACCTGCCTTTGGAGACTCAGTTATCCCTAGAGGACCCATTGCTGCCTTGGAGCCAGACTGAACTCCCCTCCAAACAGGTGTTTACCAAGGAGGAAGCAAAACAATCCACAGAAACCATAATTGCCAGCCAGAACTCAGACAAGCCCTCAAGAGATCCTGAGACTCCCCAGTCTTCAGGTACAAAATTGAAGAGCAGGATGGAGGGGAAGGAAGCTAGAATCACATCCTGGGATAGTGTAGGAAGAATAACTAAGCCCAATTCTGAGTCCTTACTTGGACTAAACCTTTCTTCTTCTAGGTTCTAAGCGCAGTAGACGGAAAGCAAACAGCAAGGTGCTAGGGAGATCTCCTCTCACCGTCCTGCAGGATGACAACTCCCCTGGGACATTGACATTGCGGCAGGTAAAGGAAGGAGGGCGAAAACTGTCACTATGAGTCTCCAGCATTGTAGTCGGAGCCCTCGCCCCACCCTCCCCTCTCCGTGTCCCCTGGCCCTTGGTTCACATGCTGCCTTTTGCAGGGTAAACGACCTTCTCCTCTAAGTGAGAATGGAAAGGACCTAAAGGAAGGAGTCATTCTTGGAACTGGAAGATTCCTGAAAACTGGAGGAGCATGGGAGAAAAGCCAGGACCATGACAAGGAAAATCAACATTTTGCTTTAATGGAGAGCTAGGTCTGGGTCTGGATTCGCCCAGAGCCTGGTGATAGCCTCTTCCACAAGAGCACCGAGGAAAGTCTGGCTCCTCCCAGGCTACCACCTCTAGTACCTGGACATTGTTTTGTTTTGTGTGTTTTTTTCATATTAAAGGAGATGGTTTTAAATGATGCTTTAGGAAGTTAGAAAAGGCTGTGTTGGGTCTTCTGTGTGTGTAGAATGGTAGCCTGGGGGTCTATGAGCTCTGGATATGTCTCTCTACTGCCACTGCTAAGCCTCTTTTCTATGCCTTAAGTTTTGATGTTCTCCAAAGCTCTGCCCTTGGCCCCTCTTTCCTCTTCCCCTTTTGTTGGGGCTTAGTTATTACTTACTTGCTTCTGGTAATTTTCAGGTCCCTCTCTCACCCTGACTTTTATTCAGCTGCCACATAAGCACTCAGCGTTAGTTCCCTTAAAATAAAGTTTATGATTTTCTTTCCCTAAGGCTAGTCCTCATTGCCTATTCCCCATCCTTGTGGATAGGGAAGACCCTCACCCACCTATCTGCCTGAACATTAGTCTTGGCCTTGGTCATCATACTGAATTCTTCTGTTCAGAGTGACATATCTGTGAGTATGATCACTAGATCTTGGTGACTCCGTGTTTCTGATCTCTTCTCCTGTCTTGTCTGTGTGTGTGTGTTTTGCTGGAGGTTGACCCAGAGTTTTGCTCATGTTAGACAAATACTCTGTTAGTGGGCTTCACATTCAGCCCCAGGCCTGTCATCCTTGCATTTCTTGCCACCAGCTTGATGTCTCTCTAGGGCCAGTCTCTTTCCATTTTACCACCCTAAACTGTTGGAAGAGCAGTTTTCCTGACAAGCTTAAAGATTATGGTAATACCCCACTTGAAACTCTTTAGTGGCCTCCAAGGCCCTTTATCATCCAGCTCCTATGCAGGCATGCACACATGATTGTAGTCTGCAGCAAGCTGTCGTGTGCCTCCAACCACTCAGCCTCCCTAAGAAACCTCAGCTTCTGCCTTGATCCTTCTTCCTACCCACAGTCTACCTAGTACTTAGCCTTTATCCCAGCACCTGTAATATCTTGTTGCCCGTTAACAGGACCTAGGTCTTCTTGTAATATAAAGGGTGGAAGCTACGCTTTATTAGGTAATAATAAAGGGGGAAGGTAGAAAAGGAGAACGTGTGAAGGGCCAGGAGACTAGTGACACCCACAATCATGAGCTGGGCACCCTGACCAGTCCAGGTCTGGACAGAGGACCCTAGAGGCTGAGAGGGTCTGTTTCTGTTTATTAAGGGAGAAACTGAGGGCTCTGGATAGGGGAGGCCATGGCGGAAACGGGGCAGTTCTTTGCCCTTGTGTCCCTGATGCTTCCAAAGGCACACTCCCATAATCCCTACTGCTCTGAAAAGAAAGTTTACTGGGAATGGCTCCTGGGCTATAGAAGACTGATCCTAAAGAGATGAACACAGGAGGAAGCAGCTGGGAATCTTCATGGCCTCCCACCTCTCTTCTTCTAGCCTCCTTAGTTCCAGATTTTGAGGAAGCTGTCCCAGGAACCAGTGGCCACAGCCATACCGTCAGCTGTGACCCCCAGGCAGCTGACTCTGTTGTCGTGGCCAGAGAGTACGCCTGAGGAAGAGAGGAAAAGTCAGTCTACTTTCCCAGGTGTGTGAGGGCCCGTGATGTGCAGAAGCTCCAGCGGGGGAGGCTAGACTCTGCCCTGATGGAGACCAAGGAACTGAGGGAGGATTAGCCCCCAGGAGAGGGATTTCTCATCAGGCCAGTTCCTCTGTCCAGAGAGTCTCTGGTAGGGCAAGGATAAATTGGTTAGTAATGTCAGTGAGCTGTGAGGAAGGGCAGGGTTATTTTGATAGACCCAAGGACGGGGTTCTTTGTTTCTAGGTCTAAAAAAAAAGAAAAAGAAAAGGCAAGGCCCATAAAAGTGACATGTGTAGGTAAACTCGAAAAGTAATCAACTGAGTAGGATTTGGAGTCTGATTCAGCAGTGTGTGTTATTTTCCTTCAGCTCTTGGTCTCTCCTGACAGAAGCCAGGCTGTCTTTCCACTCTAGGCTGTGCCAATCCTAGAAAAGCCCCTAGGCTAGGCCCAGGACCTTTGGTTAACTCTTACTCACACCTCTCTGAGGCTGTCGCTTAAACCTCAGGCACACAAAGGTCTGGACATTTAAGATACACTGGTTTGGGAGCAGGCACGGCACAAGGCAGAAGGGCTGCTTACAGCACTTTCTGTTTGGGGAATCTGGTCTTAGTTTCCGAAGCAAATGGTGTTGGTTTCCAAGGCTCAGGTTAGGCAACAATTGGGAAACAGCAGGAAGAGGGTCCCCTTAAAGAAACTGGGAGGAAAGGCGGGAGGGCTGGGGCAGACCCTTACCTACACGCTCGCACTTCAGAGAGTCCCAGACATTGCAGTTGAAGTCATCGTAGCCTGCGAAGAGCAGGCGACCACTGAGCGAGAAGGCTACTGACGTGATGCCGCAGATGATGCTCTCATGGGAATAGGCGGTCAGTTCTTGGTCTGCCCTCAGGTCAAACAGACGGCAGGAAGCGTCGTCTGAGCCAGTGCAGATGGCCTCTCCATTGGGAAAGAACTGAGAATACAGATAAGCAGTGGTCAGCGCTCAGCCCTGGGGCAGCCTCGCCTTTCTGCCTGGTTCCTGGTTCCCATGGGGCATGGAAGCCACTTCACTTGGTCTCTCTGCCTGTCTCTTTCTTGGTAGGGTGAGGCGGCCAGCTGCAGCACAGTTGTTCTCTGCTGTGGCTGCAGCGGTGCAGGCAGGCAAGAGCACCAGGGTTTCCCAGGGTCACATGAATGAAAGACCAGGCTTCTGTGATTATCCTGCAGACTAGTCCAGGGTGTGCGGGAACAGCACGAGGTCCAGGCAAGTAACCTGAACATCATCCTGAAGGACAAGTGTACTTGCAGGGAAATTATAGAAAACTGGTGTGCCTTATCAAAATGTAATATCATAGACCCCAGAAAAGTAGGACAGTGGTTCCGGTCTAGAGACAGAAGACATGGCAAGGATGTGCGTGCTTCCGGATTGGATTCCGCGTAGAAAAACCTTGCAGTAAGGACATTTATGAGATAACGTTTGAGCATGAGCTGCAATATTCTGTAAATATTGAATTTCCTGGTTCTCACAAATTATATTGGGGCTGGAGAGATGGCTCAGGAGTTAAGATCAGTGGTTGCTTTTTTTTTTTTTTTTTTTTTTTTTTTTTTTTTTGGTTTTTCGAGACAGGGTTTCTCTGAAGCTTTTTTAGAGCCTGTCCTGGAACTAGCTCTTGTAGACCAGGCTGGCCTCGAACTCACAGAGATCCGCCTGTCTCTGCCTCCCGAGTGCTGGGATTAAAGGCGTGCGCCACCACTGCCCGGCTCAGTGGTTGCTTTTGCAAAAGACCCAGGTTCAGTTCCCAGCATCCATATGGTGGCTCACAACCATCTGCGACTCCAGTTCCAGAGGACCTGACACCTTACCTCTACAGGCATACATGCAGACAAAACACTCATACACATAAAACTTATACTGTAGCTGGGAATGGCCACCTATACTGGTAATCCTAGTACTTGGGAGGCTGAGGCAGGAGAATTGCCTCAAGTTTAAAGCTAGCCTTCCAGAGTGAGAAAGTGGGTTCCAGTAAAGCATGGTCAACTCTGAGATTGTCTCAAAAGATGAAAGGCAGGACCGGAGGTACAGCTCTAGGCTTAACCTGGGTTCATTCTCTTTCATGACAAATAAAATGTATAAACTGGTCAGTGGTGGCACGGGCCTTTAAGCCCAGCACTTGGGAGGCACAGGCAGGCAGATCTCTGCGAGTTCCAGGGCAGCCTGGTCTACAGAGTGAGTTTCAGGATAGCCAGAGCTACATAGAGAGACACTGTCTCAGAAACCAAAACAAAAAAAGTATGGAAGATAAAGTAATAGGGTTAATGACTGGGGGTGGCCAGATGGCTCCATGGGGAAAAGGACTTGATGACCTGAGGTTGATCCCCAGGAGAGAACGGACTCCTAAAATCTGTTTTCTGACTAGTCACACACTGAATAATTTTTTAAAAAAAAATAAAAATTGGTCATGGCTGACATCTCTTGAATGTGAAGCCAGCCTGGTCTACATAGCAAATTCCAGCCGGAGCTATATAGTGAGACCTTGTCTTAGGGGAGATTTTTTTTTTTTTAACTTATGATTTAGGGCTGGAAAGATGGCTTAACAGCTAAGAGCACGTGCTCTTGCAGAGGACCCAAGTTCAGCTGGGTCCCAGCACCCACCTGCATGACAGCTCATAACTGTGATTCCAACAGTTCCAGGGGATCCAACACCCACCTCTGCCCTCCAAGAAGTATTTGAGAGGCACAGAGCCATGATATGAGTCGTCTATTCTCAAAGGATCCAGGAATGAGGACCTAGGGTGTACTTGCTGGTAGGGCACTTGTTGACAGAGCAGGGAAAAAGTGCGCATGCGTGAGGCTGCGCGCTGGAATGTCTAGAGACAACGGTAAAGCCTAGGTGGCAAAGTGCTAACAGTGAATCGGGGTGAAGCAGACTTGGGATTTCTTGTCATTGCTTTTCAAACTATCCTACAAAGGTAAAATTATTTCTAGAAATAATAAGGAAAGGGCTTAGAGGTGGTGTGGAAGTGGGTCAGAGATGTATCCTGGGGTTTAAGGTAGCTAGTTCCTCAAGGGCACACACGAAGGGACACTCACACAGATAGCATTGATGTCGGATTCATGGCCAGTGAAAGTCTGGCGGCAGGTCCCTTCCCTCACATCCCAGAGCTTTGCGCTGGCATCACAAGCGCCCGAAATGAAGAGTTTGTAGTCTGGAGACACAGCCAGGCTCATGCAGTCCCCAGTGTGTCCCACAAACACCGTCTTCTGCTGCCCCGTCTCGATGTCCCACAAGGCACTGTCCGGAGAAAAGAAGCCCATCACACAGAAATGTCACAGTTGCCCAGCACAGAACGACCTTCCAGTCCTCAGCACCCGGACATTCAACCCTTACCACGTGGTGTCCCCAGAGCTGGTCACAATGTTGTTGTCATCCAGGAAACGGCAACAGGAGAGATAACCTGGAGGTGATTAGAAGGACAGGGCCCTGGCTCAGGGTCACAACTGGACAGGGGCCTGGATTTCCGTGATCCCTACACGGGAAAAGAGGTCTTCTCACCTGTGTGAGCAGAGAGTTCCCGGCTGACCTTAACATTGCCCTCACGGGATTTGAGGCTATAGATGGAACACATGTTGTCCAGACCCCCACACGCCACAAAGTTCCCTGATGGTGCATAGGCACAGGTCATGACCCAGGAGGAACGCAGTGGAATGGCATGCACCTGAAGAGAGGGTAGATTTGGGGCGGGTGGGACCTGAGCTTCAGGGAACGGCACAGAGGTTAGGCATGCAACCCTAGGAAGGATGGAGGGTCCTTCCTTGAAGGCGTTCAGTAGGAAGGGCTGGTACCTTGTTAGTGGTGTAAGTGTCCCACACGATCAGCTTCCCGTCCTGCGAGGCACTTACCAGCAGCCTGGAGAAAGGGCACCTGTGTCATCCCCACCTCTTCTCCCTGCTCCCCCCCACCGTTTTAGACACCTCTGGATCCTCACTTAGAGTCAGTGGCCCAGTGCATGGCATAGATCTTGGCCAGGTGTCCCCTTAATGTCCTCCGTGTCCGCATCTGGACTCGTCCCACCACCTCTAGACCAGACACAAGCTGCAGAGAAAGGGTAGTATTATTGGGTTTCACATGTCTGCCACAGCCCCTGCTCTGTTCTACCTCCTGCTGGGGACCAGAAACTGCTCCAGAGGTCCCCGGCCTAGAGCGACTCGGCCTCCTGTGGTAGACAGGTGCTGGGCTAGCTTCTGGCAAGTTGTTAAATGGTAGTGGTAAGTTGTTTAGCACAGTGTTTCCAGACTGAAGAGGACCTTCCCACCTAGATCAATCTCAAGTTGCTGGTACGAGGTCACTGAACATTAGCTTGAGACACATAGGTGATACCAGGCTGGCAGGTGCCTGTCTTCAAACACCAGTGGCACCCAGCCAGCACTCATGGGTTCTGAGGCATTGCCATCATCCGGACCTGCCCCTGCTGAACTCCAGTCCTCCACCCCGCAACCATAACCAGCCTCCCAGCTGCTGAGCCACCAAGGTCCACAGAGGTGGTCTGTCATAGTTTGTCAACTTCGGCAAATCACACCTTCCTTGAGCCTATTATCTTACAGAGTTGCCATGGGAATCGTACAGAATTATTATGTATTTAAGCATCTAACACAGTGCTTTTCTCATGATGTTTACTCTTACGAACATACTTAATACAATCGATTCTATGTTCTTTCTTCCCCCTCAGTACCCGGGGGTTGAACCTAGGGCCTCAGGTATGCTGGCTTAGAAGTCTACCGCTGACATACATCCCAGACCCTTTTTACTTCTTTCTTTTTTAATACACTATTTCTATTAACTATTCGATAATTTCATGCATGCATGCAATGCATTCTGATCATATTCACCCCTACTTCTAGTTTCTCCCAGATCCACCTTTCACGTCCTACCCCAACCCAACATATCTTCTTCTTAAAATTTTTTTCCTAGCTCAACTTTTTACTTTTTATTTTGAGACAGGCTGGCTTTAAAACCACTCTGCAGCCCAGGCAAGTCTTGAATTTTCAGTCCTGCCGCAGCCTTCTATGTGGCTGGATTCCAAGCCTGTGCCACCTAGCACGGCTTGATACTTATTGTCAGTTCTAAGAAACAGCATTATTTTCTGTGTCACCAAGAAAGAAACACTAGGCTAACAAGGTATTATGTATTGTCAAATGCATCTCAATTTCAGAGAAATCTGTGAAGAAGCAAACATCTTAGAATTGATGAAATGCAGTCTTAGACAACTGTCAATTTGAGCCTATGAGAAATCCTGCATGCTCCCTCCATCCTTACGGTTTAAGGATCAAGGGGACAAGACCAGTGTCTGTGTCTTCAGCATCCAATATAATGCCTGACCCAGAGCAGATCTTAATAGATGTTTGTTAAATTAATTCATGAGTGTCTTTCCTCACTCCAAGGACAGGATGTGCTAAAAGCTCAGGCAACAGTATGTCATTGATCATGAAGCACTTCCCTCTCTTCCCTCCCCTTTCCTCCCTCATGTCCTGCCTCAGAAGGGTGAAAGTCTCACCTCAGCTAGGGTGGTGTCCGCACAGGCTTTCCTGGCATCCTGCAGGGAAAGCGGGCATCAGGGAGGCTGTGGTAGGGTAGGGGGCATGCACATGCACCTCACACATGGGTGGGCACGGGGCTTTGCAGTTGGGCGGTAGTCTCAAATGTGAGCTTCAGATTTAAAGTCTCTGAATCCTTATAGATCAGAGGTCTCTAAAGTGTCACCCAGGAGTGACCCAGTTCCCCAGTCCCTCCCAGGCCACACTCCCACATGTCCTGAGCTCTGTTTGCCAGGGTCCCCAGGACGAGGGCTCTGGGGTTACAGCAATCTGCTTCTTGAGCTGCTCCGCTTCCTGCCTCAGCTGCTCCATCTCCCCCATGGTGCACAGATCGAGGGGCGGTCCTGGCTCCTGCCAGGAACATGGAATACGTGTTGCGGAGTCCCCATCGGACCATGTTTCTGTCCTTTACATCCTAGCCCATTCCTGAGAAGTGGTGGGGGGCTTCCCCTCCTCCTGGGTTAGGTCCTGTACATCAGTCCCAGACCTGCCTGAGCCCTCCCTGTGGGCCCCCAATCCCAGAGGGCAGAGCCTGCCAGCTCCCTCTTACTTGGGCTATGGCTGGACTTCTCCCAGGTTTCCGCTTCCCAGGCGCCTCCTGAGTCTCTCAGCTGCGATGCCTGCCTGTCACCTGCCCCCCTCTGCTGCCAGAGGAGCTGGCCTGGCCTGGCCCCGACTGGGAGGGGGAAACTGACAGGGAAGGGTAAGGCCAACGACAACCACGACAACCACGTCAGGCAAATGAAATCAGCTGGCAGGGGTGGGGGAGAGGCCAGGGAGGGAGGCGGATGGCTTCCAGAGACTTGGGCCAACCTGGAGGGGTGGGGAGGAGGTCTGTGAGCTAGAGAAGAGCACCCTCCATCCAGCCACAAGAAGGGGGGGAAAGGGGGTGCCTCCATGGTCAGTGTGCCGGCAGAGATAAGAGCATCAGGCCCATGGATCAGAGAAAAGCTGTGAGGATTACTGGTTTGGGGAGGAGAACAGAACAAGAGCAGCCATAGCTCTAGTGGCCCCAGGCCCTAGCCCTAACTTGTGGTCACGATCTTGGCAGTGCAGGCCTGTTCAGCAAGCAGGCCAGGAGCCAGGACAGAAAGGTGATAGATGACCCTGTTGTCAACACCCCAAACCATGTTCCCTCATGAGGACTGTGGGGGAAGAGGGTACAGGCAGAAGCTGAGATTAGAAGGGGCTGATCTGGATAATCCTTTTTTTCGACAAGCCCCAGCCAGCTGCCCCTGGGCCTGATCCTAGCTGGGGGAGCTGACAGGAGATTCAGGGGGACTCTGGGCCGATGTGCCCCTGCCTTCCGGGCAAAGAAAGCTCTATAAAGAGAAGGGAACCCTGTATCCTGCTCCTAGGATGGGGTCTGTCTCCACGCTTGCCCACATTACTCCTGGGGTCTTGCTGGACTGTGAAGGTCGAGCAGAGGAATAAGGCCACTCTCTCACCCTTACTCAGGGGGAGATAACAGGGCTTAACCTTGGAGCCCAAGGGGCAGCTGTGGTGGTGGAGATGGGGCACGTGGGTCTATTTGCATGAGGCAGCAGGTGGCTGAGATTTCCCTGACAAATCTCAGGCTCTCCTGGCTCTGCCTCTGGGAGGCCCAAAGAGACACCACCTGTCTCCTCCCAGGCCAGCCCTGACCACCCCCACCTCCAGCAACTAGAGAAGCTGGGAATGCCAGACCAGGCCCTGGCTGGGAAATGTTCATGTTCTTTATTGCACAGGTTGGGAGAGGATGGGATAGCTCCTCTGTGTCTTCCGTATTAGAAGCAGTTAGCCTTCAATCCTTGCCATGTCTTTCAGGGAGGCATAATGATCTTTGTTTGTCCTCAGATGGGGCCAGACCTGGCTTCCAGGCCTGGTGGGCTCTAGGCTAAGTCTCTGTAGTACATTTGTGAGTCCAGGGCTTGGTGGTCTTCATAGGTCCCCAGGATGGTTAACTGAAGAGACAGGGCCTGCTGCTCTGTCCCTGACGTCACACCGGGCCTTCTCATCGGTTGGCTCACAAGCTGAAGCTGGCTCAGCAGTCAGAGTTCCTCCCGGACCCTGAGTAGCTTCCCAGCTTTGTCTTGGACCCGCTGAAGCTTATGACTTGGGGGTTCTGGGGAAAGATCTCTGCTGAGAATTTCTTCCTCTTCCTCCCCTTCCTCCTCCTCTTCCTCCTCCTGAAGCAGCTCTTTGGCTTCTGTCCACTCCTGGGGGGATTAAAACTATGGTTCAGTCCTTTGCGGCCACCTTCCCTGGGTCATCTCAGCCACCCAATGGCTTCACTGTGAGCCCCACTCCTGCACAGACTCCCGTAGTGACCTTCCACCAACCTGCCCTTACACCTCCTTACCTGTTCCCTGTGCTCAGGCGCCCATGTGTGCCACAGGGCTAGGGCACAGCGCCGTCCCCGCGTCACAGCCCACACACCATGGGGATTCTCACCACCAGAGCTGAAGGCCACGAGGCGCCCACATCGAGGGCGAACCTGAGCCTGAGGAGTGGGGGGACACACAGCCTCAGACTTCGTGTCTGTTACTCCTCACACCCTCATTCAGAGACTGGCTTTGACTCAGGAAGGAAAAATGCAAGACTGGGGCTGCAGGAGACGGAAGCCAAAGGGGGCAGGTGCCTCCTGGGGGTTCTCTGTCCTGGATCCCGACCTCTCCTGCCTAACCCCATGAGCCTGGAGTGAAGCAATCCGAGGGTCCCAGAGCAGCCCTAGATGGGATGGAAGGTGACGAGGATCTTAGATGCATTTCTACCTGGAAAATCCTAGACTGTACATGAGTACAGAGAAGGCGATTGTTCCTCTGTGTTTATGCCTCTAGGTTGAAGAGTAGGGCAGAATGCCTCTGGGTAGCACAGGTGTATCTGTATCTGATCGTAAGGATCGGATTACAGCTGTATATACTACCATGCCTACTCCTCTTCTTCCCACTTCTAGGCCCAGGTATAGAAGGCTCCACGGTCAAGGACTAGGAGAATGGCAACACCTAGCATTCATTAATTGTTTATTTTTTTTAAAGATTTATTTATCTATTACGTATACAGTGTTCTGCTTGCATGTATACTTGCAGGCCAGAAGAGGGCACCAGATCTCATTACAGATGGTTGTGAGCCACCATGTGGTTGCTGGGAATTGAATGCAGGACCTCTGGAAGAGCAGGCAGTGCTCTTAACCTCTGAGCCATCTCTCCAGCCCTCATTAATTGTTTATTAATACAAGGCACTGGCTCATTCTTTTAAGCATATTGTATAAATTACTTTTTATAGGATCAAAGGAATGGTTTAGGGTGTAAAGGTGCTTGCCACCAAGCCCAACAACCTGAGCACTTGTCAACACACATGGTGAACACGTGTGAACATACATAGTGGAAGGAGAGACCCAACTCCTACAAGTTGTCCTCTGTTCTCTACATATGAGCTGTATGTGGTATGCACCCTCACCCACCCCTTGCACATTCACACACAGATGCACACATAAAATATGGTGCTGGAGAGATGATTCAGTGGGTGAAGAGCTTGCTGTGCAAGTATAAGGATGTGAGTTCAGGTCCCCAGTGCCCACACAAAAGCCAGATGAAATACTGGAGTTGAATCACAACACCCCATGCCCAGATGTGAGGGAGAGGCAGGAGGTGAGGGTGACACCTGGAGTTGCATTCTGATCTCCACATGTGCACCGTGGCAGGTGTGTGCAAAGCCAGGCAAGGTGGCACATGCCTTTATCCCAGCACTTGAGAGGCGGAAACAGGCAGATCTCTGTGGCTCAAAGCCAGCCTGGTCTACATGTGAGTTCCAGGCCAGCCAGAGCTACACAATGAGTCCTTATCTCCAAAAACAAAAGTCAACCACTTGGGGTGGTGCATGTCTATAATCTCAGCACCCAGAAGGCCATGGCAGGAGGATTACTTTAAGTTCAGGAGCAGCCAGGGCTAGCTGCAGAGTCAATTCAAGGTTAATCTGGGCTATGTAGCAAACCCCTGTTTATAATAATGATAATAACAGGAATAATGTCGATAAGGATGGGTACTATTACTATCACCCTTAGTTAGGAAAGTGAGTTTCAAAAGTGTTAAGAACCCCAACGTGAAGTCTAGGCTGATGGGCCTGTTTGTGCCTGAGCTAGCCTGTGCTACTAGCTAGCTCCATTGCTTCCTGGCCATGGGGGAGGAAGGGCTAAGTCCTCAGATGGTTTTATTTTTGAATATATTTTATAATTGTACTTTATGTGCATGCTCGTCTCCATGTGCACATCTGTACCACGTGTTCCTGGTGCCTACAGAGGCCAGAGAGGGTGTCAGATGCCCAAGACTGGAGTTAGAGGGTGAGCTACCATGTGGATGCTGGGAACCACACCAGGTCCTCTGGAAGAGCAGCCCAGTGCTCTTAACCCCCAGCCCTCTCTCCAGCCATTCCTTGTTCTGGTTTTGTTCTAAGTTTTTATTTTGTTTATTGGGAGGGGTGAATGGTGCAGTGTATTGTGGAGGTCAGAGGGCAATGTGCGAAGCTGGCTCTCCTTCACCATGTCAGTTCTAGAGAGCAAACTCAGGCTTGGGGGTGAGCACCTTCACCCACTGCGCCACCTCTCTGGCCCCTGGTTTGTTTGTTTGTTTTTTACAAGGTATCTTGATAAATTGTCCAGGCTGGCCTTGATGTCCTGGATTTAATCACTCCTCCAACCTCAGCTTCCTCAACAGCTGGGACTGCAAGCGCGTACCCCGTGTCTGGCTGTGCTCAGACACCCTGAGGAGGCAAGGCCAACCGCCAAGGCGGGGTGGGGGACTATTTAGAGATCTGCAAGGCTCAATAAACCTCTGTGGAAAGCCTTGAATGTGGTCCAGTGGCCAGCAAGACCAGAGAGGCCAGAAGGGGCAGGGTTAAGGTGGCCCCATCCATTTCCCTGCATTTGCCTCTGAGAGCTCCTGTTTTGAATCCTGACCCCACAGCTGGGCCCTCTGCCCCAGCCCCCTACCGTGACAGTGAGGGCGTTGGGCTGTGTGAAAAACAGGTCGCCTCCCTTGAAGTCGTCATTGAGGTAGAGGAGCCCACTGGAAAGCCGAGAAGACAGGAGGCAGTGAGAACCCCGCCCAGACCCAGGCCTTGTGTGCCTACCTACAGGTCCCCAGAGAGGCTACCCACCTATAGTCTCGATAGGTGTAGGCTGGGGGCTCCCGCCAGCATTCACCAGTGTCAGGGTCCAGGACACAGTTGTCTGCGTGAACCGGGTGACTCAGGTCCATGCGCTGCTCTTGCTCACCTGGGATGTAACCGATCTAGTGAGTAAATCAGGGTCCCCACCATGGGCCTCCTGGTGGTGACAAACGGAGAAGCTCCCTGTCCCCAGTAGGCCAGGAGGGGGCGCTCTGCAGTGGCGATGGCACCCATACAGATGGGGTTCCCTGATGGTTACCTTCTATGGCCGTTCGGCACACCAGGTGGGTGAAGGAAAGATGCAGTGGCCGCTCCGGGGAGAAGTAAGCCTGAGTCAAGGCCCGCACTCGCTCGCTCACCTCCAGAAGCAACTTAGCACCCGGCCTGCCCACAGTCCCAGCCCGGGCCAGCTGCAGGCAGGGAAAGGTGGGAAAAGTAGGTCTAGTATTAGCACCTGTGTCTCTGACACTACCGTCCTACGTGTGTCTACCGTCCGTCCGGTAGCCCAAATGTCTCCTTCCAGCAAATCCATGACAGCACCAGGGCCCCAGGTCACTGAATACACCCTTTCTCAACGATGGACCAAGCATGCAGTGATCTAGGTCCCCAGAGAATTCCTCCACAGAAGCCCAGGCCTGGAATCCAGCCTCTTGACACAGCCCCTCTTCCCAGAGTGCCTCCTCTTACCTGAGTGCCTCCTCTTTCTTACCTGAGCAGCCTTGAGCACTGTGAGCCCCTCAAAGCGTTCGTGAGGACTATGAGGAGAGCGGCGGCCACGATAGCCAGACCTGGCTCCAGCCTCAGCTGCATCCTAAATGGGAAGGTTTCTGGTCAGGCATTCCTGGCACCCCTCACTGCCACAGGGTTCCAGGGCTCCCAGGCTCTCCTTCATGCCTTCTCAGTCCCCAGAGCTGACTAGGAACTTCCAGAATTCCCTTGTGACTTTTTCCTGAGCTATGGCCCTTTCCCAGAAAATGGCTCTTGGCCTGGTTTTCTGGACTGTCATTCTCAAAAAAGCCCTGGAATGCTACTTCCCAAGGGGTATGTGGACATTACCCTGGAAAGCACCCCGCGGTGGGGAAGAAGGGACCTTGAGATCGTAAGAGTGGCTGAAGGAGAGACAGAGCTGGGGTCCAAGGAAGGAAGTACTGGGTCACCCTTTCCTAGGGAGGTGGGAGTCCTTCTGCAAGCAGGACCCTAACAGGAAGTCTGACAGGCCAGTAATTTATTTATTTTAGAGAACCTCTGGGCTCCCCGATTCTACTGCCTCTGATGCTGGATCCCTATTACCCAACTGCCTCCCATGACTCATCTCTCCTGGGCTCTTCCCTGGTCTGGATGTCTGTCTATGAGATTTTTTCTTTTTGAGACAGGGTATCATTCTGTAGCCAAGATTGGCCAGGAAATCAATATGTGGCCTAGTTTGGCCTCGTTTGCAGCAGTTTTCCTGCCTCAACTTCCCAAGTGCTGGGGTCAGAGAAGAGAATGAACCACCATGCCCTGAAGACATTCACTCTCTAGCCGACTTGTTGAGTCTCTGTGTAGGTCCCACTCCATAGCTATCCCTACATACAAACCTCACCCCTGAGAGTCCACCTAGTCACCAAGTGGTCTAGCTCCTACCTCTACCTCCTCCTCTTCTTTTGCAGTGCTGGGATTAAACTAGGGGCTAACCAAGGCTAAGCAGTCTCCACCATGGAGCTGGCTATACACCGAACTGTTTACATGCGTTGACTGTTAGCCTTTTGAGATGGTGTCTCGTGTAGCTCAGGCTGGCCTTAAACTTGCTATGTAGCCGAGGATGATTTTGAAGTCCTGATCCTCCTGCCTCAGTCTCCTGAGTGCTGGTTACAGACTGAGCCACCACACCGGGCTTATGCGGTGCTAGAGATCAAGTCCAGGGCTTTGTGCATGTTGGGGAAACCCTCCACCAAATAAGCTACCTCCTCAGCCCCTCAGGTTTGTGTTTTAAGATAACAAATCAATAGAAAAACCCATTCAGATGGTGATAAGTGGTATGAAGAAAATTAAAGTGGGGTTACGATTTTACACGCGTTCGTTCACAGCTGCTTACAGAGGTGACATCTGGACGGAAACCAAATGTTGCAGAGACGCCACTTGAATATATGAAATGGAAACCAATGTGAAGGTCCCGTGGCCAGACCGCGTCAAGAAATGGAAAGACACCCCCAAAACAAAACAAAACAAACAAAGCCAGGCGGTGGTGGCGCGCCTTCAACCCCAGCACTCGGGAGGCAGAGGCAGGTGGATCTCTGTGAGTTCGAGCTCAGCTTGGTCTACAGAGCGAGTTCCAGGACAGGCTCCAAAGCTACACAGAGAAACCCTGTCTCGAAAAACCAAAACAAAATTAGAAAAGAAACAGAATGCCATCTTGAGGTTACCCCTGGTATTGTCTTCTAATTATCTCCTGCAGACTAAGTCCTTAGCTTTTCTAACTTTTATTCCTTAGTGTCCCTTGTCTCTCTCATATGTTCACCCAGGCTCTCCTCATTCCCTTGAACACAACCAGAACCTAAGGCCACAGTCTCTTCTAGAGACTGCCACTAGAGGGGGCTCCTGAGTCTACAGGATGCCGAATTGGGTTGTCTACACTCTGAAGGAAACCGCTGAAATCCATCAGCAGCTGTCCGCCATCTACCAATAAAGCTGAGGCTCCCGGGGAGGGAACAGAAGGCCCTCTCGCCCACAGGCCATCACTCAAACGCTCTCCCTCTTACCCATAACCCCTCTTGATAAAAAGCAGCAGGATACAGCTGCTCAGCTTCCTGAGAGCTTTCTTTACTCTCCTAAAGGCTTCACAGTGTTCTAATTTATTTACCAGGAAACCACCAAGATAGGAACATGATAAATCCAAGTTTACACACGGGGAACTAACTCAGACATTTAAACAAACAAACAGGTTAACTGTTTATTTAAATTGGCATACACCTTTAACCCATGTTTTCCTGCAGTTTCTAGAAAGTACTTTGTTATTCCATCTTTTCTTAAAGTTTTTATTATAATTTTTTAAATGTGTATTGGTGTTTTGCCTGCATGTATGTCTGGGTTTCAGATCACCTGGAACTGGAGTTACAGATGGTTGTGAACTGTCATGTGGTAGGAATCGAACCCTGGTCCTCTGGAAGAGCCGTCAGTGCTCCCGACCTTCTGATAGAGCTGTCTCTCTAGCCCCTCCTCCTTCCTCTTTGTCTTCTCCTTCTCTGCGCTCTCTCTCTCTCTCTCTCTCTCTCTCTCTCTCTCTCTCTCTCTCTCCTCTCCTTTGTGATGGGTGGGTCTCTTTATGTTGCCCAGGCTGGCTTCAAACTCCCGATCCCAAGCAATCCTCCCTCCTATGCCTTCCCAGTAGCTAGGAGGACAACACATGGGTAAGGCTGGCATAAGGAGCCGAGGGCGTGGCAAAGTGCCTGCGTAGTGTGCAATAGCCTGGGCTTGAGAACTCTGCCCCCCCGCCCCAGCACTGCAAACCACAGCAAGACTGGAGTATCAGCTCCCTGAAAAGCCACTTAGGACCATTGTCGGTGCTTCTGTTTAGATAGTACACACTTCTTTACAGAACTTACCACCTGCTCCAATTACGTCCCCATGTTGGTTTCCCTCCTCATTACATAACTCTAAAGGGCAGCTTTGCTCATCTGCCCCCCCCCCCTGCCCTGGGATCTAGCCACTTCTAGTTCACAGCAGGTGCTCCATGAATAGGGAAGGAATGAATCCGGGCCAGGAGTGAAGCATCAGGAGATGACAGCCTCAGCATGTGAGCATGGGTCATTCAGCACAAGCTAGGAGAGGATGAAATGCCTGGGAAAGAAAGCCTGGGCGCCATCCTGAATTCTCAGGTAACCAAGGAACCTTCCATGTGTACACACCCATGTCTATGTGCTTCCATTTTGTCTTTTCTTCCTATTCTTTGTAAAGCATATCCACCCTGGCCAGACGTGGTGACATATACCTGCAAGGCTTGTCATTCCAAGGTTTAGCTGGGGTATTGATAGAAGGATCTTGATTTTAAGGTCAGCCTAGGCAACAAAGCAAGTCCCAGTCTCAAATAAGAGCACCCATGCTATCTATATCAGCTAAATTAAGAGAACAAGGAAGTAGAGGAATATGGTGCCTGCACTGCTGCTGAGGGCGCTCCGGGCTGTGCACCCTGGACCATTCTGGGAACTCCGGAAGCTGCTGCAGTCCTCTGTGGGCATTAGCAGTCCAGGGTCCGTCCATATTCACAGAACTAGCAAATGATGCCCGTGGAAAGCCCCAGTCCTTTTAGATAGGATCTTTTGGATGGCAGCTCCCAAAACAGATACGGGATTGAAGCTAACAGGGGTAGGAAAAGAGGCCCTACAACCTTATTAAGTTAAGAACAATTTAGATATTTGTCTCGATTATGGTCACCGGAAGCAGAAACATGTTTTCTGTGGCTATTACTCTGAGAAAGTGCTCCAGGAAACTACACAGAAGGAATGGGTTTGGTAGCTCACACCTTTAATCCTAGCACCCAAGAAGCAGAAGCAAGTGGACTCTGAATTCAAGGCCAGCCTGGCCTACAGCATGAGACCCTGTCTCAAAATGAAAACAGGAAGAATGCTGTGGAACAATCTTTGTACACTGTAAATATGTATTATTCTCATTGGTTAATAAAGAAGCTGATTTGGCCAATAGCCAGCAGAATAGAGCCAAGTGGGAAATCTAAGCAGAGAGACAGAAAGAAGGCAGAGTCAGGGAGATGCCAGTAGCCATGAAAGCAAGATGTGAGGTAACAAGTCACAAACCTCATGGTAAAATATAGAACAATAGAAATAGATTAAGATGTAAGACCTAGTTATTAACAAGCCTGAGTTAATAGGCCAAAGAGTTTGCAATTAGTATTAAGCCTCTGAGTATTTATTCAGGAACTGGCAGGCAGGAAAGAAACCTCCAGCTACAGGCTTCCACATACAGCTCAGCTGCACACCTGTATGTACATGTGTGCACCTGCAGACCAGAACACACAAGATAAAAACAGTAGATTATAGCTGGGCAGCAGAGGCAGTCACATCTCTGAGTCTGAGGCCAGTCTCTATAGAGAGAGAGTTCCAGGGCAGCCCAGGCTATAAAGAGAAACTTTGTCTCAAAAAATCAAAACCAAAAATATAGTTGATTATAATGATCATACTGGAATCTGCCTGCCTCTGTCTCCCAAGTTGCTGGGATTAAAGGTGTGTGCTACCACTGCCCCGCCAAAATGAACCATTTAAAAAATCCTACCATAGACACTGTACATAGGAGAAACACCATCAGAACAGGATCAGGGCAAGAGGATGGTTGAATGACACCAGAAGAGGCCACCCCGTCTCACCCAGCACGGACACTAAAAATGTTAAAAGGACATTCCACAGTAGGATGATCTCTAAAATCAGGAGGCTTTGTTTTCATGTGTATGTCTGTATTCACATTATCAGCATAGTTTAAACTAGACTTTATTAGCTATTGACTTTAAGTGAGATAATATGAAGAGTGTATCATGAATAAACTCATCATGTTTATACAAAAATCATAACAAATAAAAAGAGAAAAAAAGAACTTTTCCACAGTTGAGATAAAACACAGACATTAGGAGAAACTTGATGGGGCTGGAGAGATGACTCAGTGGTTAAGAGCACTGCCTGGCCTTCTAGAGAACCTGGGTTCAATTCCCAGCAACCACATGGCAGCTCACAACTGTCTGTATCTCTGGCTCCAGGGGATCTGGCACTCTCACCAAGACATACATGTAGGCAAAACACCAGTGCACATAACAACAAATAAATCTGAGAGGGAGGGGAGGAGAGGAGAGGCAGACAGAACACTGGATGGACACAGGCCAAGAACAAGGAGCAGGTGGCTGAACCTGAGGGTCCCTTGCCAGGTGGCTGAACCACACACCATCATACCTTGGCCAGCTGCAGTAGAACCCCACACTCAGCTGGGGTTAGCAGTCCATCCAACACGGCTCGCTCCGACCCATTCAGCTGCTGGGCATCCTGGGTGAGGGTCACACCCTCCAGGAGAAGGACATCTACAGGGGAAAAGGGGGGCAGAGCTCACCAGTAGTGTTCATTTGAAGGGAAGTAGCTGGCAGATTCCAGGCCCTCACTTCTGCCTCCTGATGTTCACCACCCTGCCTTTCTACCTCTTTACCCCCGCTCCCGGATCTTGCCCCCTAACCCCTCACATACTAAGGAACTCACCCTTCCAGTAAGGCAAGGACTTGGACTGTGGCGGCTCCTGGTCCCAAGGCCTCTTCTCTCGATCCTCTCTCAGGGGTGAGAGACACACTCAGTCGTCACGTCACAGCGCAGACCCATCCTGTCACCTCCCAGCCTGGGCCAACTGGCCCCCGCCACAAGCCCCCACCTACCTGAGCTTCTCTCTCAGAGCTTCGGGGATGAGGGCTTCTGGGGTCCAAGAATCCTGTGAGCGTCAAGAACAGGGCCATCACCCTCGTGCCTAGCTCCTGGGATTCTTGACTTTAGAATCTGAAGGTCCATATTTAGGTCCTCCAGCTTCCAGAGAGGAAGGCAAAGTGAGAAAGGCCTGGACCCATGCCAGGGCCACCTCACAGGACAGTGTCAAGTGCCTTGAGTTCTAGACCAGGCTGTAACAAACAACGACTTCTATCACGCCTACTGTTTGCCAAGTGCTAAAAGCTTTATTCTTGCAGTGAGATTTTGTGGCTTAGAGCTCATAATAGTTCATAAATTCTGATGGAACAGGTAGTTCTGACGTGCTGAGACACAGGAAGGTCGAAGAGTAGAGTGGACTTCACAGCCTCGTAAGGGGCAGAGTAGGATTTAGGCCAGCTCTGCAGCCCTCACTTTTACTCAGCAGCTCTCTGTGAGGCAGATTTGACTCCCCAGGGGACATTAGACAAAGTCTGGAGACGATTGGGCTATCAATATACTGTTGACACCTACTAGGAAAACGTCAGGACAACAGCTAAAGACCCATCAAATTCGAGGACAGCCCCATTCGCTCTTCCAACAAAGAATTTTGGGTCCAAAATAGTTTCCTTCCTTCCTCCCTTCCTTCCCTCTTTTCTTTTGGCAATGCTGAAGCTAGAACCCTGGGCATTTATGTGTGCTGGGCAAGCACACATCACTAAGTCATCCAGGTCCTCAAAGAGTCAATAAAAACTACTGCACTATGTTGAGTACTGGCTCCATAATGTTGGCACTGGACTTGGGCTCGTGACTAAAGGAGGATTCAGGAGTGACTAAATGGATTCAGGAGCAATGATGCTTTCTGTACTTTTTTTTTAATCAGATGGCATATCTTCAACAACAGGACTGTGGAACATGTGTGATCTTTACAGTTTACAGGTAAAGAAACTGAGTTAAGGGCAAACAGACAACCAGAGGGTATTTGTGGCAGAGAGCCTGCTTCTTAGCCATGCATGATCCCATGACCTTTTTAATTGTACGCACACCGTTCAGGTTCCTGGGAACCTGAGATGCCAGAGTTCTGTAAGTCTGCAGGGCTGTGGGCAAGTGGGACACTGTTGCTGACTGCAGTGGCGTGTGAAGTCCAGCATCACTGTGCCTCTCCCTGGGGAGAGGAGCACAACTCCTTACCGGGTCCTTGAAGCTGGTGCCCAGGTGTTCCATGGCATAATAGAGTTGTCTCTTCTCCCCAAGAGACCGAAGGATGAAGCGATGGATGTCCTGAGCAGGATAGACAGGGGAATGGAGCCATAAGGAGAAGAGAAGGGAAAGCTGAGAACAGGCCAGCCCAGGTCCTAGGGGACATTTGCAAGCTCTTGAGATCCACCACCAAGTCTGACAGATGCTTCACCTTTCAGAGTATCTGGGCTCAGAGTAACAGAGGACCTGAGAGACTCTGTGTGTGTATAAGAGAGGACCTGAGAGACTCTGTGTGTGTATGTGTGTGTAAGAGAGGACCTGAGAGACTGTGTGTGTGTGTGTGTGTGTAAGAGAGGACCTGAGAGACTCTGTGTACATGTGTGTGCGTGTATGAGTAAGAGAGGACCTGAGAGACTCTGTGTGTGTGTATGTGTGTGTGTGTGAGAGAGGACCTGAGAGACCCTGTGTGTGTGTGCATGTGTAAGAGAGGACCTGAGAGACTCTCTCTGTGTGTGTGTATAAGAGAGGACCTGAAAGACTCTGTGTGTGTACATGTGTAAGAGAAGGCCTGAGGGACTTTGTGTGTGTGTGTGCATGTGTGTGCGTGTGTAAGAGAGGACTCGAGAGACTCTGTGTGTGTGTGTGTGTGTAAGAGAGGACCTGAGAGACTCTGTGTATGTGTGTGTGTGTGTGTGTATGAGTAAGAGAGGACCTGAGAGACTCTGTGTATGTGTGTGTGTGTGTGTATGAGTAAGAGAGGACCTGAGAGACTCTGTACGTGTGTGTGTGTGTGTATGAGTAAGAGAGGACCTGAGAGACTCTGTGTACGTGTGTGTGTGTGTGTATGAGTAAGAGAGGACCTGAGAGACTCTGTGTACGTGTGTGTGTGTGTGTGTATGAGTAAGAGAGGACCTGAGAGACTCTGTGTGTGTGCACATGTGCACGCGAGTGTGTGTGTGTGTATATTCACGCCCACAGACAGGCAGACATGAGTCTAAGAGAAAAGAATAGTGCTGGGATAGACTCCCAAGTGAACGGGTAGGGGGCAGGGAGCTGAGGCAGAAGTCAGAACCTAGACTTGGGTGTCCTTTTGGTGGCTAAAGAGCTTGGGTAAGAAGCCAGAAAGAGCTGAGTGTGGTTTGTACACTTTGAATCCCAGCACTCAGGAGGCAGAGCAGGCAGCTCACTGTGAGCTCCAGGATAGCCTGGTCTATTAGAGTTCCAGACCAGCCAGAGCTACACATTGAGACCCTATCTCAAAAAAAAAAAATAAGTAAATTTGGATCGGAGAGATGGTTCAGTAGTTAAGAGCACTTGTTGATCTTGCAGAGGACCCAGGTTCAGTCCTCAGCACCCACGAGGTGGCTCACAACCATCCTAACTCCGTTCCAGGGATCTTTGTTCCATCCCATCCCACGCCCTCTTTTTCATTGTTCGTGTTTGTTTGTTTTGAGATAAGGTCTCACTATATAGCCCTGGCTGTCCTAGAACTCATTCTGTAGACCAGGCTGGCTTTAAACTCACAGAGATCTGCCTACCTCTAACTTCTGAGTTGCTGGGATTAAAGACGTGTGCCACCACGCCCAGATTCATGCTCTCTTCTGATCTGTGAGAGCACATTATATAGAGCACACACATGCAATAAAATAAAATAAACAAGTACCTATAAACAAATAAAAAATCAAATAAAATAAATAAGGAAGCAAGAACAAAGTACACTCCTGGGTGTTTGGCTTGCTCCAAGCCCTACCTGTCAGTGAGCGTGGGTGGGGGATTACCTCTCGTGGTCCCAGGCCAGGTCTTGGCTCTCCCAGCTGAGTTTGGTATTGGTTCAGAGCCTTTTTGGCAGCCTCATCCTCTGGGTAGAAGAGCAGGACACTCAGGATACTTTCCATGGCCTTAGACACGTTCCCCACTGGAGATGGAGGGTGGTAGGAAGGGGACAGCAGCAAACACGATAGAAAAAGGAAAACCGACGGTCACCAGAAAGGCTGCCAACTCCAAGAAGCCCCAGCCCGACTGGGAGATGAACCCATTTCCAAAAGCACTCTCAAACATACTTTCAATGGCAGAGCCCAAAGAAGAGGAAGAGGGAAGGAAATAAAGGAAGACGGGAAGGAAAGAGGGCTGAAGGAGCCCAGTGACCCATCTCCTGAGCTCCACACATGGTGCCAGAGGACTCCATGCTGAAGCGTGGTTCCTCATGGCCCCCGACAGTGAAACTCTCAATGCAGAGTGGGGTGGGAAGAAGGAGGGACAGATGGGCTCAGAATGGCAGCAGAGATACATCTTCACTCCCAGGGTTCATCCTTCCCAAGCTGACCCTGAGCATAGGCCTCATGCAGTCTTCTCAGCTGGTTGGGAATGAAGTCAGGGACAGGGAAGTCGCGACCAGGACGGGTGGCTATATCTGCCACACAGTGCTGCCGGCACTGCAGGACCCGGATCCAGTGTCCTGCAGAGAAGACAAATGAGCCATAGGGCGTGCATATTCCTCCCCTGGCATCTGTGCTCTCCCGCAGCACACAGTCCAGCCCCTCACCTGCAATGGCTTCATACAGCCCCCCCTGGATCCCTTCTTCCACCTCCTCTTCAGACACCTGCTGTTCCTCGGGTCCCTCACAGCCGGCACGACAGCTCTCCATATGGGTCAGGCTCCCCTGGAGGGCCTCCTCCAGCTTGGGCAGTGCCAGTGCCACCTCCTGCTGCCCCAGTAGCTCCAGGCCAGTGTCATAGGCTGCCTGTGGGGAAAGGGGGCAAGATGGGTAGTGGTGGGGTATCAATGAGATTGGGAGGTCGAAGGGCATGGTGGCATATTCTTTTAATCCTGGCACACAGGAGGCAGAGACAATTGGATCTCATGGACTTTGAGGCCAGCCTGGTGGACATAGTGGGTTCCAGGACAGCCAGGGCTACACAGTCAGACCCTGTTTCAAAAAGAAAGATAAGCTGAGCAGTGGTAACGCACGCCTTTAATCCCAGCATTTGGAAGGCAGAGGCAAGTGAATCTCTGTGAGTTCGAGGTCAGCCAGGGCTACACAGATAAACCCAGAGAGAGAGAGAGAGAGAGAGAGAGAGAGAGAGAGAGAGAGAGAGAGAGAGAGAGAGAGGGAGGGGGGGGGGGGGGGAGAGAGAGGGGGAGAGAGAGAGAGAGAGAGAGAGAGAGAGAGAGAGAGAGAATGGCTAGCGAAGAGATGGCTCAGCGGTTAATCCCTGTCCTGCTGCTTGGACCCAGAGGAAGAACAGTGTGACCTCAGAATCAGAACGTTGGAACAGCACACACTTTAGTGGCCACAGAGGAAGCTAGTGAAAGACTCTTCACCCAGGGCCACTGAGAAACAGTCCCAGATCTCCTGATGCCATAGCTGCAGATGGTCAGCACTGAGAGGCTCACCCAGTAGAGGGGTGTCACCAGGTCCTGGAAGCTCAGGGGGCGGATCCCAGACATTCTTCTGTACTTAGCCATGTCTTCCCGCATCTGCAAGTGTGTTGGGTTTGCCACAAAAAAGGTGTGTGCTGCAGAAGCCGCCAGGTCCAACTTCTTCAACTGAGGAGCCAAAGGGATGAGACATCAGAGCCCCGAGGTGTGTGTGGGGGGGAGGGAGTTCAGACCAATGTCCCCTCACCAGCCTTTGTCCCAAGTAGTAACTACCGAATCCCTTGGAAGCCAGAAGGTGGTATTCCCAGAACTCTGGTACAGGAAGAAAGGCAGTCTGAAAGCTTTGGCTTGGGTGGGCCATGGGCAGAGGCCCTCAGAGCCTCGGTTTGGGAGACAATGAAGTGAATGGCCGCCGAAATAGATGGGGCTGTGCAGAAGACCAGAATCTGCAGGCCTCTAGGACCCTGAGCTGAGGTGTGTTGTAACTAGAGCCCCTCCCGCCTCCAGCCACGTAGGCATTCACTACCGGCCTGGTAGCTGTTCGCTGTCTCCTGCCACAGAGCCAGATTGCAGCCCCAACCATGCTTCCTTCTCCAAACCTAACCTCTCTCATTCAGCCTTTCTGAAGGTTCGTCCTGTCTGTCCCCAGAGAAGGTTCACAGTCAGACTCCCACTCCTGAACATCACACACACACACACACACACACACACACACAAACACACTTCCTATCCTGCTGTGCCTGGTTTGGGCCCTCACCATCTGCTTTTCATACTTAGGAAGAGGCTGCGTTCACTCACTGAGATCCGCTAAAATAAAACTGCGGAGCCCTCCCTCCGTGTTCGACCTACTCCCACTCCTCTTCATTCCAACTTGACCTCTCTTTTGGCCCTACTTCTGCGACCATCACAAGTCCTGGCCACCGTTTTGATGGTACCCACTCAAATGTAGAAGCCCGTTATACGCCCCCCACGACTCCACCCCTGAGTCCGGGCGCTGAGCATCCTGCCCTCTCCTGGTCAGCTCCAAGTAAGACATCCCCTTGGCTTGGGGTAGCACCCTAGGGGCTCCCGCACCTGGTAGTAGGCCCTCTGCAGGTAGTTGTAAGGCTCCCGTCGGCGGAAGGCATCCCGCAGCACGCTCCCCATGCGGAGTCGCGCAGTGCCCCCGGGGCCCAGCCTGCGCGCGGCGCATTGGGTCAGGCACTCGGCGCGACGGAGCGTGGCTCGCAAGAACAGCGGCTCCCAGGCCCGGGGCCCCGAGGCAGACTGCGGGGCGCCAAGGAGCTGGCCGGGGAGCTCGGCGTCAGGCTCGGCCGCACAGCTCTCCCCGCAGTCCCGCCGCGCGCGGCCCAGTACCTCCCGGCTCCGCAGCGCCTCTCTCAGCAGCGCCACCGCGGATGCCCAAGCCCCGGCGGAGTAGGCTCGCAGCCCGTCCGCGAAGAGCAAGTCGGGGGCCTGGGGAGGCGCCCCCGGCGACAATGAGGCCAGGCCCGGGGGCTCGGAAGGCTCGGGGGACCCTGGGGGAGGCAGCAGCAGCAACAGCAGCAACCGCAGGAGCCGGAGCATGGTGCCCAGAGCCGCGGGGCCCACTGCCGAAGGGAAATGCGGAGCCCGGAGGGAGGGAGAAGGAGGGGGGTCAGGGGGAGGAGAAGGAAGGAAAGATGGAGAGGAGGAGGGAGAAGAAAAGAGAAGGAGTAAGTGAAGCCAAAGAAGCCTGCTGGGCCTAGGCCTGCCACAGCGAAATCCAAAGTGAGACCGAGTGAGAATTCCGAGGGATATATGGGTCTAGTGTGGGTAAGAAAAGGAAATGGAGAAAGGAGGGTGAAATGGGGGATCTGGGAGGCCTGTGATGTGGGGATAATTTTGTCCCCGTTTATCCTTGGGTCCTGGAAAAGAACTGTGGACGCCCCTCACACGTGTATCTAACCCACACTTCTGCCAACCCATCAAAGGATCTTTGGAAGGCATCGTGGAAGGGGATGACTCCAGGCTTGGGACTCCATTCTGGCCCCAAAACTTTTCACCCAGCAAGTGCGCACCCGGGCGCATTGTGGGGAGATGAGGATTGAACTCCTCTACTAATCTTAACACAGATCCTTTGCATTTCAAACTAACACACTCCAGTGTCCAGGGCCCCACCCCAGTGTCACATGCCCCGAGTCCGTTCCTCGTGTCTGCATGTTGAACACCTCCTTCTGTGCCTCTTTCCCCTGCCCTTTCTCCATCTTGTCCTCCTCCAAACCCCCGACAGACGCTAGAGACCAGGGTTTCCATGGCAACACTTCAGCCTTTAATACGTTTTTGCTAGGGGTGAAGATGGGTGAGTAGGGTGTCTGGTCACTTGGATGAGAGAGAGCTGGGGCCCTAGAGCCCAGATCTAGCGCCCATCTCCTCGGAGGCAGCTGCCATAGGCTCAGGGCCAGAATGAGGAGTACTTACCCACGGCCCCCTCCTCTGAGTTAAGCAGGTTCATGTAACCTCACAGGGTCAGCTGAGGGAAGATGGGGTTGCCTGGGCCCCAGGGTCTTCCCCAAGCCCTTGAACTCCCCTCGCTCCCTGTCAAAGAGCAGCGTCTCCCTGCACTTAGCCCCAAAGGAAGCCCAACAGCTCGGCTATCAGGAGACCCAAGGGAGAGGCGTCGAGGTGAAAAACCCAGTGGTCTGGGCCTACGGGGAGAGGGTCCTGGTGAGGCAGCTGGAGAAGGCAGAGGTGTCTCATCGATGAAAGTGGTGATCTCCTCTCGGAAGAAACCAGGGCCTCGTGGGGGTCCCCCACCTGACCCCAGAACCCCACTTTCTAGGAACTGGCGAAGACTGGCTAAGCCCCCGCCTTCAGCCTCTTCCTCATCCTCCTCATCCTCCAGCCTGTGTCTCTGTCCCAGGTATTCAGGAGGGCCCCCAAGGGCTCGGCTCTGGGCTGGGAGGACCCGGATATCATCGGATGATGACCATTTGTGCAGAAAGGAGCCTGGTGCCCGAGGAGTAGAAAAAATGTTGGTCTCATCATGGGACAACCGGCGGGACAAAGGGACCTGGGAAGAGGAGGAGAGAACTGGAGGTGCTGCAGAAACAAAAGTAGAGGTGGCAGAAAGCAAAGAGGGGACTCTGCAAGATGGCTTCGGCGCTTCCGTTTCTGCAAAGTGTTTGCTCTAGCAGGCAAACCTGGTTCTGAGAGACCCGAGGGAACCTTTCCTTCCCCGTCTTTCCCTTATCTGTCCCCTGGGGCACCCTGCCGTCCA
This sequence comes from Arvicola amphibius, assembly GCF_903992535.2. NCBI lineage: Eukaryota > Metazoa > Chordata > Mammalia > Rodentia > Cricetidae > Arvicola > Arvicola amphibius. The sequence goes on along the minus strand of NC_052048.2, from coordinate 24,605,364 downwards.
AAGCCAAGGAGTAGTGGTGCAGGGGACCAGAATGGAGGGGATCTTCCTGCCCCATACCTGTAAGTAGTGTACTCTCTCGAGAGGCGGGAACAGCATGTGCCGTCCAGGGAGCAGTTTCACCTGGCTGGGGTCCCGACCCCCTGACCCTGTGGCCCCGTTGGCATCAAAGCGAATTTTGCAGACTCGGCCATCTGTGCAGTCATCACAGGCTCCGTCTAAGAGAGAGAAACAGCAGAGTGGTCACAAGCAGAGAACCCTCCCCACCTCCCCATCCCCTTCACAAAGTCCAGGAGGACCAAGGGAATGGCTGGCTTTGTTACAGTCACTGAGACCCCGGTCCTTTACACAGACTTCTTTCTTTCTTTCTTTCTTTCTTCTTTTTTTTTTTTTTGCTTGTTCTCTGAGATTTGTCCCAATAGCAGGGACTCTCTTTCATGAAGTTTAGCTTCCCTTTAAGGTCACACTTTCTTTGCATTAGGACTGAGGATCCTTTCTCTGGAAGTCTACTTGGCACAGACCAAGCTGGGCAGTGTAGGCCTCTAGAGAGGAGCAGAGCCTAGTGGAATGTTCCCTCAGTGCAGAAAGAAGCAGGGCTGGCAAGACAGACAGCATAATCAGGCTAAGGGGAGACTGGAGCTGGCTCCAGTTCAGCCCAGTAGGGGGCACCCCAGGGCAGCACATCTCCTCAAGGAGAAGGTTAGTAGAAAGGACAGAAAATAGAGGTAGCTGTCCAGGAAATAAAAGTCCCCATCCCTCCTCTGACCGTCATCGCCATCGTCCTCCGACATGATAGCCACACACTGCTCCCACACCGTGCGCACGTCGGCGCGGTAGCGCTCACAGGACCAGATGAAGGAGGGCAGGAGCAGCGTCTGTGCCATGGAGCACCACAGCACAGCCAGCACCATCCATGGTGGAGCCGAGTCAGACTTCAAGGAGAAGAAGCTCACCACCTGGCAGGGGAGAGGGAATGACTGGTCAGGTGTGAGAGCCCGGGCCCCCACCTAACGGGCCTGATACCCACCCCTAATGCAGGAGAGTAGGAAGGGAGGTGGGGGGAGTAAGGAGGGCCTGAATGAGGAAAGTCAGGAAATGCTATAGACAAAACCCTGGAGTTGTGGGTTTGAGTTGGGGAGAGACAGGCAGAGACAGACACAGAGAGACAGAGAAAGAGAGACTTGAGACCGCAAGAAACATAAAGATTGGGGGAAACCCAGGAATGGGGCCTGGATAGTGTGACTGTGATTGCCAAAGGGAATTAGGGACGAGATAGCGCCTCTGGGCAGCTGGGTGCCAGGCTGAACACTGGAGGGGCAGGAGAGAAGATGGAGCTGCAGACGAGAAACAGAAATGAAAATGATTGGTGGAGCTGGGAGACCGAGTAGTAGGAGCTTAGAGACGGATGATAGAGACAGGGAACCACAAATGCCAGGAGGAAAGGACAATTGTGGAAACACGAGGGAGCTCCTGCGAGGCCGATAGAACAGGTCAAGGGACCTCAGTCTCACCAAGATGGGCACCCCCGTGAGTGAGTCGTAGAGAAAGACGATAGCGCTGACCAAGTTGGTGACCTGCAAAGATGTCTTGGCAGATTCCGAGCCATCCAATGAGGACCGCCGCTTCCCTCGAGTATCCTCCACCACAATGGCTGGCACCTCAAAAGCCGGTCGGGTACCCAAGCCCCCCAGCCCACCCACTTTGGCTCCCACACTGCCCCCAGCTTTCCGGGCCTGCCGAGCCCTCCGGGGCCGGGCCCACAGTGTTTGATAGAAAGTGATAGCCACGCAGACCAAACCCATGACAATGCCCCCAAGAAGCAAGAGGCTGAAGCAAACACCAAAGCCGAGACCAATCTTGGAGACTATGAACTGGCAGCCTCGGGCATAGTAGCGCTCGCCGTTGTTATGCCAGCCTATGGAGGGCAGGGTGGAAAGGATGAAGCTGACCATCCAGATGCCCATGACGGCATGCAGGGCCTGCTTCTTGGCGTTGCTGAGGCGGTAGTTGACGGGCCAGCGCACCATCCACATGCGATGGTAGGAGAGGGAGGCCACTGTGAAGCAGGTGGCCAGGGCCAGCGTGTAGTAGGTGGACACAAAGACCTTGCAGATGCTCTCGTTCCAGTCATAGTCAGAGGACGCCTGGCGCCGGAGCTGCACCACGGCAAAGGTGGTGAGGGGCACAGCCGCCATGAGTATATGCGTGCCCGCCAGGAAGCAGAGCAGCAACTCCAGCGGCTTGTGCTTCTGCTGTTTGGCCGAAATGCTAAGGATGATCCAGGCATTAGCCAGCAGGGCCAGGAGCCCACAGGCCAGCCAGGACAGTGCGTTTGAGCGGAGGGAGGCCTCTTCTGCCCCCAGGGCACCCCGAGCCATCCTAGTCTCAGCCCCACCCCCACCCCCTTGAACTCCTGGGGGCGGGGGCTAGGTCTCACCCTGGAGCCCCGCTCACACACTCCCCCATGATGCCCACAATCCTTGCCCTGTAGCCAGGCAAGCTGACCCCAAGTCTCCTTTTCTGCTCAGCATTGCATGAGGGACCCAGCTAAGGCGCTGCGGGCAGGGCAGGGCAGAAGGCAGAGACTCAATAGACGTAGTGGTCCTCAGCCTCCATGTTGGTGGGGCTCTTTCTTAATTATCCCTGTAATTGATGAGGGGAGCAAGCTTGCTGCTTCCCCATCTTTGAAACTGGCTAGGGACCTCTGATTCCCATGCTGGGACTTCCAGATCTGCCTCTCCAGGGAGTCTTGACCAGTCAGGGCCGAGGGGTGGAGCTCAGTCACCTGGATGTGCTGTGTGGGAAGAGGAGATGAGGGGGCAAGAATTAGGCCTGTGCTGTACTCTAGAAAGGACTGATTGCTGAGGGTCACTGGGGTCATTCAGAGCCTTAAATCGGACGCCTGCTTACCCACACGGATAAGACCTCCTATACTTGCAGACTATGTGGGATAAGTCTCATTGTCTCCATCTTTTTTAGCCCTTTCTTCCTGCTTTGGAATTCCAAAGTTCCTTCTTATAATAGCCTGTGCTCAGAACTACCCACCCCTGTCTGCGCGTCCCCAGATCTTTCTTCAGTTGCTAATAGGAGACATGTGATGTGTTCCTTCTTGGGGGCTCACAGCAAAGCAAGAGCCCTTGTCTTGCAGGCCATTCTCCTAGACCTGCAGCCTTCCTGCTTGGCCCCCTTCTCTAAGCCTGGATTTTCAACCGTTCAGCTGCCAAAGGAAAATGGGGGAAGGAGGCTGGGACTGAAGTGGGGGATAGCTAGGGAACCTGAAGGCGGGGAAACCACTGACATCAGAAGCATCCAGAAATGGAAAGAGGGGGAACTAGGGAGAAGGAGGAGAGTTTGAGCAGAAAAGAAAGAGGGGGAAAGTGGTAGTATCTGAAAATAGAAGGTTCAGAAACCCCTGGGGAGGAGACATTGGAGGGAGGGGCGTGGGAAGGAGGATTATGGAGGTAGGGAGCAGCGGGACAGAGAGCCTGAGAACAGGAGCTGGACCTTCAGTAAACTGTCCTCGCTAAGAGATCTTGGGTCTCCTCCTCTGGCCCCAGCCTCAGTTTCCCTCTGACGGGAAGGAGGAGGAGGGTCCTGATCTTAGTGACACTGTCCAGTGAGACCTGGGAAGACACTAGGAAATCAAGTCAACGCTGAACAGAGGAGAGGCTGTAAGGACTGGCATAACGGCTTCGGGGCAAATGGGGGGGTGGGGGAGTCGGGCACAGCTGTGCCACCGTCTATTTCCTGAGGAAGAACCTTAGACCCTAGCTCTTTCCAAGAGGTCCCAGTCCAATCCCCAGCTTTGTCTCCCCCTCTTCCAGCCTAGTACATCCTAGTTGCCATGGCAATGGACAGCCGGGGGAGGTGTAAGGAATAGGTTCGGATGCCCCCCACTGCTCCCCTACAGCCTTTGGACCCCTTCCCACCCACCCTCACCCCCACCTCCACCCCCAGACCCAGTTGGTGGTTCCAAATGAAAGAGAGAGGGAGAGTCAGAAAGGGAGGGAAGAAGAAAGACGTGAAGGACAGAGAGAAGGAGATGAAGGACAGAGAGAGATAAGGGAAAGGGAGGAGGGCTATTGGGGGCTTCCGGGCCGACAGGGGTCCCTCGCCCTTCGCCTTGATGGGATAAGGTCAGGTGGCTCCACCCTCCTGTCACCCAGGGTGTTCTCCAGGGCAGAAACAGCAGGTGGCTGGGGAGGAGGGGGCGGGGAAGAGAGGAGCGGAGGCAGCTGGCTGGGCGGGGTGGGGGGAGCGGAGACACGCGGGGAACCGGGCAAGGGTCCTCTTACCTCAGGCTGTGTCCTGCTCTGCCGGTGAGACGCACTCTCGACGAGGCTTGCCCGGGCTCCCGCCGCCTGCCGGCTCCAGCTCGCCAGCCCTCCTCCTTCCTTCGCTCCCTCCCTCCTGGCCTCCTCCCCCACCAGTCCGGCCTCTCAGGCGCAGCCCGCGGCGCACTAGCTTGCGGCCCCTCGAGGCCCCTGTCTCCCGGGGTCATCGGCCTCCGAGCCCGGGGTTAGGGAGCCGCTGGCCAGTCTTGGGGTCGGGGGTGGCGAGGGTGGGGCGGGGAAACTGGACGGCGGTGACTTAGAGGAGGAGGGGCAAGGAAGGAGCCGAGAGGGAGGGGGCGAGGAGGACGGCGGGGAGCGGGCTTCATTGGTGAAGCAGTTGGTGTCCTGCCCCCACCCTGTCCCTCTTTTTCAACACGAATGAGCCCGAGGAGGCAGCTGGTGTTGTTAGGGACTGAGGAGCTAGCTGTTCGGGGTGGAAGAAGCGTGTGTCACCGTGTGTCACTGTGCGCATCCTTGTGGGGGCTGTTCTTGGGTAGAACTCAGAGGGGCAGCACCTGAAGAAGGGCTGCTGGAAGTTAAGGGTGCTTGTGATGCAAGCAAGCTAAGACCGCTTGTGAAGTTGGGAGGTGGTGGCATGGATCAAAAAGGATGTGGGCTCTTGGTGCACCTGTGCGCCCCTCTTTCTCCTCCCAGAACGCAAGCATACGTTTATGATGAGGACACACACAATTGCTACAAACATTACAATTTCTCATGTCCTCTTCCTTTCCTATACACGGATGGCAGGAGGCACACATCACACCACAATCTCTCGGTGAACTGCAGAGTCACACAGAGGACTTTTGGGATGAGGAGGTGGGAAATCAACCTCTAGAGAATTCTTCCTTCTCCGGGCAACTTTATCTTCTTCCTGGGCCTGGCCCAAAGATTCCTGGGTCTTCAGAGAAGTAAATGCCACTTCACACACACACACACACACACACACACACACACGTCACACACGCATACACACATTACACACACACGTGCGTGCACACACATGCGAAGTGCATTTTACTTATGGCCTTTATTTTTCTGTTAGCTGAGGGAGCAGGAGTGGGCAGTGAAAACAAATCAAAAGTAAGCAATGAGGAGCCTGGCAGCAATTGGGGAAGGGGGCGCACTTTCTGGAAGAGGCCATGTGGAAAAGAAGAGGAAAAAAAGGAATAGGGTCAGAAAGAAAAAGGGAGGCGCTAAGGTAGGAGAGTGAAAGAAGCCGAGGAAGCTGAGCATCTGAGAGAAGCAGATCAAGACTGGCAGGGAGAATTCTTATAACCCTGATCTTCCTGGATGCCTGGCAAAGGGGAAAGGCATGGTCGGCTTCCCCAAGGATCTTCTCAAAGGACACCTGAACACGGCTCCCTGTCCGGGCTCTGCACGCACTGAGTGGCAGTCTCTGCACACACTGAGTGGCGGTCTCTGCACACACACAGTGGCGGGCCCTGCACACACACAGTGGCAGGTCTCTGCACATTTCTTTTGCCCTTGCTCTAAGAGAACTGGGGTTTTGTCCTCCAGTAAAGGAATCCACAAACAGCAGTGGTCAAGGAGGGACTCAAACAAGAATCTGGAGACCCGCTATCCTGCACGTGCTGTGTGTGCTTCTATGCTCCCAAGGTGCATACTGGATGCCTGTGACTAGCTCGAAAGATCTGCCTGGCAATCACTCCTGTGTTGCAGATAGTGGCTCCAGGGATCAGGAGCCTTGGGTTAATCTTGACATCTACAGTAGTTAACTCTGCAACCTTGGGCAGTCATGTAGCCTTAATCCCATTTTGCTAGAGATGATTGGTCATTTCTGCCATCTTGGTCATCACTGCCAGCTCACAGGATTGCAGTGTGTGTGTGTGTGTGTGTGTGTGTGTGTGTGTGTGTGTGTGCGTGTGCGTGTGTGTGCGTGCGTGTGTGTGTGTGTACATGAGGGCCATGGCACACAAGTGGAAGACAACGTTCAGCTCTCTCCTTCCACCCTCCAGGATTGAACACAGGTCCTCGGGCTTGGCAGCAAGAGCTTTTTACAGCTGAACCATTTTGCTTGCCCACATATAAGGTTCTTGTTAGGGCTGAATAGCTGGCTTATTTAACTATGGATAAGTGTATGGCTATGTGCAGAGGTATGTGGCCTGGGTGTGTGTTGGTGCACTGGCCAGAATGTGAGTCTGGTCTTCTCACAAAGTGAGAAGCAGGCAGTATGGGGAGTTGAGGCTGACATCAGCAGCCTTTGGGTTTCCATCTGTGCCTGAAAGGCTGGGTGATTGACACAAGTCCCCACTCAGTCTGGTCCCAGGGCCCTCTCTTGTGAACTGTGCTGAATATTTCCACATGCCGGCCCCACCATCCATGTTTGGTTCTGTGCACTACCCTTAGACCCAGACAACTGGAAAGAGGTTCTGAACAGCAGTCAGGGAAGAGCTGAGGTTTTGGTGAAAAGGACTCTGGGAAAAACAAAGTGTGTTCAAGTGTCTGAAAATTAGAGAGCAAGCTCTACTTTGGGCTTGGGAATAGAGAGAGAGGAGCAGTGGCCAGTTCTTGAAGAGGAGGGCAGGAGGCCAGAGTAACGGGTCTGCTACATTCTTCTGGTCCACAGGCCTCAGCAGCCAAGACGCAGGTGGTCGGCTGCAAAGGGGCCTTAGCCTCAAATGAAATTCTGAGTCTTCTGCATCCGGCTGGAAGAAAAAGAACAAAGGAAGCAAATCCATTCTCCCAACCCCACAGTGTGCTGTGGCTTCCATGGTTCCCAGACCCCACTCTTCTCTTGGAGCATAGTGGTACCAACGGACAGAGCTGTAGTACCTGCCCAGACATGCCACAGCCTCTGCCACCCTTGCCCAGACAGGCTACAGCCCCTCTGCCCCATGACCTCCACCTCTGCCACCCCTGCCCAGACATGTCACAGGCCCATGGGCCCATTACCTCTTCTTTACCCCATCTACTTGCTCACTCTTCCTTGAGCCTCCTTTTCTTCTCAACTCCTTCATTTTGCCTCCTTCATGGGTTTTCTTCCTTCCCGTTCTCCTTTCCTCTCTCTCCCTCTCTCATTTCTTCCCCCTCGTCTCCCTCCTTTTCTCCCTCTCTTCTCTCTCCCCCTTCTCTTCTCTCTCTCCCTTCTCTCTGCCTCCCTCCTCCCTCTCCCTCCTCCCTCTCAGCCCAGATCCTTACTGGGGACACTGGCAGGTCTTCTTCTCACTCAGGAGCCTCTTGATCTGAGACATCCGTTCTGCCTGGCGCTGCCCAGGGACAAGGAGAGGAGTTGTGAGAGTCCCAGTCCTCCAGGAGGGAGGTGCCCCTTGGAGGGGGGAGAGGGGGATGCTGGCAGAGAAGAAGCATTTACTGTGGCTCAAGCCACCTGTCCTGTCATTGACTCTGCTCATTTTTGTGTCTCCCTTCCAATGGGATCAGAGGCAAGGTCTGGTGTACAGTGAGGAACTTCAAGGGCCTGGTGGGGGTGGGGAGCGCCAAGTCAGATGGCGCTCAGCTCCTACAAGATGCTGTGCTTGAGGGAGGGCCCAATGAGGGATGATGGGAGCTCACTCACCTGTTGATGACGGCACTTGAGACAGCAGAGGATGCAGAGCCCGATGAAGGCCAGAAAGCCGAAGGTGCCTCCCAGCACGACAGCCAGGAACATTGGCTGGTTCTGGTTCAACCCTCTGGATAAAACTGAGAGAGAGAGAGGAGAGAGGGGAGGTACTTGGCTGGGATATAGCACTGGTGGAGGGAGGCCCTGGGTTCCACCTCAAGCAGTGCTGAGAGAGAAGAGAGAGAGAGAGAGGAGAGAGAGAGAGAGAGAGAGACAGAGAGAGAGAGAGACAGAGACACAGAGAGACAGAGACAGAGAGGTAGGGAGAGGGAGAGAAAGAGAAAGAGAGAGGGAGAGAGAGAGAGAGAGAGAGAGAGAGAGAGAGAGAGAGAGAGTCTTGCCTGTGGACCCAGGTCAGATAGAAGAGCTGAGGATACAGGGTTCTCAAAGGCCACAAGGCTTAGGGGTACAGAACAGGGAAGGGAGATTTTTTTCTTACACAGGTCTCTAGAGAGCTAGAAGCCTGGGGCTGATGTCAGGCTCTGTGTGTTTGTTTAGGTTTAGAAGGAAGCCATGGAAGAGGGTACCTCTTAGCCAGGAAGGCCTCATTCCTAGGCTGTATGGAAGTCGGAACCTGGAGGCCAGGACCTATGTCTTCAGGCCAGTGCACATACTGTTTCCATGTCAAAGGAGCTAGGGAGCTGTAACTTTGGGTCAGCTTGGCTAATCCCTGCGAAGGTTCCACAGTTGAAGAGACCGAGGCTTAGCGTGAGCCTTAGGAATTGATTCCTTACTCTGGATATCGGAGCTCATCTTGACCTCATTCCCTTCATTCAGGAGACACTGCCACAGCCCTGCCTCAGGGGTTGGCACTTGGAGCACCTTCTCCTTGGTAACCCTGTTCTCCTGATTATCCTTCTTCAGGGTCAGTTGCATCTTGGAGGAGGTGGGTCCCTTCACCTCACAGGTCAAAGAGTTGTCTTTCTGAGCCACTGCAGAGGAAGAAACAGAAACATGGAGCCTTTTGCTCAGGGGCCCTTGCGCTCTCGAGCTAGAAGTAAAATGACTCCGTAGAATGGGGAAAACGATCCTACATGTGAGTGTCCTTTTAGCTCCTTGAATTGTATTTTCTTGTAATTGCCAGGGAGAAACAGCCTGGGACTGAGCTCTCCTTGGATTTGAACCCTTCTTGCTGCACACGACCGTTACTCCACCAGCCCTGGCGTTTGCAGAGACACATATAGTATGTCCCTGGACAAACTGCTTAACCACTTGTACCAAAACAGCAATGGAATGTTTGAGTGCCTGAGTGTTTGCACGGGGCCTGGCATGTGCTGGTGTCAGGGTTAGCCACTGTTATTTGTAGAGCTGGTGTAATGATGAGTTAAAGATACAAATAACTCAGATGCAAGGTTGATGTTACAACCATTGCTATGTGCAAAGACTTTGGGCCATGTTAAAAAGATGATAGGGCAGAAGAGACGGCCAAGAGCTCTTCCAAAGGACCCACAATGGTAGCTCGTCTCTCTAGAAGGACCCACAATGACAGCTCGTCTCTGTAGCTCAAGCTCAGGGATATCCGATGCTCTTTGGGCCTCCTGTCATGACCTGTACAGCACACATCTTCTCTCTCTCTGTCTCTCTCTCTCTCTCTCTGTCTCTCTCTCTCTCTGTCTCTCTCTCTCTCTGTCTCTCTCTGTCTCTCTCTCTCTCTGTCTCTCTCTCTCTCACACACACACACACGCACACATGCACATACATTACATAAATAAAAATAAATCTTAAGGAGTTGGAGAGATGGCTCAGTGATTAGGAGCACTGGCTGCTCTGCCAGAGCATCTGGGTTCAATCCCCAGCACCCACATGGCAACTCACACCTGTCTGTAATTCCAGTTCCAGGGAACCTGACCCTCACACAGACATAAAATAAAATAAAAATAAAGGCGGTGGTGGTGCACGCCTTTAATCAGGCGGATCTCAGAGTTCGAGGCCAGCTTGGTCTACAGAGTGAGTTCTAGGATAGCTAGAGCTACCCAGAGAATCCCTGTCTCACTAAAACAAAAACAAAACAAAAGAAAAGAAAAACAGGAAACAAAGAAAGAAAAGGTGAGCAAGCAGGTCTGAGGTGTGAAGGAGCTCAGCCAGGGCCACAGGCCATCAAACAGAGGAAGAACTAGATTCTAGTTGTTAGTCCGATCCTCAGTGGAGCCAATCCCAGCTATGAATGTTGGGGAAGGATGTGTGGATTTCAACCTCAATTCATAACCACTCCAGGACTGGGTGCCTCTCAGTAATAGCTTGTGCATAGCATGCATGTGGTCCTGGTTTCTGTCCCCAGCACCACCCCCCCCCCAAAATGCAAAACAAACAGCAACCTGGAGAGTCCTTCATCATTTAGGCAGACAGGCAGGGCTAGAGCATCCCCCTTCCCCTTTTGAGAGAGGCCATGGAGAGCCTTGGACCATCTCTTTTCCTTTGACCCCGGCTTGCCCTTTCTCAGCCCACCCCTTACATTTCATCACCACCAGGTTCACTTCGTGACGTAGTGTTCCTTTGGCCAGAGTTAGAATCAGGTTCCCAGAGCCAGCGGTCTCAAGTGAGACCTGGGGTATCTTGAGGTGGAGTGGGAGTGTTTCTGCCAGCTGGAGCTTGAGGTTGCCTGTGGTCTTTTGCAGGGACACCTTCTTGTTCTCCAGGGAGAAGGTGATCCAAGGCTGGGGGGAGGGGGCCTTCTCTGCCTTCCACCTCAGCTCCCCCTGAAGGCTTTCATCACCCAAGTTAAGGGGGAAGGAAAAGTCCGCTGACTCCCCCTCATTCTTAAAGACTGTGGTAGATGCCTTCTGGAAACCTGGAGGTGAGAAGGGAACAGAAAGAACTCTGAGTGAGGAGGAAGAGGAAGATGAGGAAGTATATGGCGGGGCAAGCGTGTGGCACAGGGGATCAGGTCAGTCTGCCCACCAAGGTTGTCATTTCTCTCTCCTTGGGACCCCAGAGTCCAGGAATAACTTGATCTGTTTCTCATCCTCCAGTCAACATGAAAATAAGGCTTGCTGGGCTGGAGAGATGGCTCAGTGGTTAAGAGCACTGCCTGCTCTTCCAAAGGTTCTGAGTTCAATTCCCAGCAACCACATGGTGGCTCACAACCATCTGTAAAGAGGTCTGGTGCCCTCTTCTGGCCTGCAGACATGCACACAGACAGAATATTGTATACATAATAAATAAATAAATTTTAAAAAAGAAAATAAGTCTTGCTGTGGCCAGGCACCGGCCTAGACGCTGTACACTGTAGTTCTTTTCTTTTCTTTTGGATTTTGGAGACAGGGTTTCTCTGTGCAACAGCCCTGGATGTCCTGAAACTTCACTCTGTAGACCAGACTGGTCTCAGACTCACAGCGATCCACCTGCCTCTGCCTCCCGAGTGCTGGGATTAAAGGCATGCACCACCACCTCCCGGCACATTGTGGCTCTTACTATTGTACTAGAAGGTTGGTGCCGCCAAAGTTAGTACCATTTCTATTTTATAGATGCAGAAACCAAAACATTAGAGTACACAGCAACCACTCAACAAGAGGGAAAGCATTCCTGGTCGTGGAAACCGAACAGACTCCCCAGAGCTGGTGGAATCGTGGGTACCGGAGGAGAACCTGTGCCTTCATCAGTGTTCTGATGCCATGAGGAGACCATGCCCGAGACTAAGCATTCAGACTGTGAGCCTATGAAGGCAATCTATTTCTTTTCCTCTGTACCTTTAGAGACTGCCCTGGAACTTGCTCTGTTTACCAGGCTGGCCTCGAACTCAGAGATATCCACCTGCCTCTGCCTCCCGAGTGCTGCACCACCCGTGCCCCAGACCGAGGGCATTCTTATTCAAACCTTCACAACCTACGACCACCACTTTACTAAACCAGCATAATCCCTAACGACATTCTAATTATTTGTCCTTATCCGCACAGATAAGTGTAGTTCTCACCCCTCATCAAGGAAACCTCTCTTTGTAACAAATGGAGACCTTTAGATGCAGAGGTGTGGAGCCCAACCCCACCTGATAAATCTACAACACAACTCCTTCACCTCTGGCTCAGAAATCATTTCAGAAAAGGCTGTGGGAGGATTGGAAGGGCCAGGGGAACCGAGAGTTTGCCGTGAGATTGTGTCTCCTACAAATGTCAGAAACTACACCCATAGAATCTCACCAATGTGGCTGCCCACACATGATCTGAACCAGGATGACTCCAATGGACATGCTAATGTGGAAGGGGAGAAAAACAAAACAAAACAAAACAGGGGCTGGAGAGATGGCTCAGAGGTTAAGAGCACTGGCTGCTTGCTCTTCCAGAGGTCCTGAGTTCAATTCCCAGCAACCACATGGTGGCTCACAACCATCTGTACTGAGATCTGGCACCCTCCTCTGGCGTGCGGGCGTACATCGAGGCAGAATGTTGTATACGTAATAAATAAATAAATCTTAAAAAAAAAAAAAACAAAGCTGCAGGCAACCGAGGAATGAATGTTGAGAGCAGAGAAAGAATCTTACCCAGAGAAAAGCACACCAATTAACTGTTCAATACTAGACGGTCAGCTCTGAAAACATGTGCATACAAGCAGACTGAGCAAGTTGTGTGTGTGTGTGTGTGTGTGCATGCGCACACATGTGCACATATGTAAAACAAAGAAAAAGACACCATGAATATGAAAGAGAGTGGGGGTGGGAGGGTTTGGAAAGAGGGAAGGAAAGAGATGATCTAATGATATTATGATCTCAAAAATATAAGTAAATAATAAAAAAGGACTGTGGGGGGGCAGGGTAAGGATTTAAAACAGTACCACACAGGATCTGTGTTCAGGGTTCTCCGTGACTGGTTTGCTGAAGGGAGTATTCCTGAGTAAACGGATTGTCAACTCAGTAGGAGTGGAGCTCAGTGACAAGGACAAGTGCCTTTGCCACTTCTCTACCGTGGCCCCTGGAATCTCTCACCTCCCACTTCCCATGCCTTCCTTCTTGTACACTTCCTAGGTTGCTGTCATGGACCCCTGCACAAAGTGGAAGCATCCTGAGGACAAACCACAGCTAAAGAAGGGTCTGGACACCCCCATCACCCGCTCCAGCAGCTCCTAAAGCCACCTTAAGAGCAGAGCAAGACTTAGGAGTTCCTGAGCCTCTTACCCAGCACAGAGATCTTCATAGATAATGTATCATTTTGCTTGTTCAGGACTACCTTGCAGGACCAGATGCCATTGTCCTGAATGCTTAGGTTGGGCACGGTGAGGGCTTTAGAGCTACTGAAATTTCTCTTGCTCGGGCACGTGCACTCAATTGAGAAGTCAGTGACCTTAGGGCTGCTTTCCAAGGTCAGGGTCAGACTCTGCCCCTGCAGCAGGTGGGTGCCCGGGCTGGCAGTCACTGTGGAAGAAGAGACCTACATTACACACAGCATCTCCAAGGATAAAGGACGAAGAAAGGAAAACAAGAGTCCATTATCCCCCTCGCCCCACAGTGCCTCCCCCCACCTGCCGCTCTCTCCCCGCTGCATATTCCCAGCACAAGGCAGGGTTCCCCTCTTCCTCCCTTTCCTTTCCTCCTCTCTCAGCATTTGCCCCTCCCCTGTTAGCCAAGACGAACAGTCTGACCCCTGTGGTCTCTGAGATGAGCTCAGGTCAGGTCCCAGTTTAGAGCAAGAGTGGAAGGGAGTGTGTGGGGTGTCCACGTCCCAGGGCTGCTCTACTCAGAGGGTGTCCACGTCCCGGGGCTGCCCTACTCAGGGGGTGTCCACATCCCAGGGCTGCCCTACTCAGGGGCTGTCCACGTCACGGGGCTGCTCTACTCAGGGGGTGTCCATGTCCCGGGGCTGCCCTACTCACCTTTGAACACCAACAGCTCCACCTCTGTCTTCCTGGTATCCACCTCACAAATGTAAATGCCCGAGTCTTCTATCTTAAGTTTATTGATGACGAGAGGAAACGATCCTTTATCCCATGAGGATTTTCTCGAATCAAAACGGCTGAACCGCTCAGACTGAGCTGTGAACAGAAGCCGTACAAAGGAAGTTAAGGTAACCTGGTGCCCTGGCATCCCTGCTGAGAAGAGTGTCCACAGTTCTGCTGGGCTGAGCGGCAGGGCCTTTGCTTCATCCCATAGGGAACCCCAGATGATGAGAAATCATATCTATTTACGTGATGGGAACAATATCCCACTAGCTCAAAAATATTATAAAACAGTATGCTTATTTGGACAGCACCCACTCTTACAGGCTGAACACTTTATGTGCACCATCTCCAGGGATCTTCACACTGATTCCAGGAAACCCAGACTGCTTCACCTACAGTGCAGATATGGGATATGGACACTATCACTCAGCGCTGGAACAATTGCTCAAATTAATACGTCTTGGGAATTTGTCATATCGGTCAGAATTATTATTATTATTATTATTGTTATTTTGGTTTTTTGAGACAGGGTTTCTCTGTGAAGCTCTGGAGCCTGTCCTGGAACTAGCTCTTGTAGACCAGGCTGGCCTTGAACTCACAGAGATCCGCCTGCCTCTCTGTGGGATTAAAGGCGTGTACCACCACCACTTGGCTCAGTCGAAGTTAATTCACATTCAGAAGTTTATATCTCTCCCAAAGGATAGCTAAATATACCACATTTCAGTCTTGTATAGTGATATACCTGAAATCCCAACCAGGCCTCAGTAGGCTAAGGAAGGAGGATTGAGAGCTCAAGGCCAGTTTAGGCTACATAGTGAGACCCTGTCAAAAAAAAAATTCCCTGATGATGCTTCAGTTAGTAAAAGCCTTCAACTCTGATGAGAGCAGTTCAGTCTCCAGGACCTATGTGGTAGGAGAGAGCAAAGCCCCACAACTTACCCTCTGAACACACCCACACCCATGATAGAAACTTTTTTTTTTTTTTTTTTTTTTTTTGAGACAGGGTTTCTCTCTATAGTCCTGGCTGTTCCAGAACTGACTTTTTATAGACCAGACTGGCCATAAACTCAAAACTCAAAGGTCCAACTGCTTTTGTTCCGCCGCTGAACCCCCCACTCACCGAACCTGCCCCACCTCCACCTCTGTGCCACCATGCACAGCTGGTTTCTTCCTTTAAAATCCTGACATCTGTAAGACGTGGCTTTAAGTTCAGGCCCCGTATGTGCGTGCACACACTCTGCAATGCTTCTCTGCGAAGAGTCTCTCTCTCTCTCTCTCTCTCTCTCTCTCTCTCTCTCTCTCTCTCTCTCTCTCTCTCTCTCTCTCTCTCTCTCTCTCTCTCTCTCTCTCTCTCTCTCATGCTGGGGGTGGATTCCGAGGTCTCACACATACTAAGCAGGCAGCGTTGTGAGTTAGCCGGCCTCCTCTCTCATATCTTTTCCAGTTGTTTTGTTAAAACACCCTAAAAGAGGCAACTTAAGAGAGGAAGGGCTCCTATTGGTTCACTCAAGGGGTAGTCCGTCATGGCACAAGAATCGGGGCAGCGGGAGTTTGAAGGAGCTGGTCACATTGCGTCCACAAGCAGGGCGCAGAGAAGGATGAATTAATGTTTGTGCTCATCTGGTCGGTCCCCGTGTGTTCCCCACCCCGACCCTCTTCCCCGTTTGTTCATTTCAGGACTGAGCCTATAAAATGGCACCGCCCACGGTGGGCTTGCCTCTGTCCAAGGCAAGTCCTCTCAGGCATGCGCAGAGATTACACAGTCTCTACCAAATTCTCCTAGTGGGTGGGTCCCGATCCCATCAAATTGAATACACTTCTCAGCTTATCCAGCGGCCACGGTGAAGGGAAAACTCCTCTCTGTAGCTTTCCAGATGCAGGAGCAGCCCCACAATTCCTTTCTTCTCACTACTGAACACACTGCACACTTCCTGAAGGAATTGCTTACTCAGTTCTCTCTCTCTCTCTCTCTCTCTCTCTCTCTCTCTCTCTCTCTCTCTCTCTCTCTCTCTCTCTCTCTCTCTCTCTCTCTCTCTCTCTCTCTCTCTCTTCCTCTCCTCTCTGTGTGTGTCTTTATATGTGATCCCATGTGAGTACCTTGGGGAGCTGGTTCTCTCCTTCTACTGTGTGGGACCCAGGGATGAAGTGTGGTGGGAAGTGCCCTGACCTGCTGAACTGTCTCCCCAGCCCCACCCACCTTTACTGATTCCTCTCCTTTACAGCTAGGTCCCATTTCCTATTCTGTGTCTTAGACCATTGTTTGCTGTTACCCTAAATTCTTTCCGTTCTCCCCACCCCCATTCCACTAAATGTCTCTATTATCGCTGCAAATGAATTTCCAAGCCCAGCCTCTCTCCTCTCCTCTAGGCTCATGTTTCTCAGAGCCCCAGGGACAGTTAGCTTCCCGTGAATAACCTCCTACCGCTCCAGACACAACTGTTCACGATACGTAGTGCCCTTCTCCTGAAGTGTGGCTCCCTTCCTGCCTGCCTTTGGTTCTGGTGAAGAAAATCACGACCCATCTGTCCATGCTGCCCTGTAACTGGCAAAGGCAATTCAAAAGAGTACAGAGTGACTAAGAAATTGGGCAAATCTGGAACAAACTGGTCGAGGAGAGTGGTATTGAACCAAATCTTAGAGCCTGGCTGGGGGTGTAGCTCAGTGGTAGAGTACTTGACTACTACACACGAGGTCCTGGGTTCGGTCTCTGTCCCACCACCACCAAGAGTGCGTGTGATGGGATGGGGTGGGGGTTGAGATGGCTTAAAGTTGTCATCTGATAATGCAGACCAGAACTGGCAGAAAGGTAAACGTAGAGAACTGAGTTTAAAACTTGTTCTCTAAACACACACACACACACACACACACACACACACACACACACACACATACACACAGTAGTAGTAATAATAATAATAATAGCCGGGCGGTGGTGGCTCACGCCTTTAATCCCAGCACTCGGGAGGCAGAGGCAGGCGGATCTCTGTGAGTTCGAGACCAGCCTGGTCTACAAGAGCTAGTTCCAGGACAGGCTCCAAAGCCACAGAGAAACCCTGTCTCGAAAAATCAAAATAATAATAATAATTAATAATAATAATAATAAAGCATATATGTATGTATATATACACACACATATATAGGGTTTTTGCGACAGGGTGTTTCTCTGAGTAGCCTAGGTTGTACTGGAACTTGCTCTGTAGACCAGGCTGGCCTCAAACTCACAGAGATCTGCCTGCTTTTGCCTCCCAAGTGCTGGGATTAAAGGCGTGCGCCACCATTGCCCAGGATAAATTTAAACAATTAAAGATTTACTTTTACTTTTGAAAGTATGCGTACCAGCCTGGTCTACAAGAGCTAGCTCCAGGACAGGCTCTAAAGCTGCAGAGAAACCCTGTCTCGAAAAACCAAAAAAAAAAAAAAAAAAAAAAGTATGCGTGTTTTGACATCATGCATGTATGAGCACCATTTGTGTGCCTGCTGCCCGTGGAAACTAAAAGAGCGAGTCAGATCCGGTGGTACTGGTGTTACAGATGGTTGGGAGCCCCTACATGAGTGCTGGGAACCAAACCCAGGTCCTCTGCAAGAGCAAAACGTTCTCTTAACCACTGAGCCATCCCTCCAGCCCAATAATCAATAAAATTATTTTTAAAAAGAAAAATATAGCCCGGCGGTAAGGGCACACGCCTTTAATCCCAGTACTCAGAAGGCAGAGGCAGGTGGATCTCTGTGAGTTTGAGGCCAGTCTGGTCTACAGAACGAGTTCCAGGACTGGCTCCATAGCTACTAAGAAACCCTGTCTCTTAGTAGACAAAACAAGCAAACAAACACAAAAACAAGGCAGGCTAGGGGTGTGGCTCAGTGCCTCTGTGTTCAGCTTTTAACATGATAAGAAAAAATACTTCAATTTTTTTGGTGTGTGTGTGTTTTTACGTGCTCGCGAGTGTGTAGGCAACCGAAGGAGGGCGTCAGACGCACGCTCTGTCAATCACTCGCCTCCTTGTTTCTTTGAGACAAGGTTTCTTGCTAACCCTGGACTTAGTGCGGTGCTCAGCAAGCCCCGGTGATCCTTCTGTCTCTGCCCTGTGCAGCAACAGGATTGCAGTGGTAACACTGTTCCAGATTTCACATGGGTGATGGAGTTTCCAACTCAGGTCCTCTCAGGCACCAGCCATCTCCCCAGCCACAGGGGGAAAAATGTTTAAATACAGAAAAATGGATGCGGGGGAAGGACATTCCAGGAAGGGGAGCTGGCATAAGGAAGTAGCACAAGGCAATCTGTCAAAGACGTCTGGGTATGAAGGTTTCCAGCTGGGGAGCTGTGGGCACTGGTGCCGAGAGGGCAGAGTGTCCAGTGGAAGCTGCTTGCCTTGGTCCTAGGCGGGGGATGATGCTTTGGAAGTCAGTATCCCAGCAGCAGAAAGAGAAATCCAAGAAGACAGACAGACAGAATGACCAGGAGACAGACAAATGGGCCTTGAAAGGAGGGAATCAAACAACAGTCGAAGAAAGAAGTGACTGTAGCTGGAGACCGGTGAGAAATGAGAGATTGGAGCAGAGAAAAGGACAAACCCCTTCCACACAAGTGGAAGCCACAAGAGGTGACATTGTCATTGTTAAAGACCAGGAAGTGAAGGACCCGGGGGGATGGGGTCTCAATGGGTAAAGAATCTGCTGCACAATCGTGAGGACCTGAGTTCAAATCTCCTGTAACCATGTAAAGCAGACACCCAATATCTCCACCTAGATACACAGGGTGAGCACACCTGAAAACACACACATACATTCACATGCGCACACACACACAACCAGGAAGTTAGAAAGGGAACAGTTGCTACAGAAATCAGATCATAGAAACAGAACAAAAGCGTTAGCACAAAAGACTAGGAATTTTTAGAAAGTGTTTTAATCTCGCAGGTGAGGAAAATAAATGCAAATTAAAACAACATATTCTTAAACTATCAAATTAGAAGGAGAAAAAAAAGTTAAGGTGAGTCAGTAAGTGATGCGCTTACCATGAACTCAAGAGGATCTGAGTTCAAATTCCTGTGTCTATAAATCCCAGCTACTCCTACACCAATGTAGGAGGCAGAGATGGCAAAATGTGTGGGAGCCCACAGGCCAGCAAGCCTGGCACACACAGTGACAAACAGCGTGAGAGCCTGCCTCAAGCATGGAGGAATGTGAGGACCAACACATGGGGCTGACTTCTGACCTCCATGTGTTTGTTGTGGTATGTATGCCCCCGCACCCACAAACAAGTGCACACACAGGTTCGAATAATATGTCCGATGCTGGTCATGATGCTGGGGGTAGAAGCACACAGTAACGTTGATTAGAGATTGCATAAAGAGTCATCTGGAGTGCAGTTTGTGCTCACTGGTTTATTAAATTTATACCCTTGAGCCTAGTGGAGAGAGTGCTTGCCTAGCATATGCAAAATCTTGACTTTGGTCCTAGTACCAATAAAATGGGTTTGCGTGTAAATCGAACACAAAAGAGAATCAAGACTTCCAGCTCAGGCTGGAGAGATGTCTCAGCGGTTAAGAGCATTGCCTGCTCTTCCAAAGGTCCTGAGTTCAATTCCCACCAACCACATGGTGGCTCACAACCATCTGTAAAGAGGTCTGGTGCCCTCTTCTGGCCTTCAGCCATAAATGTAGACAGAATATTGTATACATAATAAAAAATAAATATTAAAAAAAAACTTCCAGGTAATCTCTGCTACATAATGGGTTCAAGGCCAGCCTAGGCTAGAGACTGTTTTAAACAATAAGTAAACAAGGCTTGGTTGTAGCTCAGGATGCGGATGTGGGAGAGCTCCTTCACAGCATGCTGGACAAGGACCTAAGTTTGATCCTCAGTACCACACAAGGACACACAGACGAGGCGGTATGTTGTTACAGGTCTGTAATCCCAGTACTCAGAAGATACAAGAAACAGGAGGGTCAGAAGTGCAAGGTCATCCTCAGCTACACAGCTGAATTTGAGGCCAGCCTCAGCTACAAGAGACCCTGTATCTAAATAAGTAAATAAAGTTCATCAGGCTTTAGTTTATAAAACATTATCTTAGAGATTACAATTTTAGATGGGTGTTGGTGTACACCTTTAATCCCAGCACTTGGGAGGCAAAAGCAGGCGGATCTCTGTGAGTTCGAGACCAGCCTGGTCTACAGAGCTAGTTCCAGACAGCTAGGGCTATTACACAGAGAAACCCTGTCTTGGAAAACCAAGCAAATGAATAAATAATAAATAATTATTTAACCTGAGTGTGGCTTTAATCACTCAGGAGGTAGAGGCAGGCAGATATCTGTGAGTGCAAGGCCAGCCTGGTCTATGCAACAAATTTCAGGGCAACCAGGGCTACAAAGAAAAACCTCAGAAACAACAAAAATGGTTTCAGGGCTCAGCAGGTAAAGGTCCTTGCCACACGAGCCTTACTGCCTGAGTTCAATCCCTGAAGTCCACAGCAGGAGAAGAGAACAGGCTCCCAAAAGTTGCCCTCTGATCTCAGCTCGTGCCCAGAGACTCGCACGTGTCCACACCCACAAATACACACATGTACACGCTGCTGCTGCTGCTGTTGCTAATAGCAAATGAACATTTAAAAATAACACTTTCTAAACGCAAACCAAAATTTAGGCTCACAAATTGTGATTAGCTGGGTGTGGTGGTATACTCCTGGACACCCAGTGTCTCGAAGGCTGTGCAGGAGCATCGCAAATTCAAGGCCAACCTAGGCTACATTGGAAGTTGTAGGCTAGTGGGGCCATATGGTAAGACCTTATATTGAAATAAAAATCATAGTTATGGTATTATTAAATATCACTGATGCATGCCTTTATTTTCAGCATTTGAGAGCCTGAGGCAGGTGAATTACTGTAAGTTCAAAGGCAGCTTAGGCTACCAAATGAGACCTTGTCTCAAAAGACAGAAAATGATAATGGTTATTGTCTTTGTTCTATTGCTGTGAAGAGACACCGTGACCACAGCAACTCTTACAAGGGAGAGCATTTCATTAGGACTTTGCTTACAGCTTCAGAGACTTAGTCCATTGTCACCACGGCAGGGAGCATGGCGGCACACATGAGGCATGGTGCTGGAGAATTCTACGTCCTGATCAACCCACAGACAGCAAGGAGAGAGAGCTGGGCCTGGCCAGCATGGACTTTTAAAAAAAATATTTATTTATTTAGTATACAATATTCTGTCTGTGTGTATGCCCGCAGGTCAGAAGAGGGCACCAGACCCCATTACAGATGGTTGTGAGCCACCATGTGGTTGCTGGGAATTGAACTCAGGACCTTTGGAAGAACAGGCAATGCTCTTAACCTCTGAGCCATCTCTCCAGCCCCCAGCATGGACTTTTGAACCCTGAAAGTCCACTCCCAGTGTCACACTTCCTCCAGCAAAGTCACACCTCCTGATTCCTCTAATCCTTTAAACAGTTCCTCTCCCTGGGACTAAGCACTCAAACATATGGGCCTATGGGAGCCATCCTTACTCAAACCACCATGGCTATGTACTAGAGGTCATTATTCCATGGACGACTAGAGTTGACACTAAATGCTTTTATATAGTATTTCATGAAATGGGAAATATATATAAATATATACAAATATAAAAAATATTTTTATTTGTTTGTTTTGGGCTTTTTTTTTTTTTGAGACAGGGTTTCTCTATGTAGCCACAGCTATTCTGGAACTCAGCTTGTAGGTCCGCCTGCCTCTGCCTCCCAAGTGCTGGGGTTAAAGGCGTGTGCCACCACCACCTGGCCATAACATACAGCTTAAAAGCTGCTTTAAGATAATTTTATTTTTTCGGGTCAGTCATTTAAACAAAAGTTTCACTTCTCTGTCCACTGTTCTAGTTCTATCAACAGTTCGGTATAGAGTTTTCCGTGGTTTTTTTTTTTTTGGCTCATGCAAACGTTCACATACAATCAATCTTCAAATTAAAATGAAGCTGGAGAGAAGGCTCACCAGTTAAGAGCACATACTGCTCTTGCAGAGGATTTAAATTTGGTTCCAGAATCCATTGTCAAGTGGCTTGCAAGTCTGTGACTTCAGCTCCAGGTTATCTGATGCCCTCTTCTGGCCACCTCTAGCAACTGCACTCAGACACACATTCATACAGAGTTGAAAGCAATCTTTCCAATGGGATTCTATGACATGTCTACCCACCAGCTTTCACTTAGCAGGATATCCTTGACAAGGTCCTTTATGGGTGTTTGTTTTCAGCTTATGGAAGTTGATGTTATTCTAGTTAGAGATGTAGAGTCACGTGCAATTGTGAGAAATAAGAGCATGAAATCCTACGGACTCTTCCCAGTTTGTCTCAATAGTCATGTCTTACAAAACTGGTACGCCAGGCATGGTGGCGCATCCTTTAACCCTAGCACATGAGAGGCAGAGGCAGGCGGATCTCTGTGAGTTAGAAACCAGCCTGGTCCACAGAGTGAGTTCCAGGACAGCCAGGGCTACACAGTGAAACCCTGTCTTGAAAAACAAAAACAAAACAAATGAATGAAAGAAAGTTAAAACATCATCTTTTTTATTCGAGACAGGGTTTTTCTGTGTTACAGTCCTAACTGTCCTGGAACTTGTTCTTGTAGACCAGGTTGGGCTCGAACTCACAGAGATCCACCTGCCTCTGCCTCCCAATTGCTGGGATTAAAGGTGTGCACCACCTTCGCCCGGCTCACATCCTTTTTCTTTGTGGACCCTCATCCCTTTCTGTTGTCCATTTCTATAATCTGGAATTTCAAGAATGTTGTCTATGGCTCTTTTCTTCCTTTTTGGAAGCACCATGGATTGAACCTAGGACTTGATCCATACTCCACCACTGAGCTACAGCCATACCCTCAATGCTTTCTGTTAATACATATCTGGAGGTTGGACATAAAATTCAACTGTAGAGCACTTGCCCTACATGTGGAAGACCCTAGATTCAAACCTTCAGCACAGCCCAAAATAAGCAAATACATAAATAAAAATAATGGCCAGGTGTGGTGGCACATAGCTTTAACCCCAGCACTCAGGAGGCAGAGACAGGGAGGATTTCTATGAGTTCAAGGCCAGGCTGGTCTACATGGTGAATTCCAGGCCATCTAGGGCTAAGTAGTGAGACTTAGTCTTACAATAAATAATAATAATAATAACAACAACGCATGTGGACTATTATGTGGTGTAGACCATTATAATATATATAGACTGTTAAAATGTGTATAGACTGTTACAATGTGTATAGACTGTTACAATGTGTGCACTGTTATAATGTGTGCACTGTTATAATGTGTGCACTGTTATAATGTGTGCACTGTTATAATGTGTATATTACAATGTGTGCAGACTGTTATAAAGGGTATAGGCTGTAAATTTTTTTTATTTTTTTTAGGCTGTAAATGTTGTACACTGTTACAATGTGTGTCGATTGTTATAATGTGTGCAGACTGTTACAATTCATGTCGACTATTGTAATGTATGCAGGTCATTTATACCTTATGTAATTGTTGATATGTTAGGGTTTGTGCCTGTTACTTTGTTTTAGCTTTCTTTTTTGTTTTGTTTTGTTTTGAGTTTGGCTGGCCCCAAACTCCTCCTGTAGCTAAGAATGACCTTGGACTTCTGATCCTTTTGCTTCAGAGCTGAAGTCCTGGTGTTATAAGCCTCTCAGGCCCAGTGTATGGTATGCTAGGGGTCTAACCCAGGCTTTCCTATGTGCTAAGAGTCTAGCCCAGGGTTTCCTGTCTGCCAACCAATCTACATCCTTCAGTCATGTGTTTCAGTATTCCTTTTCTTGCCTTCCTAGTGTTTGATCATTTTTTAAAAAAACCATTGTATTTGGCCGGGCGGTGGTGGCGCACACCTTTAATCCCAGCACTCGGGAGGCAGAGGCAGGCGGATCTCTGTGAGTTCGAGACCAGCCTGGTCTACAAGAGCTAGCTCCAGGACAGGCTCCAAAGCTACAGAGAAACCCTGTCTCGAAAAACCAAAAAAAAAAAAAAAAATCATTGCGTGTGTGTGTGTGTGTGTGTGTGTGTGTGTGTGTAAGGAGAGAAGGAAGAAGACGGAAGGAAGGAGGAAAGGGAGAAAAGCAATGTGGACATTTAGAGATTTGAGTGCTGTGTTGTAAGTACTTTGTTGTTGGACTCTTTAAGATTTTGTATTGTTCTGAGTTTTCTGGCACAAGCCTTTAATCCCAGCCACTCAGAAGGCAGAGCAGGCTCAGCTCTGTGAGTTTGAGACCAGCCTGGTCTTCACAGCAAGTTTCAGGACAGCCAGAGCTACACAGAGAGACCCTGTCTCAAGAAACAAACATAAACAAACAACAACAACAACAACAGCAAAAAGATGTGTGGCTTGTGTTAAACTCTCTCCTCTGACTGACTCCTTTGTATGACATTTGTTCAGGGAAGGTGAGGAACCTCCTTAACACTGCAGATAGGTGGAAATGCAAATTCCTCCTATCATCTGTTGACCCTTGAGGGGCATGCCCCTCATTACTACTGGGCTGAGTGGAAACGCCAGCCCGTACCCTGGTCTCCACCCATATAGCAGCGTGGTGATCTCATTGCTGCTGGTGATGATGGAAATCCTAACTGTCCACCAGGTCTCCTCTGACACCACCGCCTACAGGAAGTGGTATTCTTGATTGTCAGGCGGGCTGAGCCAGACTCTCTGACACGCTCTACCAACACTGCAGGAGCCCATGACAGACCGTCCTGGATGAACAGCAAGTTCTCAACTTCACCTCCGAGGGCACCGTCCCAGCAGAGGTGTCTGGACTCTCCAGTTCAGTCTCAAGAGGAGGAAGTGTGGCTCCTTGCTCACTGTTGGCATACATTAGGGAACAGGACACAGTTTTGCTTCTGATGTTTGGCTGAAGGGCAGTAATTATCTAAGAGGTTTTTGTCTTTCTAGATTGGGTTTCTTCCCTAGTCTTCATCAAGTGAAGGCTGTCTTTCACTGAGGTTCCTTTCTTTCTGGGCCTATTCCACATGTCTAGATAGCTTTGGGCTCCAGATCTTAGAAGTGAGGCGCGCATTGTTGGAAATAATTCTTATTACAAAGTGACAAAGGACTTGTCTAAGCTGTGCTATTTTTTTACTGTTTTGTGTAGGTAGAATTCACAATAATGAAACTGAATATTTAGCTGAAGAGGTTTCTAAGCACAAAGGACCCAGTCTTAAAGATTTGGGAAATTATCAGTCCTCTCATATTCCAAACATGAGGAAATGTGTTCCGGTCAGTGAGAGCTCACGGGATATTATGCGCGGAAACACTGCTGGTTTGAACGGAAGGAATCATAGAATGATGGCAGGGGTAAAATGGATCCTTGATTTGAAGGGTAGACAGTTGAGCTACTTAGGAATTAATACGGGCTATTTTCAAGAGGAAGAAAAATCACCCCACCAGCGATTCAAGGATCCTCAGAGCCATTGTCTCAGTTTCTCCAGGCTATCTGGCCTCTGCCAAGGGGACAGGGCTCTACCCAGCAGAGTCCTGGATGCAAATCTAGCCCGGAAGCAGATTATGCTGACCTTAAAGACCTAATGAGCCCAAGGGTGATGGTGCCGGCCTTTCCCAGCACAGGACTGTCTGGAGGCAGAGGCAGCTGACTCTCTGAATTCAAGGCCAGCCTGGTCTACAAAGCGAGTTCCAGGGCAGCTGGGGCAACAGAAGAACCCTGCTTTGATGGGGGAAAAAAGGTATTTGCAAAATAAGCTCAAAAGTATTCCCTGGAGATCCTCTTGTTAAAACTGAAAAGCGCCTAAATGTCCAACAATATGGGATTAGTCAAGTAAATAAATTGTAGTAGAGTTGAATAAAGAATTAGCAGTTACAGAAAATAAATAGCTAGAAATACATATCCACTTCAGATATTTATAAGTATTTTTAATTTTCTTTTACTACATTTACTGGTTTATTTAGAGGACATGTGAGCGTTCCCACTCACGCCTGCTACAGAGAACACATGGGGGTCAGAAGACAAACTGTGGACCACGTGGGTCACAAACTGAAAGTCAGGTTAGCAGATGTGGCAGTGGACACCTTTAACCTGCTGAGTCACCCTACCAGCCAGGCACATGTATTTATACACATTGGAATACAGAGCCACCTTTAAAATGCCTGTCTAGACATCAAGCAGGATCTCATTGCCTAGAACACAGCTTTTTAGAGCCCCCCCTTCCCGGGGCCAGCATTCCAGACCCAGCTCTGCTTCTATGTAGGCCATGAAAGATTGGGGCGGGGCCTCAGCTGCCTACCAAGAAGAGTAGAGGCCAGACTGGGGCTGTTCTCAAACTTCAGCCATTCAGGGACATCGCACATAGTTTAACCAAATCTATCTACTTTATGCAGCATCTTAGAATGTGTTCAGGGTTTTTGTTTGTTTGTTTGTTTGTTTGTTTTGTTCTGTTTTTGTTTGGTTTTTCAAGATAGAGTTTCTCTATGTAGCTCTGGCTGTCCTGGAACTCACTCAGAATGTGTTCACTTTTAAGATTAAATAAATTTATTTCATTTATTATTGAGACAGTCTTGGTATACAACCTAAAACTTACCACCTTCTTGCCTTAAGTCCTAATGCTAAGATCACAGGACATGAACTATTGTTTTTTGTTTTTTGTGGGTTTTTTTTGGGGGGGGGTTGTTTTGGTTTTCCAAGAAACGGTTTCTCTGTGTAGTCCTGGCTGTCCTGGAACTCACTCTATACCCAGGCTGACCTTGAACTTATTGAGATCCACCTGCCTCTGCCTCCTCAGTGCTGGGACTAAAAGTATATACCACCACCACTTGGCTTTGGTTTTGGAGGGTTTTTTTTCTTTCTTTGTTTTTTTGGGGGAACTCAAACCCTTAGATGCTCTAGGCAAGCACTCTTTATTACTAACTGTTGCTTTTAATGGGAGTAAACAAAATACCACATCATCTTCGCGGTCTGTAGTAATAATACTCTTGAAATCATATACTTTCTGTGATGAATTTTCCAGTGTTCACTGAAGTCATGAATATTAAAAGAACAACAACAAAAGATCCTACCAGAAGCGATTCGTCATCAGCAGCTGAAGAAAGGAAATCCCAGAGTAGAGGACCTCTGAGATTTTTGTCAACCCTAGCCACCACGGGACATTGGCCTAGGCACAGGAAGTTCACTCAACTGTTTTCCTCCCTGGGTTGGGGGACAGGGAATCTTACCTCTAGTCAGAAAGTTATTCTGACTCCCCAGAATCCTCGTCTGGTCAGAGAGCTTCCAGATGAAGAACACGTTCTTCTGGGAACTTTTACAGGGCAGGTCCACCGTGTTCCCTGCTTTGCCCACCACCACAGTCTTGCCTTGAAGGACAGCTGGGAGCTGTGCTGGATAGGAAAGAAGGGCGAGCTTCAGTGTTTCTGCCGGCTCCCTCCGTGCCCCGCCCTTTGCGTTTTCCCATCTGCCCACCTCCCTGCACCATCTGCTGCTGGTCCTCAAGTCTGAGAACTTACCCAGCTGCAGCACCAGGAGCAAGTGCCTAAAAGAGACTCCTTGGTTCATTGTGGCCTTGCTGAGGTCAACCGACTTGAGTCACTGGGGACTGGAGTCTGCAAAAAACGGCAGGGACAGAGGCAGATAGAAATCATTAGTCTTTGGCATTCCTTGGATGTGGAGCATACAAGACCCCTCTCTCCCTCAGGGCCTTTGTAACTAGCCCCAGCACCTTATTTGCATACACGAAGCAGGCACCCTGCAGTAATGTACTGCAATATTCCATGCCGAATTAAGACTGTGTGATGTTGGTAGCATAAGCACGTTTTGGTTTGGTTTGTTTTTCAACATAGGGCTTCTCTATGTAGCCTTGGAGCCTGTCCCAGAACTTGTTCTGTAGACCAGGCTGGCCTCGAACTCACAGAGATCCACTTTCCTTTGCCTCTCGAGTGCTTGGGTTAAAGCTGTGCACCACCACCACCCGGTGCATAATAGCAATTTTAACATCCTAAGCAATAGCAGCGTATTACATATACAAAGAGATAAGTATAATCATGGGTGTCAACTACAAACCACAATCTCAGGCACTTCCATGAAGAGTTCTAGTCTCCTACCCTGGCATGGAGGCACATATGTGTCAAGTCTTAGTACTCAGGAGACTGAGGCAGGAGAACCAAGAGTCCAAAGCCAGCCAGGACTACATAGTGAGACCACATCTCAAAAATAAGATTAAAGGGGCTGGGGGACTGACTCGGCAGTTGAGATCGTGTGTTGCTCCTGTGGAGGATCAGGTTCGATTTCTAGCACCCACATGGTAGGTAACTACCTGTAACTATCTGTAACTCTGGTCCCAGGGGATGCAATACCCTCTTCTGACCTCAGCAGGCTCCAGGCACCCAGTTGGTGCCCATTCATACATGCAGGCAAACACCCATAACCATAAAATATATATTTTTAGTTAAAAGAGAGAGAGAGAGAAAGAGAGAAAATTCAAGGCAAGCCTCAGCTACATAGCAAGTTCAAGGCTAACCTGGGTTATATGAGACCCTGTCTCAAAGGTCAGGAACCCACTAGTCTTTTAATAAAAATAATTATTACCACGTGGTGGTGCACACCTTTAATACCAGCACTTGGGAGGCAGGGACAGGTGGATCTTTGAGTTCAGGCCAGTCTAGTCTACAGAACAAGTTCCAGGACAGTCAGAGCTACACAGAAAACCTGTCTGTAAAAACAAATCAAAACAAAACAGAAAATATAATTCTTTCTGACATTTCTGCTTAATAAATATCTAGTTTTGAACTGGTCAGTGGATACTATGTTTACCATGCAAATGTGAGGTCTGGAGTTGGGACCCCCAGACCTCACTCAAAAGCCAGGACGGCAACTGTAATCCCAGCAACTGGGAGGTAGAGATAGGGGCTCCCTGGAGCAAGCTGGCATGGACACTCATGCCCCCCATATGCTAACTCAAGCATACATACTTGCACACACACACATCTAGTTTTGAGAGACAATATTATGAATGGGTTTTGTTGTTTTGAGAATTATTTGAAGCTTTGGACAAGTAGTTCATAAAAGAAGCTATTGGATTCTGATATAGAAACATATCTTTTAGCCGGGCGGTGGTGGCGCACGCCTTTAATCCCAGCACTCGGGAGGCAGAGGCAGGCGGATCTCTGTGAGTTCGAGGCCAGCCTGGTCTACAAGAGCTAGTTCCAGGACAGGCTCTAAAAAAGCTGCAGAGAAACCCTGTCTCGAAAAACCAAAAAAAAAAAAAAAAAAAAAAAAAAAAGAAACATATCTTTTTAGTTTAGATCTATGGCCTGGTTAGACTTGGGCTTTAAACACTGGCGGCCAGGTGGTAGTGGCACATGCCTTTAATCCCAGCACTCGGGAGGCAGAGACAGATCTCTGTGAGTTTGAGGCCAGCCTGGTCTACATGAGCTAGTTCCAGGACAGGCTCCAAAGCTACAGAGAAGCCCTGTCTCAAAAAACCAGATAGATAGATAGATAGATAGATAGATAGATAGATAGATAGATAGATAGATGATAGATAGATGATACATAGATAGATAGGCAGATAGATAGGCAGATAGATAGATAGGCAGATAGATAGATAGGCAGATAGATAGATAGATAGATAGATAGATAGATAGATAGATGATAGATAGATAGATAATAGATAGGCAGATAGATAGATAAAAAATAAACATTGGCTGGCGCAATGGCCCAGTGGTTAAGAATTCTGGCTGCTCTTTTAGAGGACCTGGGTCCAATCCCCAGCACTCACTGGTGGCCTGTCTGGAACTCAGACCCACAGCACCAGGTATACACATGGTGCACAGACACACAGAGAACAAAACATCCATACATATAAAGTAAATTATAAAACTAAAGTATAAGGATAGACTGACAAATTTCATTTCATGTAAATAAAATAATATAGACATATGTACGCATGCATACATACATATACATATATGTATTTTGGTCCGGGTTCAGAAAGTTTGGTAAACCATTTCCAGATAGCTTTATTTTACCTACAAACCGTATCACCTTTACTGATATTGTAAAAAATTGTTTTGTTTTTCCTCTGTGGGCCTAGAAGCTAAAGATTCCCACAGGGCAGGCAGCTGTCCTACTACTGAGTCACTCTCCTGCTGTGAGAACTCCTTCAGCCAATAGCCTTTAAGATACCGACCTACTTTGGGTGTAGTCTCATGTACTACAAGTGCAGTCGAAAAGCATGCACAGTCCTTTCTCTGCTGGATTCGGTTCCAGTTCCCAGTGCACGCAGAAGACTGTGGATCCCTTACTGTGAGTTTATCCCCAAATAAATAAACCTTTGTTATAGTCCATTCCAGGCCCTCGTGAACCTCTCTAGCACTTCTACACTCTCCCAGTCCTGATAGCTGTAATTTTCAAATATTTAATATAGTTACAGGATGGACCTTGCACCAGGCTGCATCGTTGGCTTCTTTTTCTGTTTTATGGTACCAGGGATGCAACCCAGCCCCTTGCACCTGCTAGGCAAGAGCTCTGTCACTAAACTGGATCCTCAGGCCTCTGGGTTTGCTGCATCTCCTGCCTACTTGCCAAAAGCAAAGCTGCTCCAAGACCGAGTACCTCTGTCATCTTTAAACCATCCAGCTTGTGCAAGACTGGGCCCAGTCATGGGTGGGCAGGAGCTCAGGAGGCCATGGCCCTACCTCTCCCTGAGGAACTATAGGTAGCGGACAGCTGCTGGAGGAGGGACAGTAGTGGTCTTTGGGCATGGCCACTGGTGCCTTGTCCATGCATTGGACAGACAGCTCCAGAGCGATTCTGGGACTACCCTAGTTAAACTGGGCGGGTCACGAAACAAGGAAACCAAAAAGACGTGAGAAGGGACTTGCTGGGTAGAGGAGAGTATCCACAGGGGCGGGAGAAAGGTGCGAAGGTGCGGAGGATGGGTGATCAGAATGCATTCTATGCACGTACAAGATTGTCTAAGAAAAACATTTTTAAGAAAGAAAGAAAAGCATCCAACTGAAAACAAAACACATCGCTTACTGAAGTGGGCAGGGAATAATAACAATAAAAATTATTATTTTTTTTACTTTATTTACTTATTCATTTATCTATTGTATATAATTTGTATATATTGTATATTTATATAATATTGTATATTGTTACATTTGCATGGCAGTCAGCAAACGACCTGTGTGTGCCCATTCTCTCTTTCCACTGTGTCGGGCCTAGGGGTCTAGACGGATGCCAGCTTAGCAGCAGGCACCTTTGCCCACCAAACCATCGCACCAGCCCGGTTTACTCACTTTCTTTGCTGAGGTGGAACTCAGGGCCAAACGCATGAGTCAAGTGCTCTACCACTAAGTCACTGTGGTGAGAACGGCAATGTTCTAATAAAAAAATTTTCAAAAAATTAAAATGGGGGATGTGGCTCAGTTAGTAGGTACCTGCCTAGCGTATGGGAGGCCCTGGGTTCAGGAGTTCCAGGACTATTAGTGGTACTAGCTGCCATGGCGCGGGTGCAAACCAATAATCCCAGCCCAGGAGGTAGAGCAAGGCAGGAAATAAGGAGTTCAAGGTCATCCTTAGCTACACAGAGAGTTAGAGGCCAACCTAGGCTACACAAGAGCCTGTCAAAAATTTTCTTCAAGTCAGGCGGTGGTGGCGCACATCTTTAATCCTAGAACTCGGGAGGCAGAGACAGGTGGATCTCTGTGAGTTTGAGGCCAGCCTGGTCTACAAAACGAGTTCCAGGACAGGCTCCAAAGCAATGGAAAAAGCCTGTCTCAAAGAAAAAAAAATTCTTCAGATGTTTTTCAATGTTGTGCCCGGGGCCAAGAACGACTTATTTGTGAATGGAAACAGAAAGTGGTTTCAGAAAATGACGAAGTGACGGGGACTGAGGCGACAGAGCCAGGATCTGAGGCCCTGGGGTGTAGGCCGAGACCCTGGGCCTTGATCCTGGAGGCTCAGGAACCAGGAGATAGTTTTAGGCGGAGAAGGTGATTCTGGTTGCAAAATGGATCCTGCCAGTTGCAGGAAGAAGGATAAACCTGAGAAAGCCAAGGTGTGATTCTACGGAGAGGGCACAGCCTCCCTAAGACAGCTGGAAGGCAAGAGAGCAGAGGGGCCGGATGTTTGTCTGTGTCTGTCTGTCTATCTGTCAGTCTCTCTCTCTCTCTCTCTCTCTCTCTCTCTCTCTCTTTCTCTCTTTCTTTGTTCATCTCTTTTTGTTAAAGATAATCTTGAACTCCTGATCCTCCTGCCCGGACCTCCCAAATTCTGGGGTTACAGGTATGCACCACTACTTTGCCTGTCTTAAGATAAGGACTTAGAATCATGTAGAGCCGAGAGGCAAACAAAACAAAACAAACGTCCAGAATGCTCGTTTCCTGGTCAGTAGGTCAGTATCAGACAGACAGACGGTGTAAAGCCTATGAAGTCTGGGTCAGCAGAAAACAAGGACTGTCGCCTGTTAGTGAAGCTGACAGTTGAGGAAGAAGATGTGAAAGAGGGCAACAGACTCCAGGAACAAGAAAGCCTTATAGGATAAGAGCAATTCTCACTACTAGCCGTAGCTGGCCTAGAACTCGCTATGCAGACCGGGCTGGCCTTGAACCCACAGAGATCTGCCTGCCTTTGCCTCCCAAGTGCAGGAAGAGTGATTCTTTGCTGCCACATATCCAGGAAAACAGGTGAGAAACCGTGTTTGTAAGAAACAGATTCACAGACCCACCCCAGACCTAGGGCTCCAAAGCTGGCACATGGGGTTCACACTGGCATGTTCACAAACCTCTAGAAGACCAAGGCACATTCAAGTCCTAAAACACACTCAGGTGGAGGAGAAAGGGGAGGAGCGTTCTCAGTGCCTCCGAGGTGTGGGGTGTGCCAGATGTTCTGAGAACAAAGAGAGCGTGGGACAGCAGGTGCAGGGAGCTCGTTGACAGACGATGGTATTGGGGCCTGACAATCAATCTTAACGCCAAGCTAGGAGAGCTGAGACTCGCTCAGTTCTGGAGGTGACTGGAGCCACTGTTGATCACACACACACACACACACACACAAAATGCGCACACATACACACACACACACACACGCACGCACATACACACACAAACACACACACACACAAATTGCAACCCAGGGGCCCAGGCTATAGTAGGTCTCAGAGAAGTGACTGTTAGAAACTCCCCAGGGATCTGGTCCAGAGCTGATGAGACAAGATATTCGTGAAGACTTTCTTATTATTCTTCCTCCCGAGCCTGGTTTTTCTCTCTGCTTGTCTCATCCTTCCTGTGTTGCTCTACAGTACCCTGCCTTCTGTGAACTCAGTTCCCTGTTGCCGCTCTCTTGGCTGTGTCCCATAGTCCACCTTAAGATAGAATGATCATGTAATCGCTTCTCCGCTAAGCTGAACAGTCCAGGCTGCCTTGAGTGCCACAAGGCCGGCACCAGTGCAAGTGCAGAGACTGGATAATTCGCCTGTGTAGCTTAGGCCACCGTAGGATGGGACAGAGGAAAATAACTCACTGGTGTGTCTTACTGCATGTAGCACACGAATTCTGTTTCTTAACTGGGTCATTGAAGGCTGGGATGTAGCTCAGTGGTACAGGGTTTGCTCAGCATGCCCTGGGTTCCATCCTCAGTACTACAAAAATGTAGCCACGAAGAAGGAAGGGAAGGGGAAGAGAGGGAACCTGAGAAGGGAGGGAGGAGAAGCAAGGCCAGTCACTAAGCGTGTATTCACACCCAGCCCTGGCCCAGAGGGAGCCAAGTCATCCGCAAGCATGCAGCTTATTCTTCTCCATCGTCTACGCCCAAACTCTACGGAAGGGCTGGCTGCCATTGTGCCCATTAGGCTTCCTGGCCCTCTAGGGACCACTTGGGGCATTTCCCAGAGGAAATGCGAAAAGGAGATGGGAGTGTCTTAGTAAGAGAGAGAGTGTATTTCCTCCCTCCCTCCCTCCCTCCCTCTCCCTCTCTTTCTCTCTCTCTCTCTCTCTCTCTCTCTCTCTCTCTCTCTCTCTCTCTCTCTCTCTCTCTCTCTCTCTCTCCCCCTCCCTCTCTCTCCATGCTCTGGTGTGTTCACCACCAATAGCTGTGTGTCCAACCTCCCAGCACCCTGTCACATTGCAACTGCTGTCTGTCAGCCCTTATCCACAGTTCCTGCCTTCTAATGCCTCGCTGCTGTTGCTAGTGTCTGTGCCCCTCAACATGCTGGTTGGTCTCTCTGTCCCGGTCCCTGTCCCTGACTCTGTAATAACTCCCTTTCTATGCAGTCCCTGGACCATCTGAGGTAGATTTCCTGCTGGGCTCTAACACATATTTTTAATTATTATTGTGTTATGAGAGAGAGTGGGAAGAGAGAATGCCAGGGAACTCTGGGTCAGTTCTCTCCTCCCATCTTTAGTGGTGCTGGGGATTGAACTCAGGTCGTGACACTTACCCTTCACCCACTGGGCCATCTTGGCCATAAATACATAATTCTTGACAGGGATATAGCACTCAGAGGTTTGGGGTAAGCTAAGAAATAACCCTGTCCAGTTCCTCCACTGGGTGAAAGAGGAAATTCTCCAGAACCTGAAACACAATAGATGCTTCAGAAGAAGAGACAGATAGATGATGGGTACACACACACACACACAGAGAGAGAGAGAGAGAGAGACACACACAGACAGAGAGAGAGACAGCGAGACAAAGAGAGAGAGAGAGACAGACAGACAGAGAGAGACAGACAGAGAGAGAGACAGCGAGACAAAGAGAGAGAGAGAGAGAGACAGAGAGACAGACAGAGGGACAGAGAGACAGAGACAGACAGACAGACAGAGAGAGAATACATTTTGTTGAAAACAAGGAGCTAGAAAGAGAAGTGGTCAGAAGAGGAGTCTGGGGATGAGGGAAGCAAGAAACTTGTCCTTGAGTCCTGAGGGTGCCCACAAGTTGGCTCTGTTAGCTTGGGGTGGGGCCTGCAGAGCGTTTAAGGGAAGGGTGTGGTGACAAGAGCTGTAGGGGCAGTGTAGCCCCGAAAGGGTTTCCTACTGCCCCCCTACTCCCGGATGGAGAACGTTTCCCTGCAGATGTTTCTCCTCCTCCTTGGAGAAGCTAACAGAGAAACAGTCTACATGGGTTCTCCCTCCGTGGGATCAGAATTCCCCTGGTCCTGGTAAAGATGCTTGAGGAATGAGGGCATTTCTGGCTCTTCCCCAGATAGTAGCCACTCTCTCCCCATCACTCCAAGATTCTGCAGAGAGCTATCTCTGTCTATAGCTCCTAACATCACCCCAATGCACTCCGGACTTTGGCTTAGTGGAGGAGGCTGTGGGTTTCCAGCCACAGCCTACTTTGGTGCTGTAGGCTTCCGCTGCCACCCGAGAGACTTGGCCTTTGATTCCCACATCCTCAGCCTCCCCAGGGGCGCTGTACCTCCTGCGGTAGCATCCTGTGTACATCACCCCTGGGAGAAGCTGCAGAGAGTGACTGGTTGCAGCGTCCCCCTCCCCTTCTCTCTGCTCACATCAGCATTTCTGAATCTCTCTCTCCCATGCTTATGCTCCCAGGGTGGCTTCCTCTGGGCTGCAACCATTACTGTCCTTACTGTTCTCTTCTCCTTGGAGTTCCCCTGTCCCTTTCTCCTCTTTCCCCTCTCCAGATGCCACTGAGATATGGTTCTTTCTACACTGTAAACAAGCAGCCTGGCTTCCTGCAGGCCAGCGGGTCTTCCAAAGCTTTGATCTGCGGCAAAGCTGCAGAGGATGGGCTGGACCCAAGGGGTGGAGGCAGAGGAACTGGCTGCAAAGTAAGAGAGACACAGTGGACAAAGGACAGTAGGCAGATTTTCTGGAAACAAAGCACAGAGGCCTCAAGGGAAGGAGAAAGGACTCAGGGAGGTTATTAAAGCAACAGCCACCCGTCCCAGCATCCACCAACACACAAAGCACACAGGGCCTGTCAGGAATGATAGAGGAGAGGCAAAGACATGAAGGGATTCTGGAAGGCAAGAAGCTTGCAGGGGACACAAAAGATGCAAAGAGGGCTCACACAGGGATGCGATGAAAACGGCAATGCCTACCACACACCTTTCAGGGTGCTTGAGGTTCCTGCTAACCTCACAGGGCCCCCAGAGACGGGAGAGGAGGGCACGGTCCCGACACAACTCCACCACAGCGACAGTCTGTGGTCCCACGGGCACTTTTATCTTCCCCTCACGGCCCCCAGTCAGCCCACTCTAGCCCAGTCGTGGGATGTGGCCCCCACCACACACCCTTCAACTCTGACGGGCTTCACATACACTTCCTAGAGATGCGACCCTCTAAGCGACCCTTGTGGTTCAGCGGCTGCAACCTCTGTCACCCTCTCCTTTGCCTCAGATGCCCACATGATGGAGGGTGGATTGGGGTTCTGCACCCCTTCCTTCCCTTCTCTCTGAAAGCACTAGAGCTGTAAACAGCATGCAACATTCACCCTCCCGACGCCCATATCCTCCCCTGGTCTTATTTCCCATCTCCATCCGAGTTATTCAATCCAACGAGCATTTACTAAGCGTCTAAAATGTGCCAGACCTGACCACCAAACTCCAAACTCTGCCACTTCAGCCCTGCGGCCAAGAGCAAGGCCTGAGGCCACCTCAAGTCACGGCAGAGAACTGGAGGTGGTGGGGGAGAATTTGCATTCAGAGGCAGGCCTCTTCTGAGAGTGCCTAGGATTGAAAAGGGAAAGTGGTTCCTGCCTTTCTAGCTCTTCAGGGGCCCTCTGTCAGCAGGGTAAGGCAGCCATTTTGTACAAACCTACAGAATCTAAGGCAACAGCAGAAATCCTAAGAACAAAAATAACAGCGGTCTTCCCTCATCAGGCCCTTGAGCCTTGCTTGCCAAAATAAAATAAAATAAACCAAAACCAGAAACAGAAACAAGCAAGCAAGCAAACAAACAAACAAACAAAAAAACACTGTGCCCTTCAAGATCAGGACATTTGGGAAGTGCTATGCACCCAGTAAAGTCTTTGAATTATCAAAATGGAACTTTTCCATTTTGAAGGATCAGACTGAACCTCAGGGGACCTCTCAGGGGATAACTCTATGAACTGAAGGACTTTCGGGGGCACAGCATGATTTTGACTAAGAGAAGAGAAAGGTCTGAGGGTGCGGGGACAGGGCTAGAGTTGGATAGTGCACCCCTCCTTGAGAAATAGAGCCTGGCTTCATGCCCACTTCCCACTAAGAGCATCAGGGTCGGCAGCCAAATCAGCTGTCCTGACGACTTGTCTCCCGAAAGAAGCAGCCATCTGCCGCGCTCCAGAGGTTAGAGTCCAGCTTTAATGCTTTCTGAGGATCTCCCTTCCTCCCTTTCTAACTCAAGCTAAAGAAAACAGAGTTCCCTGAGACACTTCAAAGATTCTAAATATCAATCTAGGCTCAGTGGCATGTGCCTTGGTCCCAGCTACTGGGGAAGCTGAGGCAAAAGCGTCACCAGAGCCCAGGCTATTAAGACCGGCCTGGGCAACAGAGTGAGACCTGAAAGGAAAATACAAACCAAACTCCTAAAACTTCACGGAAAAGGACAAACGTTAAAGAGCTCACATAATCACAAAAGAGTTGAAAGAGGCTGCAGAGATCACATGGTTTAAATCGTTCTTGAGTGTCTGACCCTTGGTGAAGATTCCTAGGGCAGAATTTAGAAAACTTGCATATGGTCCTGGTTTTCTCTTTCTCTTTTCCTTTCTTACGCCTCCTCCGTACTCAACAGATGTCCATTCTTTCTAGCCTTCCCTTCTCTCCGTAACTGTTTCTGCCTTTTCTCTCTTCCCAGCCTCACCTCTCCACCACGACTCCCCAGCCAGCTGCCTCCTCTTGTCTCTCCCGGCCATCGCCTTTCTGATCTTGCATTCTAGCCAGGGTGCTTCCCTGAGTGCCTGCTGCTCTGAGCTCTGTATTCCACCCGGGTGGGTGGGCAAGGGTGACCATGGCTTACTGCTTAACCTCTTGAAGCTTGTAGTTCCAGTGGGAGATCATGGTTCATGGCCTGTTATGAGAGAAACCCAGGAGAACTGGGCCACAGCTAGGTACAGAGAGCTACATCCCGAACATTCCCGCGCCTCTGCTGCCACCTTTGCTGCCCCTTCCAGCTCCTTGAAAGAACGAAGTCCAGCACTGCTCTTACCTCTGCCCAGCCCTTCTCGGCTCAGCTTCTTTCAGGTGTGTCTGTGTGAGGAGGCCAGGCTTTACAAACAGGTGCCTCCTGAGGAAGAGGGTTTTGCTATGTCTTCACAGATGTCTGTAAGTGAAGAAACAGGAAGCCTGGTAGCGAGGCTCCGCTGCGCCAGACGTGGGCCAGCCCTCTGGAGTCCCTCCTTCCACCCCAGCTGTTGGGGAAACTGAGAAATTAAAACCACCAAAGTCATTGGAGACAGCGAAGCAGAACTGAGCTGGAGCCTGGAATGTCACTGTTGTCTGTTTGGGGGCCAAGAAACAGGCCAACACAATCAGACCCAGCCAGCACGAGGCAGGGCTTAGGGCCCACATAGCTATAACCCCAGATTAGAACTGAGGAGATTTAGCAGAAGAATCACAAAGTCAAGGCCGGACTGGGTTACATAGTAATACCACGTGTGAAAAAGAAAAGTTAGCAAAAATTAAATCAGTGGAAAATTTAGATGAGATTATATTGCCCAACAAACCCACTGAGTCAGCTGTTAAGAGATGATAAAGAGCCTAGAGGGAACCAGCCTGTGTTCCACAGCGGTGAACTCGGTACTTATCTGGTTTTTACTCCCTCCGTTCCTGGGGACTGAGTAGGCAGCATGCTGCCGAGATGCAAACAGCATGAGAATTGTATGTGTCTCCTCTATGGAAAAAGTATGGATAAGTCATTTAGACTACACGGCCTCTCTGACAGGAAGAGCAGGGTCACTGTGTTTGGACAGGTGGGCAAACACGACCCTTCTTCCTTGAAAGCAGCTGTAGCAATGCCACAAAAGAATTATTGTTACACATCTCTGAGCATATTTGTGCAGTGTGGCCTCTTCCAGAGCTGTGAACAGTAGCGGCCATGTATCTGGTCCACTGTGGCAGAGAAGGCCTGGGTTGAAATATGGATGCCTGAGAGGAACGGAGTGACCACGGACCACACTGTGGATGCCTGAGAGGACCATGGACCACAGTGTGGATGCCTGAGAGGACCTGAAAGGACCATGGACCACAATGTGGATGCCTGAGAGGACCAGAATGACCATGGACCACACTGTGGATGCCTGAGAGGACCATGGACCACACTGTGGATGCCTGAGAGAACCAGAGTAACTGTGGACCACACTGTGGATGCCTGAGAGGACCAGAGTGACCATGGACCACACCATTGCTAACACTGTTACACCTAGCCTGTTATGCATTAAGATGAAGAAGAGAGACAACACTTATGGGTTCCAAAATTTTTATTAAATCACCACCTAAGTGATCAATCAGCTGCAAGACTAGGACTAGAGAACCTTATTTCTTTTGACAACCTTGAACAGAGGCAGAAGTGGGGTTCATAAGCACAAAATTCACAACCATTTGTTGCCAAGTTACAGTTACAATTTTCAACAATCAGGAATCAGAGATTAGAGACTGGGGCTGGTGAGATGGCTCAGTGGTTAAGAGCACTGACTGCTCCTCCAGGGGACCCGGGTTCAATTCCCAGCACCCACACGGCAGCTTGCAGCTGTCTGTAGCTCCAATTCAAGAGAATCTGACATCATTATACCAATGCGCATGAAATAAAGTTAAATAAAGTTTAAAAAATAAGATTAGGGACTTTCCTCGCCTGTTCCATCAGTATCAACCAACACATAATGCAAGCCGTTTAGTCCAACCAATCAGATTCATTTGTTCTTTCTGTGTTTAGGAATAGCTACATTTCTAGAGAACTAAAGATGCATAATGACTGTTGCTGTGGTTTAGGGAAGAGGTTGGTTGGCCATTGGAAAGTTCTCAGTTCCCCAGGGCCTGGGAACCTGAATTCCATTTTACCCTACATCTAAAATGGAGTCTGAAGTCAAATGGCCAAGTGCTTTTGCCTGCTCCCTTCAAAATTTCACCTAACTCTTCTTTAGCCCAGCTCTCTTCTAAGTTCTGTGAGTAGATACCTGCCTTCCCAGTGAACATCTCCAGTTGCATGTTTACCATAATGTGGTAGAGTAAGAACGGCTCCCAGAGGCTCATATATTTGAATGTTTAGTCACCAGGGAGTGACACTATTTGAAAGGATTATAAGGATTAAGAGATGTGGTCTTAGTTGGGTTTTAGTTGGCACATGCCTTTGACCCCAGTACTCAGAGGCAGAGGCAGAAGGACTCTCTGTGAGTTCGAGCCTGGTCTACAGAGCTAGTTCCAAGACAGCCAGGGCTGTTACACAGAGAAAGCTTGTCTCAAAAAACTGAGAGAGAGAGAGAGAGAGACAGAGACAGAGACAGAGACACAGAGAGAGACACAGAGAGAGACTTGTTGGAGGAAATATGTCTCTGGGGGTGGACTTTGAGGTTTCAAAAGTCCATGCCAGGTCCTCTCTCTCTCTCTCTCTCTCTCTCTCTCTCTCTCTCGCACACACACACACACACACACACACACACACACACACACACACGCACATACAAACTCTCTCTTTCTCTTTCTACAGATCAGGATGTAGCTCTCAGCTACTGCTCCAATGCCATGCTCCCCACCATGATGAAAACGGACTAATCCTCTGAAACTGTAAGCAAGCCCCCAATTAAATAGTTCTTTAAAAGGAGTTGCCTTGGACATGGTGCCTCTTCACAGCAATGGACCAGTGATTAAGACACAGATGTAGCAATTTCTACACCGCTCAGGTTAGTTCCAGACTAACTTAGCATCTGCACACCTTTGTCCCAGGCTAACCACTGAGTGAAGGCATTGCCATCCAAGCTACTCAAGCCAAACACATTGAAAGCGCTCTAACCTCCTCATGTAACCCCTCTCGTGTATCTATTTATGAATCCTGTGACTTCACCTTCTAAATGTCTTCAAAAATCTCTCCAGGCCACTCTGCACCAGTGCCACCATTCCAGGCTTGGGTGACACTGCCACCCTATGCAGTAGCTCCTGCCTCAACCTCCCATCTCCTGACCCGTGCCGTTGGGGTCCAAGTGATTTGCTATTTCCCCGACCCAGATGTGGCCCCCTGACTGCATGACTTTGGAAAGCTGCAAGCACAGATAAGACCTAGGAGGGATTGTCCTGTGGAGCAAGACAAAGCCACAGGGCAGGGAGTGTAGAAGGAAGAACTCATCTAAGGGTCAGAGATGCTGTTTCTTCAAGTTCTGCTTGCAGTGCAGTCTCTGGTAGCTGGAGAAACAGTGCACAAATGATGGTGGGAAAAGTAAAGTATCCATCTTTTTGTTTGTTTGTTTTTTGAGACAGAGTTTCTCTGCATAGCCCTGGCTGTCCTGGAACTTGCCTTGTGGACCAGGCTGGCTTCCAGCTCACAGAAATCCCTGCCTCTGCCTCCTGAGTGCTAGGATTAAAAGCATGTGCCACCATGCCCGGAAAAATTATTCATTCTTGAAGTGAATCCAGAGTTTTGGACCTCTGCCTACCGTGACCTTTCTCTCCAGGTCTATTTGATACCCACAGCTGGACTGGCCATGGCACCCTATCCTGCCTTCCTCCAGGTCATGTTCCACGTAGCAGTCCGGAGTGCTGACTACAAACGGTGCACATGCCCTCTGGCCGTCCCTACTCTAAAAAATTAGCTGGTTCCAGGCCTGGAGAGGTGGCTCAGTGGTTAAGAACACACTGGTTGCTCTTCCAGAGGACCCAGGTTTGATTCCCAGTACCCACCTGGTGGCTCACAACTGTCTGTAACTCCAGCTTCAGGGGACTGATTATTCCCATCTTCTTGTCTCCTCAGGCACCAGGTACTTACACTATGCACAGAGATGCAGGCAAAATATCATCACACACATTAACAACAGAAAAGGGGGCTACTTCAGAAAGATGGGCAGAGGGGAGGGGGAAGAATAAGATACGAACAAAGTATAATAACGTCTATGTATGAAAATGCCATAATGAAACCCATCACCTTGCATGCTGACTTTAATAGAGTAAGGAACTGTCAAGATAGTTCAGCAGTTAAGAGTGCTGGCTGCTAAAACAGATTAGTTATTTAAAAATAATGATAATAAAAGAGAGATATTAAAAAGTGCAGTTAGGCTTGTAACACCCACAATGAATATAGTGCTTTTACTCACAGCAACTGTCGCGGCTTCATCTGCAGACAATGTTCCCTGCTTCTTCTTGCTTCTTAGCACGGTGTTCCCAAGGGTTGCATTTTAATAAAATTAAATTTTATTGTTTCATCAAAGACACTCTTCAGTAAATTATGGGCATGTTCTTACATCGTGAGTGCCTGGCAGAGGAGGACCCGTGGCACGTCTTCACGCTACCACCCTGCTTTGTGCTGCAGTTTCTCACAGGAACTTTCTGCAGCCTCGCTGGGATGCAACACAGGAGCAGGCAAATGGGGTCCTGTCACTTTGGTGGAACTAGCGTGCCCTTTAAGACTCTCTGGAAGGTCTCGGGGCCTCCTGGGGTCCACAGGCCACACTTACATATCGAGATTCACAAATCTAGGGAGGTGTCATTCATTCTTCAGACCCTAGCTCTCTTTGTAGCTGCTTCTCAATTCGGTTTTCTGCTTCTTAGTAATAGGTCCCTCAATTATTTTAGCTTGTGTGTGTGTGCGTGTGTGTGCGTGTGTGTGTGTGTGTGTGTGTGTGTGTGAGAGAGAGAGGTTATCTGTGTGAGTGCAAGCACGAGTGTATCACTGAATACATACAGAGGTCAAAGGGCAATCTTAGTGTTGCTAGTCATCGCCTTCTTCCTTATTTGAGAAAGGGTCTCTTGTTCACTGCTACATATCCTGGGCCCCCGAGCTTCCTGGGGCTCTTCTACCTCTGCCTCCCGTATCGGTTACCAACATTCACTGCTGCGTCTAGCTGGCTTTATGTGGGGTCTGGGGTACCCAAATTCTAATCCTCATACTTGCGAGACCAATCTTTAACCCCGAGCCATCTCCCTAGCCCTAGAACTCATGATTTTTAGCTGAGTTCAATTTTTACTAATTATTTATTTTGAGAAGGGATCTTACTATACCGCCCAGACTGGTCTTCAGCTCCCAGGCTCAAACAATCCTCCTGCCTCAGCCTCTCAAGCAGCTGGGATTACAGAGCTGCAGCAACCGGCTCTGACTTTCGCGACCCAGATATGACGTATTTCCAAGTTTCCTTTGCAGTCAGCCTGGCCAAGTGACGCAGTTTTGTGAATGAATCGAAGTGAAAGGGCTAGACAGAACCTCTGAGTTGCTCTTTAAAAGTAGCCAGGTAGCCGGGCGGTGGTGGCGCACGCCTTTAATCCCAGCACTCGGGAGGCAGAGGCAGGCGGATCTCTGTGAGTTCGAGACCAGCCTGGTCTACAAGAGCTAGTTCCAGGACAGGCTCCAAAGCTACAGAGAAACCCTGT
The DNA here is from genome assembly GCF_903992535.2 of Arvicola amphibius. NCBI lineage: Eukaryota > Metazoa > Chordata > Mammalia > Rodentia > Cricetidae > Arvicola > Arvicola amphibius. The sequence goes on along the minus strand of NC_052048.2, from coordinate 24,562,109 downwards.
CTCGAAAAACCAAAAAATAAATAAATAAATAAATAAATAAATAAATAAATAAATAAATAAATAAATAAATAAAAGCAGCCAGGTGCGGATCCCCCAGCCTTGGGCTTTCTTTTCTGACAGTCTGGCATGCAAACACCTTCTCTCTAATATAGCCAGCCCTCCTATCTCATCTGCATTACCTAGCAGGCTTCAGTAGGCAGTTGAATTTGTGACTCGATTCTATACTCTCCATCCATCCATCCATCCATCCATCCATCCACTCATCCATCCATCTGTCTGTCCGTCTGTTCGTCCATCCATCCATCCACTCATCCATCCATCCATTCATTCGTCCATCCATCCGTCCATCTGTCCGTCCCTCCATCCACATATTCAAGGGGTGTTAACTACCCACCAGCCTGAGGCAATTTAGTCAGGGCTGGGGTGTGACAGTGAATCTGAAAACAGATAGGGTCCTGCAGGCTTTGGGCAACACATCCATAAAGAATGATCTCATTGCAGAGGGCATGCACTACAATAGGAAAAACATGGAGGGCTGAGAGAGCTTACCAAAGTCTCCTTATGTCAACGACATATGTATTATGAAGTAGCGCAAGCTTTTGTCTGCTGCAAACGAAAGAAAGTGCAAGACAGTAGCTTGACTTGACCAAGATGCGAGTTTATTCCTCATATGAAAGAGGTCCTGGGCAGGCGGTTCTGTGGGAGGGAGCACCAGGTGTTAGTGCCTGGCATTGGCTTCCTGTTGCTTTCCCATCCTGACTTCTGCCTATAGTCTAAGGCCGTGCCAGTTCCTCAGATGAAATACACTTTCCTAACGTAAGGTAGGAGGGACACCTTGTGCCTCCTCTCTGTAGCCATCGTTCAACCAGAATAAAATACGTATTAGGTGGTGTCCATCTCCCTAAACACAAGGACAGTGGCCAGTGCCTTACTTAGTGCTCCACCCCCAGGATCCCAGCAGAGTACAGAGACCCTACAGATTCCATACCTAGGTCACCAGATTGTCGTCCCAGGGGTTCTCGGTGTTCTGGGGAAAAGAAATCCAAGGGAAAGTGAGTGTGACAGCCCATGTCTATAATCCCAACACTGAAGACTAAGGGAAGCAGAGGGCTCTGAGCTTAGGGCCACCTGGGCCACATAACAAGACTCCCCCCCTTTTGAAAAGAGCTTCAACAAGGACAGGCAGATTTCTTGGAACAAACAGAAGAAGAGCAGAGTATATGCCCAAGACACAGAGAGCAGCCAAGGCTCAGGGGTCTGGGGACTGAACTCACGTTCTCGTGCTTGTGAGGTAAGCCCTTCTCTGTCTCAGCTATCACCTGTCTGGGTTGTTTTAGGGTCTTAGTGTTGCAGGAAAAGACTTTTTCTTTCTTTCTTTTTTTGAAGATTATATATATAATATATATATATTTATTATTATCATTATTATTAAAAATTTCTGCCTCCTCCCCACCTCCCATTTCCCTCCCCCTCCCTTCACTCCCCTCCCCCTCCCTTTGAGGATTTTTTAAAGATTTATTTATTTATTATGTATACAACATTCTGCCTCCATGTATGTTCGCACACCAGAGGATGGCGCCAGATCTCAGTACAGATGGTTGTGAGCCACCATGTGGTTGCTGGGAATTGAACTCAGGACCTCTGGAAGAGCAGCCAGTGCTCTTAACCTCTGAGCTGTCTCTCCAACCCAGGAACAGACTTTTTCCAGAATTAGGAGCTACTTTCTTAGAATCAAGTCCAAGTGTTGTTTGCTTCCTGTATATTGAGTGGATGAGGTTTTGACCTTGGGTCATCGGGACAAGAACTGTTGCAGACTCTGGCCAGGATATGATTTTGTTTTGTTTTTATCCATTTCTCGATTTGGCCAGATTTCAGAGATCTGCCTGCCTCTGCCTCAGGAATGCTGGGACTAAAGGCGTACGCCACAACTTTTCGGCTCTTTGTTTTATCAACGTTTTTATTTTTTTTTAAAGGGATTGATTTATTTTTATTTTATGTTCATTGGTGTTTTGCCTGAATGTATGTCTGTGTGAGGGTGTCAGATGCCCTGGAACCGGAATTACAGACAGTTGTGAACTGTGATATGTGTGTTGGGAATTGAACTCAGGATCTTCCAAAAGAGCAGTCAGTGCTCTTAACCACTGAGCCATTTCTCCAGCCCCTGTTTTATCAATTTCTAAACCATTTTCTCAAGCGATTATTTCCTAAATCATGGCCTATATCCATATCATTTATTGAATATATTGTATATGCTAAAATTAATTTACATGAAATTGATATTAAACTTCTTGTGGTAAAATATACACACCATGAAATTTGTCATTTTAGCCATGTAAATGTTTTTCTTGTGGTGGTAATGATTTTTTTTTTGGAGGTAAAAGGGTCTCAGGTATCTCCGGCTGGCCTTGAACTTGATACATAGCCAAAGATGGCCTTTAACTATTAATCTTCCTCCCTCTGCCTCCCAAGTGCTGGGATTACAGGCATGCACCACCATACCTAGCTCTACACCATTTAAATTTTATATATTAATTTTTGGTCCTGAGGATTGAGGATTGGACACATGCTAACTATGAGCTCTCTCACCCAGCTATATCCCAGCCCACATTAAAACCATTTAAAAATGCACACCTTTGTGGGATTAAGTACACTCACTATATTAAACTGAAACCTTTCACCTTCTCAGCAGTCTCTCTACATATTCTATATAGGCTTCTAACTCAGAAGTTCTTTCTGTTAAACCAGGCATGGTGGCACATGCCTAAAGTCCCAGCACTTGGGAGGTAGAAGCTGGAGGATCAGAAGCTCAAGGTCATCCTATGCTTATATAGAAAATTCGAGGCCAGCCTGAACACAAGACCCTGCTGAAAAGCAAAACAAAAGATCAAATCCTTTCGTCTCAGCCTCACAAGTGCTGTGATTACAGGCGTGCTCTACTGATTTAACCTTACAGCAAAACTCTTGAGACCAAGAGATTCCAGAAATAAAAGGGTTTATTGAATCATTACCAACTCTTGCTAGGAAACGGTACATTCTCAAGACTTCCAGAGCAAAGTTAAACAGTGCTTGAAAATATACTCACTAGGCTTTACAAGCCAAGAACTTTTTTAAAAAAAAAAATCACTTGTTTTCATTTTTTTGTTTTGTTGAAACGGGATTTCTATGTGTAGTCCTTGTTGTCCTGGAGCTCACTCTGTAGACCAGGCTGGCCTCAGACCCACAGAGATCCTCCTGCCTCTGCCTCTCAAGTGCTGGGAATAAAGGCAGGCACCATCATCGCCTGGCTCAGTTTTTAAAAACTATCATTCTGCCCCCGTTTCCATATCTATGCTTGGGGAATAGTGCCCACGTCCTGCCATTCTTGTTTTTTTTTTAAGTTTTATTTATTTTCATTTTATGTGCATTGATGTTTTATCTGCATGTATGTGTGAAGATGCCATATTCCCTGGAACTGGAGTTACAGACAGCTGTGAGCTGCCATGTGGGTCTGGGATTCAAGCCCAGGTCCTCTGGAAGAGTAGTCAGTGCTCTTAACCGCTGAGCCATCTCTCCAGCCCCTCCTGCCATTCTTGTAAGGATTAAATAAACACCAATCAGCCGGCCAGGCGGTGGTGGCGCATGCCTTTAATCCCAGCACAGAGGCAGAGGCGGGCGGATCTTTGTGAGTTCGGGGCCAGCCTGGTCTACAAGAGCTAGCTCCAGGACAGGCTCCAAAGCTACAGAGAAATCCTGTCTCAAAAAAAAAACCAAAACAAACAAACAAACAGGGCTGGAGAGATAGCTCAGAGGTTAACAGCATTGCCTGCTCTTCCAAAGGTCCTGAGTTCAATTCCCAGCAACCATATGGTGGCTCACAACCATCTGTAATGGGGTCTGGTGCCCTCTTCTGGCCTGCAGGCATACACACAAACAGAATATTGTATACATAATAAATAAATAAATATTTTTAAAAAAACAAACATCAATCATAGGAAACCTGTGGCTAAGTCAAGTGCTCACCACAGACCTTTCTTCCTCTTTCCTTGTCCTCTCTAAAAGGCCTCTCAGGGGAAACTGGCTTGCACATCCTTGACTCCCAGGAGCCCAGCTGTACAACCAGTCACAGCCTATACCCCAGCAGGCTGGTTTGCAAACTTGTGGGTCTAGAGCTAGAGCTAGGCCTGGGAAAGCTTTGCTCTACTCAGTGGCCTTACAGAACACTTCCCTGTGGTCATTAGACTAAGAAGACATTACAGAATAGCTGGTTTTCTTACTCTCCTTTAGAATTTTGACAGAGCTGGCTACTCTGGGCTCACATTCTGTCGTTATGATATAAGTTCTACTGCTGAGCAGGCCATGGTGGTGCAAACCTATAATCCCAGCACTTGGGAGACAGAAGGCAGGATGACGGGGCCTTCAAGACCAGCCTGGTCTGGGGAGTGAGTCTCAGGCTGCGTGAGATATTATCTGAAATAAACTTCTGCTGGTTCAGCTGAACCTATGAGGGTGGCTTCAACGCTTCCTAGATGAGGTGGGTACCCCCGACTTTCTTTCGTTCCCACCTCTCCCTATTACAGCCAGTTCGCTCTCATTCACTTCACCTAGCACACGGTTAGGTTGGAGACCTACTGCGGTAGGCCAACCCTCTTCTGTTCACTCACTCGTTCATCCGTTCATTCATCATCAAAGAGCTGGGACCTAGCAAGCCCCCCATTTGTGTGTGTGTGTGTGCGCGCGCGCGCGTGCACATATGTAGGAAGTTATGGCGTTTCATGAGGACAGAATTCAGGTGGGGAGCCTGAAAAACTTTCAGCGATGGACGGTGGCGTTGATGCTATAACTATGTTAGGGAAAAGTTCCACGCTGCCCTAAATTTAACAACAGGGCCTGAAGATGGAGAAGAGCAGCAAGAGAAGCTATTCAGCTAGCAACACCAGCACCACAAAAATATCCTGCAACTCTGAATGTATATATCAAAGGTTTGATATATACAAACATCAGGTGGCTGACTGCCAAGAGTCGCTATACTTTAAACGCTCACATTTTCCTTCCTCTACTTATAAAAATGCTTGCTGGACTGTGGTGCCAGTACTCGGGGTGGGGGGTAGAGGCAGGCAGATCTCTGTGAGTTCTAGGCCAGCCAGAGAGACCCTGTTTAAAAAATAACAATGAAAAATAAAACAAAAGGGCTGGAGAGATGGCTCAGTGGTTAAGAGCACTGACTACTCTTCCAAAGGTCCTGAGTTCAAGTCCCAGCAACCACATGGTGGCTCACAACCATCTGTAATGAGGTCTGGTGCCCTCTTCTGGCCTTCAGGCATACACACAGACAAAATATTGTATACATAATAAATAAATAAATATTAAAAAAATAAATAAAACAAAAAACCTGCTTTTGGACAAGAAAGGGTAAAGAAAGTGTGTGTGTGTGTGTGTGTGTGTGTGTGTGTGTGTGTGTGTGGACAGACTACAGTGATTCAGTGGAACCCTGTTATTTTGTATATTAAAAATGGGGGTGTGTACATATGTGTGCATAGGCACCGGTGTGCACACCGGTCAGATGGACAATGTCAGATGTTTTCTGTGGCATTCCACTTAGGTTTTTGAGACAAGGTCTCTCAATGAACCTGAAACAGGCCATTTCAGTTAGGTTGGTTGCCAATGAGCTGTGGGAAGTGATCTCTGCCCCCCAGCACTGGGGCTAGGGGTGCATACATACAGCTGCATGAGTGTTGGGGATTTGCTCTGAGTTATCGTTCTCTCAAGGCAAGAGCCCTTATCCACTAGGCCATCTCCCAGCCTAAAGCTCCCTCCCCCCCCCTCTCTCTCTCTCCCCCTCCCTCCCTCCCTCCCCCCTACCTACCTCTCTCCCTCCCTCCCTCCCTCCCTCCCTCTCTCTCTCTCTCTCCCTCCCTCCCTCTCTCTTTCTCCCTCCCTCCCTCTCTCTCTCTCTTCCTCCCTCCCTCTCTCTCCCTCCCTCCCTACCTACCTACCTCTCCCTCCCTTCCTCCCTCCCTCCCTTTGTTCTCCCTCCTCCCTCCCTCTCCCTCCCTCCCTCCCTACCTACCTACCTACTTACTTCTCCCTCCCTTCCTCCCTCCCTCCCTTCCCCTCCCTCCCTCCCTCACTCCCTCCCTCTCTCTGTCTCTCTCTCCCTCTCTCCCTTTCTTCTCTCTCCCTCCCTCCCTTTCTTCTCCCTCCCTCCCTTCCTCCCTCCTCTCTCTCTGTCTCTCTCTCCCTCCCTCTTTCCCTCCCTCTCTCTCTCCCCCTCCCTCTGTCTCTCTCCCCCCTCCCTACCTCTCTCTCTCCCTCCCTCCCTCTCTCTCTCCCTCCCTTCCTCCCTCCCTCCCTACTTCTCTCTCTCTTTCCTCCTCCTCCTCCTCCTCCTCCTCCTCCTCCTCCTCCTCCTCCTCCTCCTCCTCCTTTTCTTCTTCAGAGTGTGATTCATACCTGTTCTAGCACTTGACAAATAGAGGCGGGAAAATTGACATAATTTGAGATCATCCTGATCTACATAATGAATTCCAGGCCAACCAGAGCACTGGCTGTTCTTTCTGAGGACCCTGGGTTTGATGTCCAGCACACAAAAAGCAGCTCCAGTTCCAGAGGCTCTGATGCCTCACCTGGCCTTCATGGGCACATATGAACAGGTATGCAAGCAAAACACCCACACATATAGGATAATCCTTTACTATTATGATTATAATTATTTAATTGTATGTAAATGCCACATGTATACAAGTGCTTGCTGCAAGCCAGAAGAGGGCGTCAGATCCCTTGGCGTGGGAGCTGCAGGCATTTGCAAACTGCCCAATGTGCGTGCTGAGAATTGAACTTGGGTCCTCTGGAAGAGCAGCAAGTGCTCTTAACCACTGGGCCATTTCTCAAGCCCCCCCCCCAAGATAAATCTTAAAAATTAAAAAATGGGTGTGGTTGCTCACATCTGTAGTCTTAGCACTCACTCGGGAGGGGAGGAAGAAGGACCAGGAGTCCAAGGCCAGCCTTGATTATATGAGAGTCTGAAGTTACATGAGATCCCGTTTCAACACCGCGAGGAGCAACCATCTGGGCCTTGGATCCACTGGCACCTGGAAGACTGATCACCAGAGACACTGCCCCAACTACACCAGTCAGAGGAAAAGATGGATAGACAAAGTAAGAACACACTCAACACCATAAAGAGCAACATAATTGTAATGATCTGTTCTGTCCCTTTAAGAGACAAGCCATGCCCACTCCCCCTTCTTTATCTTCAGCTTCCAATCTGAGTCCCTTCTCTTTTCTTTCTTTCCCCCTAAGAGGTATCTTCCATCTCACTCTATTCTCCCCACTTCTCCCCTCCCCCATCTCTCTGTTTCTCTCTGCTCTTCCCCCTTCTCTCCCTACACCCTCTCTCTTTCCCTTCCATAACCCACTAAATAAATATCCAACCTCACTCTGCATGGCATGCCTATCCATGTCTCTATCTTTTGCCCCACTGTGTGGCTCTCTGCCTGCCTGCAGTGTGGTCTCATGGCATGCCCATCTGTCTGTCTCTCCTCATGAGACTTGCTACCCCTCGTAGCCCAATGCAGCCACTTGGGAATTGTGCCATCCCTGCCTGGGACTGGCTGCTCTCAGGACCCACTGCCCACTGCCACGGCTTGGGGACCTGCAGTGTTTCTGGCACTGCAGACAGTCGGGGATCTGCAGCATTTTACTTAATCCATTACAATGACACCAACAAAAACTACTGGCTCTACAACAGCAAGACTTGAACACCCCAATATAGATGAAGCAGAAGAAATAGAAACAGTCATCAAAAGTCTCCCAACAACAACAAAAAAAAGCCCAGGACCAGATGGTTTCAGCACAGAATTCTACAAGATTTTCAAAGAAGAACTAATGCCAATACTTCTCAAATTGTTCCACACAATAGAAGCAGAAGAAAAATTGCCAAACTCTTTTTTTTAGGCTGCAATTACCCTGATACCCAAACCACACAAAGACATTACTAAGAAAGAGAATTACAGACCAATCTCACTCATGAACATTGATACAAAAATACTAATAAAATATTGACAAATCAAATCCAAGAACACATCAGAAAAAATCATCCACCATGATCAAGTCAGCTTCATCCCAGAGATGCAGGGATGGGTCAACATATGAAAATCTGTCAATGTAATCCACCATATAAACAAACTGAAAAAAAAAAAAGAAACCACAGGATCATCTCCTTAGATGCAGAAAAAAGTCCTCAACAAAATACAACATGATAATGCCCTGGAGAGAGCAGGGACACAAGGAACATACCTCAACACAATAAAGGCAACATACAGCAAGCCAACAGCCAACATCAAACTAAATGGAGAGAAACTCAAAGTGATCTCACTGAAACCAGAAACAGGACAAGGTAGTTCTTGAGGTTCTAGCTAGAGCAAGAAGACACCAAAAGGAGAGCAAGGGGCTACAAATCGGAAAAGAAGAAGTCAAATTCTCACTATTTGCTGACGATATGATAGTTTACATAAGTGATCCCAAAAATTCTACCAAGGAACTTCTACAACTCATAAACACCTTCAGTAATGTAGCAAGATACAAGATTAACTAAAAAAAATCAGTAGCCATCCTTTACACGGGTGATAAATGGGCTGAGAAAACCAGAGAAACATCACCCATCATGATAGCCACAAATAACACAAAATATCTTGGAGTAACTCTAACCAAACAAGTAAAAGACCTGTATGACAAGAACTTTAAATCTTTGAAGAAAGAAATTGAAGAAGACACCAGAAGATGGAAAGATCTCCCATGCTCTTGGGTAAGTAGAATCAACACACTAAAAATGACAATCCTACCAAAAGCAATCTACAGATTCAATGCAATGCCCATCAAAACTCAAAGAGTTTTTCACAGACCTCAAAAGAACAATACTCAACTTCATATGGAGAAACAAAAAAAAAAAAAACCCAGGATAGCCAAAACAATACTGTACAATAAATGAACTTCTGGAGGCATAACAACCCCCAACTTCAAACTCTACTACTAAGATACAGTACTGAAACAGCCTGGTATTGGCATTAAAAACATAAGTACTAATGGAACTGAATCGAAGACCTGAATATTAATCCACACACCTACGAACACTTGATTTTTGACAAAGAAGCAAAAAATATCAAATGGGAAAAAAAGCATATTTAACAAATAATGTTGACATCACTGGATCTCAACATGTAGAAGAATAAAAATAGATCCCAGCACTTGGGAGGCAGAGGCAGGTGGATCTCTGTGAGTTCGAGGCCAGCCTGGTCTACAAGAGCTAGTTCCAGGACTGGCTGCAAAGCAACACAGAGAAACCCTGTCTTGGAAAAAAAAGACAACAAAAATTTAAAAATAAAAAACCAAACTCAAGTCCAAATGAATCAAAGACCTCAACATAAAACCAACCACACTGAACCTCACAGAAGAGAAAGTGGGAAGTTCACTTAAACACATTGGCACAGGAGACCACTTCCTAAATATCACCCTAGTAGCACAGACACTGAGAAAAACAATTAATAAATGAGACCTCCTGAAACTGAGAAGCTTCTGTAAAACAATGGACACGGTCAACAAGACAAAACAGCAGACTACAGAATGAGAAAATATCTTTACCAACTCCACATCAGATAGAAGACTGATCTCCAAAATATACAAAGAACTCAAGAAATTGGTCATCAAAAGAGCAAATAATCCAATAAAAAAAATGGCATACTGTTATGGGAACCTGCATGTTAGTTCCCATCTGCTCTAAAATAATCACACAGAAACCATATTATTTGCAATACTGTTTGGCCGATAGCTTAAGCATATTCCTGGCTAATTCTTATATCCTGCACTAGCCCATCTCCTCCATTCATCAATGTATCATCGCCATGTGGCTGTGGCTGTGGCTGTGGCTGTGGCTGTGGCTGTGGCTGTGGCTGTGGCTGACCAGCAAGGTTCCGACTGGCATCTGTCTCTGGCGGAACTACATGGCTTCTCCCTGATTCTACCTTTTTTCTCCCAGCATTCTTTTGAGGTCCGTGAAGAATTTTGCTGCGATTTTGTTGAGCATTGTGTTGAATAACTCTGAGTTTCTATCTTACACCTGTAAGAATGACCAAGATCGGGCTGGAGAGATGGCTCAGCGGTTAAGAGCACTGACTGCTCTTCTGGAGGTCCTGAGTTCAATTCCCAGCAACCCACATAGTGGCTCACAACCATCTGTAATGAGATCTGGTGCCCTCTTCTGGCCTGCAGGCATACATGGAGGCTGAACACTGTGTATATAATAAATAAATAAATCTTAAAAAAAAAAAAGAATGACCAAGATCAAAAACACTGATGACAACTTACGCTGGAGAGGTGATGGAGGAGTGTCTATGTGTTACTTTCATTATTAATAAAGATACTGCCTTGGCCCTTTAAGAGAACAGAAAATTAGGTAGGCAGAGTAGACAGAACAGAATGCTGGGTAGCAGGCAGTGGGGAGACGCTTCAGGCAGTCGCCATATGCAGTCTCCATGCTTCTCCTCTCCGAGATGGATGCAGGTTAAGATCTCTCCTGGTAAGCCACCCCTCGTGGTGCTATATAAATTACTAAATATGGGTTAAAGCAAGATATGAGAATCAACCAATAAGAAGCTACAGATAATGGGCCAGGGGCCATGCAGTATTTAAAAGAATACAGTTTCCATGTAATTATTTTGGGTAAAGCTAGCCGGGTGGCGGGACACAGCCCGCCGCTCCATTCTACAGAGAGGATGTGGGGTAAAGGAAACACTCCTCCATTGCTGGAGGGAGTGCAAGCTGGTACAGCCCCTTTGGATATCAGTACCTACCTCAAGATCCAGCAATACCATTTTTGGGTATACACCCAAAGGATATCATATCACAAACACATGTGCTCAACTATGTTCATAACAGCATTGTTTGTCAAAGCCCGAACATGGGAACAACCTAAATTCCCCTTGACTGAAGAATGGATAAGGAAAATGTGGTATATTTACACAATGGAGTATTACTCAGCAGAAAAAATAATGACATCTTGAAATTTGCAGGCAAATAGATGGAGCTAGAAAACATCATATTGAGTGAGGTAATCCAGATCTAAAAAGACAAATATAATATTTACTCACTCATAAGTGGCTTTTAGACATAACACAAAGAAAAACCAGCCTACAATTTACAATCCCCGAGAATCTAGACAACAAAGAGGACCCTAAGAGAGACATACATGGATCTAATCTACATGGGAAGTAGAAAAAGACAGGACCTCTTGAGTAAACTGGAAGCATGGAGACCATGGGAGAGGGTAGAAGGGAAGTGGAGGGGAGTGGAGAAAAATATATAGCTCAATAAAAACAATTTAAAAAACAAAATTTGTGGCTGAGGGGCCTAGAAAGACAGCTCAGTAAGATAAAGCTCGCAGACAAGCACAAGGCTGTGAGTTTGGAGCCCTCACTCATGTTAGTGTAGTAGCACATACGTGTAATCCCAACACTAGGGAGAGAGATAGGGGCCCCTTAGTCAGCCTAATCCAATAGGCAAGCTTAGGACTCAGTACAATACCCTGTCTCAGAAAAGATGCCGGGCGGTGGTGGTGCACGCCTTTAATCCCAACACTCGGGAGGCAGAGGCAGGCGGATCTCTGTGAGTTCGAGGCCAGCCTGGTCTACAAGAGCTAGTTCCAGGACAGGCTCTAAAAAAGCTGCAGAGAAACCCTGTCTCGAAAAAACCAAAAAAAAAAAAAGAAAAAGAAAAAGAAAAAGAAAAAGAAAACACTGTAAGACTCATCAGAGAGGCACATGCCTTTAGTCCTAGTCCTAGTCCTTGGAAAGCCAAAGCAGGTGTATCTCTGTCAATTTGAGACCAAGGCTATAAAGTGAAACTGTGTCGAACAAACAAACAAAACAAAAATAAAAAAACAAAAGCAAGGTGGACAGCTCCTGAGGAAAGATGCTCAAAGTTGACCTCTGGCCTCCATATTACTGTGTACATGCATGTGTAACTGCACATACAAGCAGGCACAGATACATACACAGTGCACACACAAGCAGGCACACAGACACACACACAATGCACACACAAGCAGGCACACAGACACACTGCACTCATAAGCAGGCACACAAACACACATACTGCACATACAAGCAGGCACACAGACACACACACACACTGCACTCATAAGCAGGCACACAGACACAGACACACTGTACACATAAGCAGGCACACAGACACACACATTGCACACACAAGCAGGCACACAGACACACACACACTGCACTCATAAGCAGGCACATAGACACACACACTGCACACATACACACACACTGCACACACAAGCAGGCACACATACACACACATTGCACACACAAGCAGGCACACAGACACACACACACAATGCACTCATAAGCAGGCACACAGACATATACACCACACACACAAGCAGACGAACATACACATACCAAAAGACAAACTGGGCTGAGAACCAAATATGGCAGTTCATGCCTATAATCTCAGTATTCATAAGACTGAAGCAGAAGGATTACCATAGATTCAAAGCTATCTTGTGGTGCAGATGCCCTCTGTATGCTTTGAAAATATTTTATTACCATTGATTAATAAAGAAGCTGATTTGGCCAATAGCCAGGCAGAATAGAGCCAGGCAGGAAATCCAAGCAAAGATATAGGGAAGAGAAGGCAGAATCTAGAAGATGCCAGTAGCTGCTGGAGAAGCAAGATGTGAGGAAATGCCACAGAATGTGGCAATATATAGATTAATAGAAATGGGCTAACTTAAGATGTAAAAGCTAGTTAGTAATAAGCCTGAGGCACCAGCTAAACAGATCGAAATTAATATTAAGCTTCAGTGTGGATATTCTGGGACTGGTGGGTGGAAGAGGAGCCTCCAGTTAAAAATGGTGCCCAATGTGGGGCATGGATCCACATAAGACCTAAAAAGGCTTAAAAAAAGAAAAAGAGGGCTTCTAAATTCACAAAAATGGAGGTCAGGCACAGTTTCTTGATAGCTGCATTTTTTTCAGATAGGCTTTGTCTGCTGGCAGTGAACAGATGTGCGGCTCCTTTAAGAGCATCCTGGATGGTGCTGGCAGAAGGAACGAGAGGTCCTGCTATGGGGCTCTTGAATGGGGTTTGTGGGCCGTGTGCTACAAGCTGCTGGGTGGCCGCGGTGGGATGCTTGGTGGCAATGTGAACCTGCTGCATCTCTGGAGTTGGGGCGGTGAGCATGGCTCCCAGAGTGGGCGGTGAATGTACCTCCACCATGTTGGGAAGTCAACACCCAAAGCCTCAGCTTTGATCCTGGTCATGCCCACTTAGCATTTTAAAAACTCTCCTGGTCAGAAAATGATCAAAGATACGCAATAAAGACAGATTTAAGGGAAAAAACTCTAAACAGGTCATAGTGTGTTTAAAAAATGTATGTAGGCTTAAGAAAATGGGTATAGGCAGTTATAAGAAAAAATAGTTTAAAAAATAAAACAAAGTCTTTAAAGAGACAAAATAGCCAGGGTTTCTCTGAGTTGCCCTGGCTGTCCTAGAACTTGCTCTGTAGACCAGACTAGCCCCAAACTCAGATTTTGGCCAACTCTGCCCCCTGAGTGCTGGATTAAAAGCCTGTAGCACCACACCCAGCTTAATAAATGCATTTTAATGTTTTGATAGATCAGCTAAAAATACAGGTAATCCCAGGTTTTAGGAGGCTCATGCTAGAAGAACAGGAGTTGCAGGCCAACCTGTGCTACCTAGTTAAACACTGCCTCGAAACGAATGAATAGATATGGCTGAGGACAGCTCAAGGGAAGAGCATTTCCCCCATGTGTATGAGACGCTGGGTCCAATCCTCAGGCCCACTGAGGTAAAACTGTAGAAAGTCCTCTCACGTGTTTTGGTAAGCTCGAGTTCTTGGTGGGAGCTATTTTTGCTGCTTGGATTCTGTGCTTCCTAGATAAAAGACGGGGAGGTAACCAAAGGGAGAGAAAGCCCCCGCCCCCGCCCCGCCCCCGACATTATGAGAGCCCTCCCTGCATTATGAGAGAGAGGCTACCAACAGCTCTAGAGATCAGTCAGTGCATTGGAGAAGTGGAGCACCAGGTGCAGACTGTGGTGACCTCCTTAGAACCATCTGCTGTCCCACAAACACTCTTGTAAGATAGCTACCGGGTGGGCATGGGCGAGTACCTAGATGGGGTTACAAGAGGCTTTCCTTTTTTAACCTTTTTGGAAGCTGTACCTAGGAAGACCAATTCCACCTCCACCCCGACCACATTTTCCTGAGCCCCATGGCCACTTTCAGGGACTCCCCAGAGGCTTCCTCCAGCCATGAGAAGACAGGAGTGACACATCTCAGGGCTCAGCCGAGGCTCAGCCAGCTGACACCTGTGACTCTGGAGAAACTGTCAGCCACAGTGGGGTTGCTAGAACCTACTCCACCCCAACCTCATTCCCTTTAAAGAAAAGACTCCATCTTCGGGTGGGGCTCAGAAGGAAGTCTAGGCCCTTTGTTCTGTCTTCTTTGCACAAAGATCACAGCAGGGGCTCAAATTTGAACCCCAACACCTCAGCTTGACTGGGGATGTAGGGCAGAAAATTTTCTGGTTTGATTCTGACCCATGGAGACCAGAAAACCAGTTCAGAAGTGGGAGGAGCAGCAGCTAGTGGTCTGAATGTCCACAGGCTAGCCTCCTGATTGACAGTTCAGGAGTGCGAGGGGCAATGGCTAATGGCCTGAATGTCCACAGGCTAGCCTCCTGATGATTGACAGTTCAGGAGCGGGAGGGGCAATGGCTAGTGGCCTGAATGTCCACAGGCTAGCCTCCTGATGATTGACAGTTAAGGAGCAGGAGGGGCAATGGCTAGTGGCCTGAATGTCCACAGGCTAGCCTCCTGATGATTGACAGTTCAGGAGCGGGTGGGGCAATGGCTAATGGCCTGAATGTCCACAGGCTAGCCTCCTGACTGACAGGCTCCACTTTCATCAGCCTCCAGCACATCCAGACAGTTGACAGTGGAGGAGACTGTCAGGTCCTTGAGAAGGCCAGGGAGGGATGATACCGCCCCTCCCCTCTCTTAGGCTGTCTGTCAATCAAGCACAGCTACCTCGTGACAGCCAGGCTATAAGTGGCCCCAGCAATCCCACTTCCCTTGGTTCACATATTTATCTTGCCCTTTCCTATACTGGATCACAACTGGCCTGTGTGATCTGCAGACAAGGGCAGCTTATCACTTTCAGGATCAGGTGATGGGATGGATTGCTTTAATCTTATCCTTCCTGCCAGTCACACGGGAGCCAGCTGCCACTGCACTAAAGGGCACTTAAAGTCTTTTAAGAAACAGATCCCTCAGCCCAGGCCAAGCTTGCTCTTGACCACAGATTTGGCCACACCTTAGATAGAGCCTGTATCAGAACTATTCAGCTAGCCTGATTTCTGGCTGTGAGAGGGAGGATTCCTAAGTTTGGGGGTGATTTTTTAAATGTAGCAATAGATAGCTATAATATGAACTTTGCTTTTGAGATGACTCCCCCCACCCACTCCCTAAAGCTCCCTGCAAATGTCTCCTCACATCCCTTCCTCTCCAGGCTCCCAGGCCAGAGCACTGGCTTATAGATAAACTGATAGGTTCATCCCCAATGCCATAAAAAACTGAAACAAACGAACAACCACTCGGGGACACCTAACGAATTAATGCAACTCCCAGAGACCTTAGGAGGACACAGACAGGGCTAGAAGTTACCCTGCTGGCTAGAGGGTGGGGCTTCGTGCGGAGGGAACGCGAGCAGGAACATCACCCCTGAGAAAGTCCCCAGAGCACAGCGCTGTAATCCACAAGGCCTTAGCTCCTCTCCCTTCTTCTGTGTGAGACAGAGGAACAAGGTGGTCCTCTATTCTGCCTCTGTTCCCTTCATGAAAGAACACGGGGAAGTCCCTGCATGAACCCCAGTGAATCCGCAACAACTCTCATAAGCCCAAAGGGCATAGGTCATCATCTAGTACAAAGCAAAAACGCCACCCACGGAACTTTCCAGGAAACCCCTGCCCCGTGAAAATATGGTGGCTTCCACTGAGACCACGGAAAGAGGGCCTGAGGCAGGGCTGCTGAGAAGCCACCTCAGCAGCTGTCTCTCTCTGGGCCTCAGTCAAGGCTGAGACCTCTGCCTGTGGTGAATAAGGAGTTCCTGGCAGGCACTGGCCTCAGATAACCCTATTTGTCAGGGGCTTGAACGTTACACCTGCAGGAGGCTCCCGGGGGCATAAACACCCTCCCAGGTGTCTGTGCGCAAACAGGAGGTTGAAGATCTCTGTCTCTATGGAGACACAAGGGACAGAGACCTGGGGACAGAGAATGAAAAGTAGCGCTATTACTTTGTGTTAAGTCATAGGGAAGGGGGAGCCCCGGAGCCTGAATAATGAGCCATTTAGAGCAATCTGAGGTCCTGAGACTCAGGATCGTGGTTGGAACTATAGCGTTGTCACTGTGGGAACACTGTGGCACAGGAAGGAGGGACAAGAACGAGCACACTGTAAAGTCAAGTCCTAAAGGGTCTTAATAGGGGTGGTGCGGATCTGAACCTAGGTCCTCGTGCTTGCCCTGCATTTGCTGAACCATCTCTCAGCTCCATCACTGTCTTATTATAATACTATGTTATTATGATGATGATGTAGCGCACATGCTGTGTATATGGAGGTGGCCTGCGTGTGGAGTTCAGAGGACACCTTCATGGGATTGGTGGTTTCTTCCTTCTTTACATGGGTTCCTGGCATTGGTGAATCAGGTCACCAAGCTTGTACGGCAAGCTCCTCTACCCTCTGCCCCATTGCACCAAGTCTATTAATTAAAATATTTGTCTGTGTGTCTCTCTGTGTAGCCCTGGCTATCCTGGAACTCACCATGTAGATCAGGCTGGACTTAAATTCACAGAAATCTCCCTACCTCTACGCCCCAAGTGTTGAGATTAAGACATCCCTCACGATGCCCAGGATTCTATTAATTAACTAATTAATTATTTTGGTTTTTCTTTTTGAGACAGGGTTTCTCTGTGTAGCCCTATCTGTCCTGGAATTCTGTAGATTGGGCTGGCCTCAAACTCCAGAGATCCAGCTGCTTCTGCCTCCAGAGTGCTGGGATTAAAGGTGCACCCCACTGCCACTCAGTCTATTAATTTATTTTTGAGTCAGGGTCTGACGTAGCCTAGGCTGGCCTCAAACTTTCTAGGTAGGGTCTAATGTAACCCAGTCTGGCCTCAAATTTACTAGGTAGGGTCTGATGTAGCCTAGGCTGGCCTCAAACTTACTAGGTAGGGTCTGATGTAGCCCAGGCTAGCCTCAAATTTACTAGGCTGGCCTCAAACTTACTAGGTAGCCGACTTTTTCACATGCTGGAATTACAGACAGGCACCTCTACATCCATTTTGTTAAAGATGGGGTCTCATATGTTATCAATGTTTGTCCAACACTCCTGGACCCAAGGGGATGCTCCTGTCTCCGTCCCCTCTGTACCTGGCCATCGTCCCAATTAATAGGCTAGAAAACAAAAGGCTCAAAGAGATTTGCAACAGCCCCACCAGCAGTAAGAGAGTGAGAATCCAGGACTCTGACTCCCACGGTTGCAGCGATACCCAGCTGCCTCGTGGGTTGTTTCTATTGCTACCTGTGGCCTTTGTTTACAGACTTCCCGTTGTCACACTTGGGTTATAACCTTGCCAGGACCAGGGCTGTATTTACTGAAACTTGTGTTGTTTAGTCCCTCTCTGCAGGATAAATAAGACATGTGACAGATTCTGGGAGCACACTTGGTGCTGCACACCCCAGAAAGCACATCTGCATGCTTGCTCCATCTTGCCTATTGCAGTGTGTTAGATGTCAGGCCTGCGACAGTTGGTCTCCTCGGGGTTGTGACAAGCAGTGGCCACTAGGTGGCAGTGTGTTGTCATGTCTGGGACCAGAAAAGTCACCCAGAGATGACAAACATGGGGGGAAGGGGCAGAGGTAGCAACGTCAGCTGATAACCCAGGAAGATTAGGGGGCCCCCATCTCCTGGAGGACTTCACATGGCTGGCTCGTGTGCACGTGTCTGCCTGCCTGTCTGTGTCTCCCGTCGCTGTAGTTAGGAGTCTAAGCACAGTGCTGAGGTACAGCTGAGCTTGGTGTTGGGCCAAAGGGACAAGAATATAAAGGAGACCAGGAGAGCCAACAAAACGCGGGTAGAACTTGGGGAAAGGGCTACGGAAAAGACGTGGGTGATCTCTGGAGCGTTAGTGGGGGAAAGGGAGCAACAGAGAAGAGAAACAAAGAGGCAAGCAACAGAAGAGGGAATGACAGCTAGGGAATGAGAAAGATTGGCTGGAAAAGTAGGTTGGGAGGCTGGAGTGGGAGAAGGGAGCCCCCAGTGGCTGGGAGAGACAGAACCGTCCCTGGACAAGAAAGAGTCAGACTCCAGCTTGCTGCTGCTGACAGGGAGTTTATTCTGGCTGGAGCTGCTGAGATCTGCTGGCCACTCAGCTCCAGGTCACTGCTGCCTGGGCTCTGGCTCCGGCTGGGGCTCCTGCTCCAGTTCCGGCTCTGGCTCTGGCTCTGGCTCCGGCTCTGGCTCCGGCTCTGGCTCCTGCTCCATCTCTATCTCCAGGTCTTGCTCCAGCTCCTCTGTCTTACTCAGAGAGGGAGGTGGGTGAATCCTGTTCTCTAAGGCAGAAAATCTTCTCCATAGCCACTGTGGGGAGAGACAGAGAGGACAATGGAGGACGAAGGAGGAGGAAAGAACAGGACAAATCCTGACCCTCGCTTTTTCTCCAGCCTTCCCCCATTTGGCTCAGGGTCTCCTTTTGGCCCCTTTAAACTTTCTAGCCCCAAGGTATTCCCAGTACAGGAGCGCTGGGAGCATATTCAGAATTTGTCATGGTATCTTCCTCAAGGAAGGGGTCCTGCACAGCACTCTGAGGAGAGGGAACTGTGTCCCCGGCTCACCTGTCTCCTCCATAGGTGGAAGCCAAAGGCCCCAGTCACCACAAGGAACAGTGAGAATGTGCTGAGGATCAGAAGGAGAAAGAGATGGTCTCCTTTAAGGTCACCTGAGGCTCTCCTTGCACTGCGGGCACCTATGAAGAAAGCGCTGGATTAGACTTAGGGTCGGAGATGAAGCAGGACACTGTGCTACACCCTCATCCTTTACAGATGCAATGAGGTCAGAGAGTTTAAGGGACTTGTCCAGGATTGTTCAGCTAATGAAGGACAGAAACAGGTCAGGCTTGGAGAGCTTGAAGTCAGGTCGAGGAATGGGAATGGGAAGAGGTGGGAGTAGAGGACTTGGAAGACGACCAAGGTGACAGCTTTGGAGTTGGGGTCATGGCGTTTTGGAGCCTCCGACCTGGGCTAGACTCTGCGATGTGCACCGCTGTTCCAAGAAGCTTCTGTCCCTGAAAAAGCTGGCATTGCCAAGGCTCAGCAAGGAACCGGGTCTCCTTTATCTCCAACCCGGGGCCTGGAGAACTCCTGGAGCCATTGTTCAGGGGACGCCACACAAATCTTTCTTGTCCAGATGCAGGGGTTACCTCACACATCAGCTTTCCCAGGGAGCCAGGTAACCCCAAGGACTGATGGGTCACTGAAAAAGTAGAAGGAAAAACTCTTGTGGGGGTCTTGACCTCTTGATTATCAGTTACAATCCCATATCTCTGTCACCTTACTCTCATTGGCAATCTGATTGGGAAAACCTCAGGGGAAGAGGTCACAGGACATGATTAAATTTATCTCTGGTTTTGTTTGTATTTTTGAGACAGGGTCTCAAATAGCTCAAGCTGGTCTTGAACTTACTACGTAGCCAAAGATAACCCGGAACTCCTGATCCTCTGGCTCTCTCTTGTAAGTAATAGGATCACAGGGGTGTCCCACCTGACCACAGGAATCTTAAAACAGCACTCCAGTTTGATTGCTTCCCCTGCTCAGAATGTTCCCAACACTTCAGCCATTATATTAAACTCAAACTAGTACTGAAGGCCACATGAGCATTATTCATGCTGGGGCTGAACCTCAGCAGGCAGAATGCTTCCCTAGAACACAGAAGTCCCCGGGTCCAGTCCCCAGCGCCATATAAACTGGGTGTGGATAGAAGAAAATCATTAGTTAAAGAGCCAGTACACATTGGATTCAAGGTCAGGCTGAGCTACATGAGACCTTGTTTTTAAAAGAAAATAAGGCTGGAGAGATGGCTCCGTGATTAAGAGTACTTGCTGCTCTTCCAGAGGACCCAGGTTTGATTCCCAGTACCTACTTGGCAGCTCACAATTGTGTCTGTAACTCAGATCTAGGAGACTGATAACCCCTCCTGTTTCTGGGGACATCAGCCACAGATGTACAAGTCCAAAAAATATACATACACATATAATAAAATTTTTCTTTTTCTTTCCTTCTTTTCTTCTTCTGAGACATGGTTTCTCTATATTACAGCCCTGGCCTCAAACTCAGAGATCCTTGTGCTCTGTCTCCAGAGTGCTAGAATTAAAGGCATGCGCCACCACTACCCACCCCTTTGTTGTTGGTGTTTGTTTCAGGCAGGGTTTCTCTGTATAGCCCTAGATGTCCTGGAACTTGCTCTGTTCTGTAGACCAAGCTGGTCTCAGACTCAAAGATCTGCCTGCCTCTGCCTCCTGAGTGCTGGGATTAAAGGAGTGTGCCACAACCACCCGGCTTTATAAAATACATCTTTAAATAAAGCAAAAAGGGAGAGATGATTCACAGTTTACCAAGTTATCAGAGTTAACTGCGCTTCCAGGGTACCCAGGTTCAGTTCCCGGCACCCACACCTGGCAGCTCACAATCGCCTGTAACACTAGCTCCAGGGAATTGAACACTTTCTTTTCATCTCCTTGGACACCGCACGAGCGCATCTCACACAGAAACGCATTCGCACAAGCTTACTGTCTTCTGGGATGCTCAGACTCTCAATGAGCAGTCAGGGGGATTAGCGCCAGCACTCCCAACAACCTCCCTTGCCTCCATCACTTTGCTCACACGCCCAGGGCCGCCATCTCTGTGCCGCCGCTAAGGGGACATCATGGCCCCTTGCTGAATGTTCACAGAACAAGTAACCAACTGCTGGATCCACAAGCAGAGCATGCTAAAGCTGACTAGAAACAGGGTGGTAGTTGGCAAACGGCGAAGGGCCTGGACCCTGCTGAGCATAGCATGTGGGGGAACTTGGTGACACAGACATCCACGTTTCAAGTTTAGACCGGGAGCCCAGCATCTCCTGGTGGTACCACCTTGAGACCACACCTTCTCTGCAAAGCAGAAATGACAGTATCACGTGTGCCTCTCCCCCACCCCAGTAGCTAAACACAGCTAATGTTTCAGAGGACACTGGAGGGCTGGTGATTTAGCTCAGATGATAGAGCTACCTAACCACATGAAGGCCTGGGTTCAGTGCCAGGCACCACAGAAACTGGGTGTGGTAGTTGTCTGTCCGTCTATAGTCCTAGCACTTGGGAGATGGCAGCAGGAGAATTAGAAAGTCAAGACCATCCTCCACTATATAGTGAGTTTCAGGCCAAACTGGGATACATCAGACTCTGTGTCAAAAGAGAAAAGAAGGAAGTGAAGGAGGAGGAAGAGGGGGACATTGGAGGCCAGGCATGGTGGGTCATACTTGTAATCCCAGCACTTGGTGGTAGAGGCCCAGAGATCAAGAGTTCAGGAGTTCAAGGCCAAGCTCAGAGTCTCAGATATTTAGCCAGTAAGACCCTGGCCATTAACACTGGGCAGAAGTATGGGTGGGTTTTGAGAACTGGCAAAGAAGGGTTAGGGGGTGTATGGAATTCCAGTGGACTTACCAATAGACTGGGTTAGCAAAAGAACTGATGTGAAGAGGGGGTTCCCAGTAAAGCTGAGGGGTGTATAATATATCTAGACAGAGTTACAGGTAAGGTGAGTGGGATTCAGGGTTAACAGCCTAGAGATATGTTGTTTGTTAATTCGTTTACTTGGTCATGTAATCAGTATTTGTTCTGAGACAGGATCTCAAGTAACCCAGGCTGGTCTGGAACTCACTACGTACTTGAATTCCTGATCCTCCCAAGGGCTGGGATTACAGCCATGTGCCACCACGTCTGGCTCCAGTACACACTACTAAGCACCTACTATGTAGCTAACGGCCACAGGTAACTAATGCAGACATAAATCATCACGGCTGGTAGCTGCCAATCAATGACCATGTACTTTCTAATTTTTTTGGCCTGTTTTTTTTTTTATATTGTCTTGGAAAACCCTAACAAATATTTGCTGACTAGGGGCTGATTTATTAACTCCTTCTAAATTCAGGTCAACTGGCACAACTTTAACCAAGTCCCAGGCCAAAAGCAGACAAGGATTTGAGAATATATGGTGCCTCCTCTGAACCATTTAAACTCTTACCTACTGTTTCTAACTCCTCAGACCTTCTGCCAGTTCAGAGTAGGGGAGTCCCTTAGAAAAGAAGTGGGATTTTTATTTTGTGAGTCAAGGGGAGATTTTCAGTTTCGGTTTTGTTTTTTCTTTTGTTTTATCGTGGGGGTGAAAAAAACAGCCCATTAACCAGGCGTGGTTGTGGTGCATGCCTTTAACCCTGCACTCTGGGACGCAGAGGCTGGATCTCCGAGTTTGAGGCGACAACAACAGTTAGGGCTGTTACACAGAGAAACTCTGTCTCGAAAAGAAAAGAAAAGAAAAGAAAAGAAAAGAAAAGAAAAGAAAAGAAAAGAAAGGAAACAAATAAAAACCACAAAACAAACAACAAGAAATGAGCCCATAATTTGACAGGCACAGTAGTATTTGTCTGTCCCCCCCAGTGCTTAGGAAGCGGAAGAAGGATCAGGAGTTCAAAGTCATCCTAAACCACAGCAGCCTGGGTCACGGAAGAAAAGGCGCTTGCCAGGCAAACCTGGCACCCCGAGTTCAGTCCCTAGAGCCCAGAAAAAAAGGTGGGAACTGACTCCAGAGTTGTCCTGTGACCTCATCATGTGTGAGGAACATGCAGCCCTCAAATGCTCGTCCTCTCCCCTCTCACATAAAAACTGAAAAGGGAAGAAGTCACAGCATGAGTGGACTGGCGCAGCATCATGGAGCCCATCCGCACAGTCTCTGACAACCAACACTCCCCCTGAGAAGGAAAGCTGTTCCGTTCCCACCTGCGGCTGACCTGTGATGACCGCCAAAGTGACCATAGCACTGAGCTGCTGCCCCTGCAGATGAACACGACAGGTGTAGGTCCCAGCCTGCTCCAGACCCACACTCTCAAGTCGAAGGGCAAAACTGCCACTCTTCCCGGTCACCAGACGCTCAGAGCCTCCTCCAGAAGGAGTCCACTTGGCAGTGAGTGAAGAAGAGGTCCCCATACCCTGGGGCAAGTGACAGGGCAGCTCCACCCCAGAGCCTGCAGCAGCGTACACTGTCAGAGGAGCTAGGGGCTCTAGACCTGGAGGAAAAAGGAAACACCAAGATCAATGCCCGGGGGTGGGCATGCAATGGGACAGCAGGCAGGAACTTTGAGGAAGGAAGGCAGAGGACGATGGAGGTACTTGGGAGTAACACACAAAGAAACAGAATAAAGCAGACAGGCTAGGGAAGCTGGAAAACGCAGACTGGGCTGAACCAGCAGGATACCAAAGCTATCAGAAGGATGGACAGCCAAGGGACAAACTAGGGTAGAGATGGCAGCTAAAAGACTCCCACAGAGGAAAGGGTTTGAACACTGCTACACGGCACTCTGAAGGGACACGGCAGCTGAGGACCCGTGGGGGGGGGGGGCGCATGAGTCAGGAAAGGTGGGCGGCAGAAAGGGGTCAAGAGTAAAGACAGCTTGGGAGAGTTACCCAGAACCTCGAGGTTGTGTGTGATGGAGACATTGAAGCCATCTCTGTAGGTGAGGACACAGCCCCAGGTCCCGGAGTCCAGGGAACTGACTTGCGGGAGAAAGAGGAAACTTTCAGCTAAGTGGTGATGGGCGGACTTGTGGACAGGAACACGGTTCTGACCCTGGAACCAGTGCACAGAGACTGGGCGGTCAGGGCGACTGAAGGAGCAGTTCAAAATGACCCAATCAGACGGCCTGAGGGGTCCTGAGGGACTGGCGATCACTGTGAGAAAGTAAAAGGACCAATCAGTGGACTAGATGGAAACACTTTCTCAATGCAGCCAGCCCAAGTAAGCTGAAAACTCTTGGAAACAGGGACGCTGTGTTCAGATTATCCTCACAGCCTCCCATTCCAGCTCAGTACTTGAAACCTGGGGTGTTTAACAAGAGATCCAGGACTCCTCTGTCTCCTGCCTCCACTTACTTTACTTGGCCTGTTCTTTGGGCAGACCTATAAAGGATGAGCTATGGATGTCTTAAATGAGTCACTCTAGACCCCCAAAGAGGCGCCCTCCCTCTTCTACCTTCACCAAGGAGGGCACTCCCGCTCGCTGTAGGTTGGGGGCGGAGGAAGAAGCTGGGATATGTGATACAGTTTCTCCGTAGGCTCCTCACCCCCGCCTAGAGGCATGCATTTTAGGGGGCACTTTCCACCCTGCCATCAAGCGGTCACCCCTTCCTGAACACTTCTGGAGGTCCTCAGGCTCTTCCTGCCTCGGGGCGACAGGGACCTGCTTCTCAGCCCCTCTCCCTTTGTCCCGCCCCACCTACTCGAGGCCTGGCCGACGCGCAGGCGGAGATGGCAGAAGAGGGTGCGGTCCGGGAAGCGCACCACGGCGTGGTACTCGCCGGCGTCGGCGCGCCGGGCTGGACGCAGCCACAGCGAGAAGTCCCCGCGCTGGAGGCGGCGCTCGTCCAGCTGCACGCGGCTTTGCAGGGGCAGCCTCCCGCTGCGCAGGCCTCCTGGAGCCACGCTCAGCACCGTGTAGCGATGGGGGGCCGGCCTCCCACGCAAGGACTTCCCCCTGAGATGGTCAAGGGCAGGGGCGGAGTGGGAAATAGGATTGAGGAATTCCGAGGCAATTTGAAAAAAGCCGTAAAGAGATGCACTCCAAACACACTCTTGAGGATAAAGCAACCCGCCTAAGAGAGCACTCGACCATTAGCAGCCTCCCCGCTCCCCCCCCCCCCAGTCACCCCATCTGCTACTGGAGAGGTGGCAGACTATGGACCACGGATTGCAAGGAAGTCACTAAAAGGCTGTGTGAAGAGGCCGAGCAACTGGCTTCTGAGGGACTCACAGAGGGGACAAAACTGGCTTGGATTTTTTTTTTCCGAGACAGAGTTTCTCTGTGTAGCTTTTGGCTGTCCTGGAACTCACTCTGCAGACCAGGCTAGTCTCAAACTCACAGAGATCCACCTGCCTCTACTTCCTGAGTGCTGGGATTAAAGGCCACTACTGCCTGGCCATTGGACGGGGTTTTATCAGAATGCCATTAGAACTGGATTGGGAGGTTCTGTCGCCCGACCATGGGGTGCATACCCATCTGGTTGATGTTGCCAAGTGACCACTCCTCTTCGCAGAAGGTCGGGATTCCGGTGGGGGAGTTGGGGGCTGCAAGGAAGATGGACAGGGGCCCCCTCCTGGGCCCACACCACGGAGTCCTCTCTCCCAGGCTCTGAAACCACGGCTAGTGGAGCAAAAGAGAGGCCAAGGGCTATGAGTCAAGAGATTTGAGAATAGAGAAAGGTCTCGGCGTTCCGAGAGAAATATCATTCCTCCCTGTCAAGGGGAGACTGAGGTGGCTTTGGGATTGGAAGAATTATCCTTTTTAAAAAGGCATTAGAAGACCATCATAGTGCTAAAGAGACAGGTCACAGAGGTCCCTGCTGGCTTCTCCCCAACTCCCCATCTTACCTGGAGCTTCCCACAGCAGTCGCTGAAGCAGAAGGCCTAGGAGCAGAGTCTCCCTCATCTCCTTTATGGCCTGGGCCTCCCTAGCCCTCCAAGGGAGGTCAGAAAGGGGTCCTGGGAGAAGAAAAACAGAAGTTCTACAAAGAGGGAGGTGAGACAGGGTGAAAGAACGTAGGGTAAAGACGACCCCCAGGAGAGGGTGAGTGGTCTGGAGGAGGACCAATGACCAGACGCTGGAGACCAGAGGAAGCTGGTTAGATGGGGGTGGGGGAAGACACACCCCTGGGACAGGGCAGGGCTGGGGCAGAAAGCAGAGTAGACGCAAGGCCGGGCAGTGAGCTGGGATGCTGATCTGCATCTGAAGTCCTTCTGCTTCCCTTCCACCTTCCCCACTTCCCCTCCGCACTGCCCGCCCCCCAGCCCAGGGCTCAGGGTTTCGATTCGCAGTGGAAAGTGTGAGGGGGCTGTTTCCCAGCAGCAGAGCCCTCCGTCTGTTGTGGCACTCCCCTTGTTTACTTCCTCAGACTCGGGTCTCCCCACCGCCCCCTCTTCACCTCTTCCCCCTCTGCCCCCCTCTCCCGGGTTCTCGGGTTCTCTGCCAAGCCTGTCTGCCTAGAACGACAGCTGTATCTCTAAGCTGCCTCTTATGTCCCCGCAGTCACATTTTCTTCTTCACAGGCTCTTTCCCAAAAACTTTCCAAGAACTTGTTCCAGGAGAACTCCGAACCTCCTGGGCAGGTAGACAGGAAGTACCACCGAACCACACGTTAGCAGATCTGAGGAAGGGCTTGGTGGCAGAGGATAGCAGCTACATGGTGTTACTCTTCAGTCTGTGCTAGAGTATTATACATTTTCCATAAAGCAACTTG
The DNA here is from genome assembly GCF_903992535.2 of Arvicola amphibius. NCBI lineage: Eukaryota > Metazoa > Chordata > Mammalia > Rodentia > Cricetidae > Arvicola > Arvicola amphibius. Next base: position 24,535,442 of record NC_052048.2, on the reverse strand, counting down.
TGAAAATAGAGAGGAAATTGAGACTCACAGGCATTCAATAACTTGCCGGGCTTAGGGGGCATGAAGGCATGCCCTAGTCCTGATCCTATTTGCATTATTGGAGTGGCTTTTCATCTTCTAGGAAGAGAATGACCATGGATACTCGTTTTGAGGATTTATTTCTATTTATGTGTCTGTGAGTGTGAATGCTGCCTGTGTATGAATACCCAGAGGTCTGAAGAGGGTGTTAAACTCCTTGGAAGTGCAGTTACAGGTGACTTGTGAGCTGCCCAGTCTGGGTGCTGGAAACCAAACTTGGGTCTTCTGGAAGGGCAGCAGGTACTCATAACTGATGAGTTCATCAGATAGTTCTCTCCAGCCCTGACCATAAGATACTTTGCCATCGCCGGGCGGTGGTGGCACACGCCTTTAATCCCAGCACTCGGGAGGCAGAGGCAAGCGGATCTCTGTGAGTTCGAGACCAGCCTGGTCTACAAGAGCTAGCTCCAGGATAGGCTCTAAAAAAGCTGCAGAGAAACCCTGTCTCGAAAAACCAAAAAAAAAAAAAAAAAAAAAGATACTTTGCCATCTTCAAAGCTGCCCCGGCCTAATGATTCTGTACTAAAAAATGAAGGCAAGGGTTTATGGAGACGGAATAATGCCGAAATCTTGCAGCAGAGCAAACTCGAGAAAAAACTGAAGAGTCAGGAATGGCGATACAGAACTGTGACCCGACATTTTGGAAAGTGGGGGCAGGAAGAACTGGTTCTGGGCTTGCTTAGGCTACCTAGTGAATTCAGGGACATCATGGGCCACAAGGTATCCCTTGTGTCAACGACAACACCACTAACAACAGATCTCTCTCCCACTTGAAAGGCAGAGGCAGGCAGTTCTCTGTGAATTTGGAGCCAGCCAGGGCTGCATAGCCGGACTGCCTCAAAACAATGGGAACTGAAGCAGGACTAGAGGAATCTGTCAATTCTTAATCCCCAGCTCAGTCGAGAGAATCAGAGGTGGCAAGGAGACAGACCTGATAAGCAACTGTGGAGCCATTCCCCCCACCCCCCCCCACCCCCTGCGTGACTTAAGAGGACCCTGCTTCCCACGTGTCAAAACAAGTCCCTGCTTGGTAATTCTTTTCAAACCCTAGGTTGAGACCCAAGCCTACCAGCCTCTTCCGCTTCGGGGCGGGACTTCCTGTTTCTAGAGCTGTTTCTATCTGCCTGGTTCAGCACAACTGAGCCAGGTTTCCACTGGGCTCAGCAGTGTCTAGATCTTGTGTGGGTTAACGTGATAGTGTGTATTGCTGAGGAGAAACATCCCCAGGAATCCAAAACAGACCATAGGTCAGCCCCTAGAACACAACTTTGGGCTCCTAGTCCACCCTGGAGGGCTGGTTCTATCTTCTACCATCCTGATATAGGATCAGCCACCCCTTCTCAACCCTTTCAGGCACTGAGTGGACCATGGGAAATCAGGAGACAGGTTAAAAACAGAAGCGCGACCGTTTCTTTATTAAATTATACAAAAAGGGGAGGGGGGCAGCTTCGGGGCTTGGCCCCAACCCCGGCCCCACCCCGGCCTGGCGCTGTCTGAGAGGAGGGAATCTGAGGGAGACCCAGGGATCAGGCAGGAGAGAGAAGGGCTGGATGAGAGGCTGGGGGTGCAGAGGGTAAGGGCAGGCTTTGCAAGGGGCTGGGACAGGCGGGCTGGTGAGGGAGGCAGGGAAGAACCAGGAATGCAAGGGGACAAGTGAGGGCCGGCTGGGGAGCTCAGGTGAGGCAGATCAGGAGCTGGACCGATGGCAGTGAGGGTGGAGGAGCAGTGTCTGGAGAGATGGAAATGAGGCTGGGTGGAAGGACAAGGGTCACAGCTCTGGGGCAGGGCCAGAGCGGGGAGCCAGGAGAAGGGGGGCTGTACGTGTGTGTTCCCGCCCCACCTCCAGGACCTGAGGGGCCTCCCATCCCCAAGCCCACTGGCAGGAGCTCATGCCGACGCCCCATTTTCTGTCTTCTGCCTCTTGGGATCGGCTTCATCCTGTGGAAAGGATAAGAGTTGAGGTTGCTGTACGAAGGAGACCTCCCCCTCTTCCTGCTGGCCCTGCTCCAGCCCTGCCTGTGCCACAAGATCCTAGGTCCAACTCCAAAGGGCCCCTGCTATGTTCCTGACAGTCCCTCGGGTCCCAACCCAGTCAAACCTCCTCTTCAGCAGTTCTCTTCCGCACTGGGCCTTCATCCTCCTCCTCTTCTTCTTCCTCATCTGAAGAGCCAGAAACAAGTCAATGGGGAAGATGGGCGGCTCCGGGCACAGACCCACAGCCAATCCATAGTTCCCCTCAGTCTGACTTCTGGTCTTCAACTGCTCCCTGCCTCTGCTCCTATAAGCCTTAACTTTTCCAGCCCAGCCTCCCCTGCCCCTCCCTACCTTCTTCATCTCCTTCATCATCATCTTCTCCATCCTCAGCAGTTTCTTCTTCTTCCTCCTCAGCTCCATTCTCCTCCTCCTGTGGGTACCAAGACAAGGAGAGTGCGTGGCCACCCATTGGGTGATAAAAAGACTCAGGATAGGGAAAAAATGAGGGGGGATCAAGAGAAAGGTAGGACCCCAACACCCCCAGGAAGGCAAGAGGAGGTAGGAAGGACATTGGGACAAAGTGGGACCATCTTCTGCCCGCGGTCTGCACACCTCCACTACTTCTTTCTTCCGTTCTTTCCGGCCAGCTTTCTCCTCCACTTTCTCCTTCTTTTCTTTCAGGTCCTGCAAGGCAGAAGGTCCCCTTTCAGCACTAATGGTGCACAGCCTTGACTCCCCCAATCTGTTTCTCCAACTCTGCAGCTAGGTCAAAGGTGTTAAGTGAAAAGTGGTCACAGTTTAAGGTACAACACAAGTCCTCAGGTTCCGAGATTTGGGCCGGAATTGGCTGGTACCAGACTTTCTTCCCCAAGACCCAAGGGGAGTTGGAAAACGGGGAAGGGGAGCAAGCAGCCAAGAGTAACTGAAGCTCCCACCCTGTCAAGTTCCTCCAGACCTCTCCTGGCTTAAGAGTTGAGTGAGCTCCACAAAGCAAATCCCCATCTGCTGGCAGCCTCGACGCTCCACCCCCTTCACCCTCTCTGCCTGCCCTGCTCTGCCTTTTGTCTTCCTCAGGGGCCTTTGCCTAAGTACTCTCTCCCCTGGGCATCCTCCCAACGTCCCCTTCAGCTTCTGAGGCCTTTGTTTCCCTGTCTGTGTCTCCCTAATCCTTCCGTTCCTACTTGGCCAAGCAGTACAGGGGTGTGAAGATCACCCTAGCATATTCCCACATGGGTTCCTATCCCCAACGGGACAGTTTCAGTGTCCCCTCCTCTCCACCTTCACGGGCCATGCACTGGGATGGATGAGTAGAAGTGGCCATATTCAGTGGACATAAAGGGAAAGTCTGGTAAAAGAAAGACACAGAAGGAGCCAGCACAGCGAAGTCTGTGCCTGAATGGGAAGGTGGGTGTTACCTATAGAGAGCCCCCCCACTGTCCTCCCCTTCATCCTGAGATCCCAGCAGGTGCCCCGACAGAGGGAACTGCTCCGGTGGGTAAGCCCCTCTGGACAGTGGAGCCTTTCTATCCCGTGCAGACTCTGCTTTTCCCCCATCACACTCCTTGGCAGGTACATGTTCTCCTATGATCTTATCTCATGTTAGTATGCAACTCTAGGGTGCAGGATCCCAAGTGGGTCGGAGTTTTCATAAGTAGATCTTCCCAGAAGGACATGTCCTTTCTTGAACAAGACTGGGGTAGAAGAGGGACTTGGTGCCAAATGACCAGCCTGGGGACACTCGGCTCTCTTCTCCCTCTAGGGGAGCAGAGCACAAGAACACTTGGCCCTCTCGCTCTAGGCAGGTTCCTTCTTCATTCTGCTTAGCTGTCATTTCTGTCACATGGTGGGTCTGGCTCTTGTTCTACCAGGTGAGCTTTCCCTTTTATCCTGGGCCAGGCAGCGACTAAGTCAGCATAGCTTGTGTCAGGCCCTGGCCTGAGTTTCCCATCGGGGTTGACGGAGGGGTGAGGGGAAGGGAGACTTCCAGAGACCAAAGTCCATAGGACTGGCCCCTCTGCTCCCGGGTCCTGTCCTTCTGGTCACTGTCCTCCCATGATCTCTTTTCCAGGAGGGTATGAGACCTGCCGCCAGTGTTGAGCAGCTCTCTGACCTCTACACGGGTACACAAGCTCAGACAGGCTAACACCAACTCTACAGGGGAGCGCCCACGCGCTCCAGAGACACATGGCCCAATGTTTGGGCATTCTGGCACACTCTCACAGGACCACAGTGTAGCCAGCCACTCGGCAATCACAAAGCGGCATCATGCCTCCGGAACATCTCGGTCTCCACATGCACACATGTAACTGACACGGGCAGTCCCACACACTCGCTGGATCTCAGACATACAAAGACGCCTACTCAGTGAAGTCACATGCCACCGCACAACCCACCGGAGGGCTACACAGGCACACCTTGTCAAATCTCACATGTCCCCTCTCCCACTGCCTTTCATGCTATTAGATTCCCCCTTCCACTTGAGCTTCCAGAACTATACTGCCCCCCCCCAAAAAAAGAGACAAGGCTCCCAGCCCCCAAGCCTGGCCGCATTAATTTCCCTAAGCGACACTCCGCAGTATCCCTGGGGAAATTAGAGGAAGGCTGGAAGAGAGACAAGGGCAAAGGGATGAGGCCGGGAAAGGCAGCTGCTGAGAGCAAAGACAGCTTGACGTATGGTCAGGCGATGCTGAGCTTCGGCTTTTTCGAAGGCTATTCTCTCCACCTTTCTGATTTTTAGGAATTCGACATGAGGGGAGGCAATAAAGAGAAAACTGGAAGTCGGTGGTGGAGGGAGAACGAATGAGGATGGGCAGAAAAGAGGGTGTAGGAGAGAAGAGGCGCAGCCCTCCGGGGACGAGCACAGACGGTCTGGCCGCGAGGGGAGGGGCCGAGGAGTAGCCTCCCCCGAGAGTCCTGTTTACACTTGAGGATCCCAAACCGCTTAGCGGAGGAAAGGTGAGGTCATAGTGTTAAGAGACCTGGAGCCGCGGCACGGACACCGGGCCCGGGAGGCGGGACGCGCCGCTCTCCGACGGGAGGGCGGACCGGGCCGCGGCGGGCGCGGCGGGGCACGAGAGGGGTGGGGATGGCGGGGCCGGGCGGCGAGGCCCGAGGCAACGCGCGCTGGGCCGCTAGAGGGCGCAGGCAGGCGCCGAGCGGGGTAGGCAGCGCCGGGCTCCGAGCGGGGGGGGAGGGCGCAGCGGGGTCCGTAGGGACCCGGCGCCAGGGCCGCTCGGGGCCGTCGGGGGCGACCGGGCGCGAACGACCGCGCCGATCCCGGGGCCGCCGGGGTTCCGGGCCGCCGCCGCCCCTGCCTGTACCTTGGCGCTCAGCTCGGCCGCTGCCTCCACGCTCTTCTCCGACATGGTGCCGGGGCCGGGGCTGGCGGGGAGCCGGGGTCCCGGGGCCGAGGCGGAGGGGCCCTGGACGGCGGAGGGTGGCCGCGGCCGGAACTAGGCGCGGTGGCGGCGGCGACAGCGGCAGCGACGGCCGCTCGGCAAGCTGGCTCGCTGCAAGAGGCGGCAGAGGCGCGCGGGGTGGGGCGGGGTGGGTCCCGAGCCGAGACCCGCAGGGCTGCGGCCGTCCGGAGGGCGGGCGGGAGGGTGATGCGGGCGGTGGCCGGCGCGCTCCGGTCGCGGTCGCTCGGTCTTGCTCGCCGCCCCCGCACAAGCAGAGCTGCCGCCGACCAGCCGCTGCCGCCCCCGGCCAGGGAACCCGCTTTTAAGGCGGCGCTGCCCGACGGGAGGGGCTTCCCAGGGGTGGGGCAGGCGGGAGCGGGGAGGAGAGGAGAGGGGAGGGGGATGAAAGAGGAGGTTGGAGAGGTGGGGATAGGAGGATGAAAGCGAAGGGCGGGAGAGCGAGCGGGGCGGGAAGAAGGACTAGACCGGGAGGGGGAAAAGGAGAGACTGACGGCTCGGGAGAGAGCCGAGTGGGGCGAGGAGGTGGGAAGGGGTGGGGTTCCAGCGGGGAGATACCGCTCCAAATGCCAGCCTACTGCCTGCCTACTGCCTGCGAAGCTGGAGTCTGACTCCTGGGGGCGTACTGGAGAGGTGGCCAGACTCCTGCTGACCTCCTCAAAGCCCTGAAATTTTACTAAAGGGCGGGTGAAATTTTACTAAAGGGCGGGGGGCATAATGTGGGGGGGGGGGGGAGGCGCAGATGGAAAAGCTGGGCAGGTATTTGAGAAACCAAAAGTGGAAAGAAGGGGAACAGGCTGCCGAGCCACTTCCATTTCTCGCTCTCGTCCGCTTTCTCTAGGTGGCCTTGAGGAGGAAAGGGCAAGAGCAAAGGACAGCCCGGACCTTTCATAGGTTGGACCTGACATTTGTGGTCCTTGGCGGGTTCCTTCCCGTCTGTTTCCTTGATCTGAGGGTTGCCAGAGGCCTTTGATCTCTGCTGCCTCTTTCTCTGTCTTCTTACCTGTCTCATGTCTCACCTCACTTTCATTTGCCTGGTCTTTCTGTTTCTCTTCAACTCTCTTCATTCTTACTGACCAAGACCTCCTCCCTTACAACCAACCAACCATCTACACCTCATTCCTTCTGCCGCGTGCGTGCGTCTCTCTAGACAACACCGTTGTCTTGCCTGACTCAGTCACCTGCCCCTGTATGCTTAGCTGATTACCAAATCTCCTTTCTAGCCTCCTCGCTTTGCTTTTCTCTCTCACTGCTGCCTTTCTGTATTCTCACGGCCTCCTTTGCAAACACCTGGAGTTTCAGCCACACCCTAGGGCTCGCATCTTCAGCTCCTCACCCCTAGGTTCAGCAGCAGTGGATCATTTTGAGAACCCTGGGATCTCAGAAGGGGGCAGGGGCTGAGATGTGGATTTGAGGTCAGAAAGGTGGGTGTAGCAGAGGACCGGGCTTTGGGAAATGATTGTCTTTGGTGTATGTGTGGCACCCGTTCTTATCTGTTATCATTCCTCTTCACCTTTCCAAATCATTTTCATTAATAAAGACATTTTTAACCAGTTGACCTATTCCAGCACTTGGGAGGCCATTAGTTTGGTAGCATCCAGGGCAACACAGTGAGACATCTTGTTGTGCCCCCCCCAAAAAAAAAATTTAGAAAAGAAGCCATCGTTGATCTCCATCACCATCATTTAGCATGTGGGTGAGCCACCACACACATGCACACGCACACACCATCTTTTGGTCTCTGGTACACACCTCCTGGCTTCTCTGACTATTCAGTTTCTCCGTCTTGGTCTCATAAATCGTGGGAGCCCCACCCTGGTTTTTCCTGGCAGGATTCGGTCCACCTTTTCTCTGATATCTTTCCATTTCCCCTTTTCAATGTGCTTCTCAGATTTCAGTGAGTGATGTCTTTAGCAACCTCTCACCATATTCCATCTCTGTATCCTCTCTGGCTTCATTTATCTACCCCTCCAATCCCCACCCCCCCCCCACGCCCGCCCAGTCTCGCTCCCTCCGGGTTGGTCTCTTTACTCCACCTCCAGCCCCGCCTGCTGTCTCGGACACCCTGCTGGGCTCTTACCCTGTTGCCCTGGTAACCGCCCTCAACTCCGGTCACCTCCACTCCCCTCCCCCCCCTCCAATCACCGCCACCAACAACCTCCATCCACCTTCTCCTATTTTTCCTGAGAACCAATGGAAACCCTGTTGCCAGGTGGAATGCTCATTTGAATCAGCCAATCCAGGAGCCTAACTGCTTGCCCTGCCTTATAAGGGGATGTGAAGAGGGCCACTCCCCCACTCCAGCCCAACAGGGGACGAGCCCCTCCACTGTCCTTTCTCTGCAGCCTAGGAAAGAGATGTGGGACCCTCTAGTTCACCTTCACATAAAGGGCCTACTTTCCCATTTCTCTAAATGGGGCCGCCAGGGTTACTGTGAGGTGTGGGACGGACCATGGGGAGTGGGCTGGACTGTGGGCTGGGCCTCAAGCCTGGGGGTGGGAATGAGGTGTGATTAGGGAAGGGGAGGCGGAGGGAGCCGGGAATTTTGCCCAGGGAGGGGTGTCTGGGAGCGGAGGCAGCTGCAGTGGAAAATTCCAGGGAGATGGCGAGGCAGAGAATGGGAATCCTGCCCCAAAGCCCAAGGGACTGCATGGCAATCTAAAAGAGCCTGGACATTAGGGTCTGCAGGGACTTGGGGGAATGCTACAGGGTGATAGGGCCGCATCTAGGACACTCCTACGTGGAGGAAGCACCCATCGTCTTTTTCTCTCTGGTTAGACCACAGATCAGACTCCTAAAGTTTGGCTTTATGGAAACAGCTGGGAAGCTTAGGGTGAATTTGGAGGGAATGGGATGTTGAGAACCCACCGGGACGGGCCTTTATGGTCTGTCGTGTGCCCTGGGTCAGTAACGTTAAGTGCCAACGTTTGCTCCATTCAGTAGACGTACTTCTGAGGTTTGTGGAGGCCTGCCTATTCCTAGAGCTGCTACTCTACAGCCCAATTGAGAAATTTCCCACGAGTTGTGTGGGGGGGGAACCTGTGCTTACACATTTTCTGGAAGTGGGAAAAAGGAGAGGCCAGGTGAGAAGAAAAGACCAGAGCCCCTGGAAGCCATGGCCTCTGGCTGAGTTCCTAGAAGTTGGTCTTGCTACCAAGTGTGGAAGGTGTTCCTTTCTAATTGCTTCAGACTCGTTCTTAGTGAAGTCTCTAGCTTCCTGGTGTGTGTGTGTGTGTGTTAGTGCAGCTTCCTGGTGTGTGTGTGTTTGTGTTAGTGCAGCTTCCTGGTGTGTGTGTGTGTGTGTGTGTTAGAGCAGCTTCCTGGTGTGTGTGTGTGTTTGTGTTAGTGCAGCTTCCTGGTGTGTGTGTGTGTGTGTGTGTGTGTTAGTGCAACTTCCTGGTGTGTGTGTGTGTTCTTAGTGAAGTCTCCAGCTTCCTGGGGTGTGTGTAGTGGATGTCAGTGTGTATGTTTATCTCAGGTGAATGCTAAGAAAACCTATTACTGAGGCTGGAAGACAGAAGTTGGGTCATCTCCCTCACCCTAAATTAAATCCATATTTCACTCCCAGTGACCTCTTTTTTATTCCCTGTTTTTCCTTTATATTAATTTTTTTTAACTCCAAGTAAGGAGAGTAGAGAGAGAAGTTAGCCAAGCTTTTTACATAAATTTTTTTATTACATTTGCTGTGTGTGTGCTTGAGCAGAAATCAGAACACAACTGTGAGAATTGTTTTTCTCCTTCCGCCAGTGGGTCCTGGGGATCAAACTCAGATCAGTCTTGGTGGACAAGTGACTTTTCCATCTCTCTGGCTTTTTTTTTTTTTTTTTTTTTTTTTTTTTTTTGCCATGGCAGGGGAGACTGTGGTAGTGGGAGCAAGAGACAGCAGCCTTCATTACATTCAAAGACAGGAGGGAACAGTGCACACTTGTACTCGCTGCCTTTTATGTTAGTTTGTTTTTTGAGACAGAGTTTCTCTGTGTAGCCCTGGAGAGTAGAGTCTGTCCTGGAACTCACTCTGTAAACCAGGCTGGTCTCCAGCTCGGAGCTCCTCATCCGTGTCTGTGTTTGTGTCCTGAGTGTTGGGATTAAAGGTGTGCTTCACCACCCACTACCGTCTCAGCTCGTCCTCCTTTTATTTTTATTGTATATATGGATGTTTTGCCAGCATGTGTGTCTGTGCACTGCTTGTGTTCCTTGTTCCCCAGAGGAGGCCAGAAGAGGGTGTGTGAAACCCTGCAACTGGAATGTGAGCCTCAGTGTGGGTGCTGGGAATCAAACCGGGTCCTCAGGAAGAGCAGTAAGTGCTTTTAACAGCTGAGCTACCTCTCTAGTGGCTTCCCACCACCCTCATTACCCTCATTCCTCCCCCCCTCCCTATTTTTTTTTTTTTTTTTTGAGACAGAGTCTCACTATATAGCTCTGACTGGCTGTCCTGGAACAACTTCTTTTTCTTTTTTGAGGGGGGTGGGGGTGTTTTGAGACAGGGTTTATCTGTAGCTTTGGAGCCTGTCCTGGAACTTGCTCTTGTAGACCAGACTGGCCTCCAATTCACAGAGATCCGCCTGCCTCTGCTTCCCGAGTGCTGGGGATTAAAGGCATGCGCTGCTGCCACCACCCAGCATGTCCTGGAACTTCTTATGTAGACCTAGCTGGCCTCAGACAAAGAGCTTCCTGCTGCTGCCCTCCCGGTGCTGAAATTGTGTGTATGCTGAAAGCATGTTCAGGTGCCCTTGGAGTTCTAAAGAGGACTTGGATTTCCGGAAGCTGCAGCTACTGGCAGTTGAGGGCAACTGGACCTGGGAGAACTGAACTTGGGCCTTCTGGCGAGAACTGCAAATGCTTTTAACCCCTGAGCCATCTCTCCAGGCCCCTCACTTTCTCCTTTTTTATTCAGCCCAGGACTCCAGCTCATTCATGTATGTATGTATGTATGTATGTATGTATGTATGTATGTATGTATGTGTATGGGGGGCATGAACATGACTGTAATTCCCATGCTTGAGAAGTGGAGGCAGGAGGATCAGCAGTTAAAGGCTTATCTTACATATAGAGTTGGAGGTGAAGCCAGGCTGGGCTAGGTAAAATTCTGTTCCAACAGACAAGCAAATGAGAAGAAAAGTAGCTTCCATAAAGCAGGACGTGGTAACGCAGCTCTGAGATCTCAGTGGTCTGGAGCCTGAGGCAGGAGGAGTGAGTGCCTCAAATTCTGTCTGCTTGGGCTATATAGTGAATTCCATGCCAGCTCTGGCGAGACCCCCTCTCAAGAAAAGTGATCAAAAAAGAAATCACCTTTAAAACAGTCACATCATGTGTAATTAGTCTGGTTGGAAGAGAGAATGGGAATAATTATTAAATTTAAAAATTAGTTTATCCACCATCAAAATTCTACTCCGATATAAGTCAGTTTTAGCTGAAGAAGTTTAAATTTCCATTGTATGTCCATATCAAGCTTTTTCTTTCTTTTTTTAATGTTTTGAGACAGGGTTTCTCTACTCTATGAACTCAGAGATCCACCTACCTCTGACTCGCAAGTGCCAAGGAGAAGAGCATGCGCCACCATGCTCTGTGCAAACTTAAATCGTAAAGCAGACGTGAGGGCCCACACTTGTGAAACCAGCACTCTGAGGCTGACTGCTGGGCCTCATGAATGATCATATCGCATCCCTTTTCGGCTGTACTTTAAGTCATTTTTGTATTTATTTTTCTTGGGTGTGTGTGTGGAGGGGGGGGGTTTCCTGCATGTATGTCTGCACACCACTTACCTGTAGTCCCTCAGAGAAGATTCCTGATCTAACTCCCAGCTGGGGTTACAGGTGTTGGGAATGGAACTCGGGCCCTCAAGAAGAGCAGCCCCATCTCTGCAGTAGCATCTAGGCTACTGACAAGCTCTTGATCTAAAATCGTTCAGACAGGGATCGTCGTACATGTTTGTTTTTTTTAAATTGTTTATTTTTATTTATTTATTTCTATTTTGTGTGCATTGGTGTTTTGCCCTGGGAAGTTTCAGGTCCCCTGATGGATTTCCAGACAGTTGTGAGCTGCCATGGGAACTGAACTCAGGTCCTGTGGAAGAGCAGGCAGTGCTCTTAACCACTGAGCCGTCTCTCCAGCCTCCATGGAACCAAGTCTTTTTCTCTCACTTTTCTCTCTCCACTGTAGTCCACAGTCCCTAACAGCTACTAAGAGGTCAATTAAAATTTGATGAAGTATAAGAGTTATGTTTTTCTCTCTGTGTTTGCTAAGAATAGAACTGAGACCTCATGCTTCAGGAGATGTGCCACCCAGGTATCCCCAGCTGTTTATATGTTTTTGTTTTGAGACGGTCTCTTGTACCCCAGGCTGCTGACCCCCAAGTCCGTATGTGGCAAGGATGACCTTGAATTTCTGTTCCTTACCCTTCTCCTAATTATAGCAGGGATTATAGAATGTACCACCAAGACCATTTTTATACAGCCCTGGGAACCGAACCCAGGACTCACACATACTAGACAAGTGCTCTACTAGCTGAACTATATCCAAGCCCGCTTCTGCTTTTTTAAAACAGGTTTTCACATCTAGCCTAGGCTGTCCTTGATCTTTCTATGTAGCCAGATTCCCTCTATTTAGGCTGGCCCTGTCCTAGGAGAATTTTAGTGCTTTTACATTCCTTCCTGAACTTTCTCCTTGGTGAAGTATCGGTTTCACCATTGTACTTCTTCAGAACCTTTGTCTGGCTTCCATTTTGAGGCAGGGTCTAGCTACATAGACCAGGCTGGCCTCAAACTTGTAGTATTTATTCTTCTGCTTCAGCTTCCTGAACACTGGGGTTACAGGCGTGTGCCACCAAGCCTTGCTCTTTGGTCGGTTGGCTTTTCTCGCTCTCTGTCTCCTCCTTCATTTGTGCTCCTAGAGGCACTGACTCTGGTCCAACTCTGCTGTTATCTCAAATTCTCCCTCATATTTACTCTTCAAAACGGCTTTTTAGACTGTCAGAAAAATCTGTAAAAAAGATAGGATTTAGCAGGGCAGTGGGGACTCACACCTTTGATCTCAGCAGAGGAGGCAGAGGCAGGCGGATCTCTGAGTTTGAGGCCAGCATGGTCTACAGAGTGAGCTCCAGGACAGCCAGGACTGTACACAGTCCTGTACACAGAGAAACCCTGTCGGGAAGGAAGGAAGGAAGAAAGGAAGGAAGGAAGGAAGGAAGCAGGCAGGCATTTATAGGTGCTTCCCAACTCTGCACTTAAATAGTGTTATGCATGGAACACGGGCTTTATGCATAGCAGGCACATGCTCTATCCTTGACCTACACTGCCAGACCTGGGAGTCCTCATCTGTTCTTTTCAATACAATAGGTACATGATTACTTAACACTTGAAAATGTGTCTAGCTCATGGGCCGGAGATGTTATAATCTCATGCATGAAGTCCTGAGTTGGGTACTTGGTACTACATAACCTAGGTGTGGTAGCCCCATATATAATCCTAGTCCTTGAGAGATGGGGTAAAGAGGATCAGAAACTCCTCTTTAGGGAGTTTGTGGTCAGTTTAAGACCCCATTCCTCCAAACAATAATAAGTAAGAGTGGCAAGTTTCACTAAGAAATAAAGTTAATTCTTTTTAAGATTTTATTATGTATACAGTATTCTGCCTGCAGGCCAGAAGAGGGCACCAGATCTCATTACAGATGGTTGTGAGTCACCTTGTAGTTGCTGGGAATTGAACTCAGGACCTTTGGAAGAGCCAGTGCTCTTAACTACTGAGCCATCTCTCCAGCCCAATAAAGTGAGTTATTTAAGTTTGCTATTTGTTTTTGCTCTGTAGAAAGTCAGACTTAGGGCCTAGTACATGCTAATCAAGGCTCATACCACTGAGCTACACCATCAGCCCTACTTAAATAGCTGTATGTGCCTAGCGGCTACCGCATTAAATACTACAATCTTAGATCTCTATTTTAAGCTACCTCCTTTAAAAAAAAAGATTTATTTTCCCTTTAAATTATGTGTGTCTCTGTGTGAGTATGTGCGCAGAAGTAGAGGTGTCAACAGAGGGGCCGGTCTCCTGGAGCTGGAGTGACATTTAATTCTCTGAGAGCCCAGTATGTGGTCTCAACCACTGGGCCACCCATCCAGCCCCCCCCCCCTTTTTTTATTTGAGCTGTGCTGGGGATTGAACCCAGGGCTCTGCACATGCTAATCACATGCCTCACTACTGAGCTACCACCCAGCCTGCAGCCTGCCTCCTTGCCCACATCCAGCCCCTGCAATTTGTAATTAGAATGTCAGAGAGCAGCTCTGGCTGCTGTGTTCCAGTCCATACAGGCGACTGCTGAGTGCTTTCCCTTAGGTGTGTGTTTAGAGTTTTCACGCATTACACAGACCGTGGATTATCTAGGGACCAGTAAAGAAAAAAAATGAAAGGCTCGTGAAAATGGGACAGGCTTCCTTGGCCTAGAAGCTGGAGACAGAAAGGGTAGCGAGGACACGACAGGGAGACCTGATGCACTGATGTGCGCTCCCCAGGCTGCTCCACCATGGATGTCTGCTCCCGTCCTGCTACCAACCACAAAACTCTGGTGACTCCAGAGTCTCTAGCACTGGTTTTATTCCTGAGGTCCAGACTGAGAAATTTAGCTTCTCCTCTTTCCGGGTGCTCCACGGGGCCCCAAAGTAACAGAGTCCGACAGAAGTCTCCCATGTTTCCTCTCTTGGTGGGTGGGACTTCCCTCCATGCAAGCGTCCACCAAAGGGGCCCCACTAGACCTCAGTTTTCCATTCTTAGCTTGTTCGGTGCTACTTCTTATCTCCACACCCACTCGTCCCTGCTCAGGGGCTCAACACCATCGGAAGTTAAGCTTAAGCACCTTCTGATTGTCAATAATGAGTTAAGTATCGTCACACCTACCTCGGTTTCCCTAGTTCCACCGGCTGTATTGTACACGATCAAAAAGGAAAAAAAAAAAAAAGTTTCCAGGAATGTGTAAACGGCCTTTCGATTTAAAATACAAACAGGCTGTTGTAATTTCCCTACTCCCAACGTTGCTCCACCCTCGTTCTGTTCAAATATCCAACTGTCCTGGGTTGATTCCAGATGTGTGACCTCACATCCAAAGAGGGCCCCTTCCCCGGCCCAGCTCTCCCCTCTCAAGGTTTTCCTGACTGACTCCAGCCAGACGACCCGCGGATGGAGGAGGCACATTCAGTCCTTGTCCCTGTAGCCTCATCCCCTGAAGAAGCTGCATCCCCTCCTGAGTCACATCATCTACGGGAAACGCCAGTGAATGACAAATTCCTGCCCTTCATTGATCGCGGACAGAGAAGAGAGAGGGAGATAGACTGGAAGGGAGGAAGGGAGGGAGGGAGGGAGGGAGGGAGGGAGGGAGGGGAGAAGGGGAAGAAGACAGGGAGGCGAGGGGAAAAGGCAGACGGGCATAACTGCTACTTGCTTGTAAAATTATATCCCTTCAGTTCCTAGAGAGCTGCCTATGTATGTCACCAGGCATGCTGAAAATGAGCTTTCATAGCGCCTCCCTTAGTCTCAGCTGCTCAAGTGTGTGTGTGTGTGTGTGTGTGTGTGTGTCTGTCTGTCTGTCTGTCTGTCGTCTGTCTGTCTGTCTGTCTGAGGATCCAAGACCTGGCCTTGTGTGTACAACACAAGCTCTCTGACACTGGACTAGAGCCCAAGCCTAACTCAAGACCTTTTGGGCCAGGAGAAACAAACAAACAAATCTAGATTTCAGGCTGTGTCTAGTAGAAGTGAAGTTGTAATTTGTAAACATGCCTAGGAGAAGAAATACACTCAATTAAAATCGTGTAGGGGGCTGGAGAGATAGCTAAATGTTTGAGAGTGCTTGCTGCTCTCGCAAAGGACCCAGGTTTAGTTCCCAGTATCCACATAGTGCCTTACAACCATCCATAACTTCAGATCCAGGGGATCTTGACACTCTCTTCTGACTTCTGCATGCCCTCAGGCAAGCATAGACACATATGCCAGCAAAACACTCATCTCTCATACATATGAAATAATTTGAGATAAGATCTCTCAATGTAGTCTCAGCTGTCCTGGAACTCCTATGTAGACCAGGCTGGCCCTGGACTCAAAGAAATCCTCCTCTCTGCCTCCCAAGTGCTAGGATTAAGGGTATGCACCACCATGCCTAGCCTAAATAAATCTTAAACTAAAATCCTGTAGAGCCAGTGATATGGCTTAGCAGGTTGAGTTGCCACCAAGCCTGGCGCTCTGAGTGTGATTTCCTGGAGCCCACATGTGGAAGAAGAGAACTCCTTCAAGTTGTCCTCTGACCTCCACATGCATGTCATGATATATGTGCCCCATACACGAATGAATATAATCAAAGATTTTAATAAAAATAAAATCATGCAAAGACAGGGCATAGCCCCACATACCTAGAATCCCACCTCTTGGTTGGTGAAGACAGGAGAATTAGGACTTCAATACAGTAAGTTTCGGGTCAGCGTGGGTTACACAATGAGGCTGTCCCAAATACAAAATAGGGCTGCGGACTTAGCTCAATGGAAGAGCACTTTCTGCCATATACAAGGTCCTGGGTTTATGCCTGGAGTCACCACAAAACACACACACACACGCAAAGGTAAAGCGGATGGTGTTCTGCTTGGTTTTTATCTTTTTTGACAACATCTTACATAGAGACTTGCTATGTATCCAGCTGGGATTACAGATGTATACCCAACATCCCTAGTGACATTCTTACAGTCTGAGAGACAGAAGAGAAAGGGCTCCAGATGCCTAAAGGCAGGAGACAAAGATATCAAATAATAGAAAAAGAAACATAGAGATAGCTGCCGGGCGGTGGTGGCACACGCCTTTAATCCCAGCACTTGGGAGGCAGAGGCAGGTGGAACTCTGAGTTCAAGGACAGCCTGGTCTACACAGCAAGTTCCAGGGCACAGAGAAACCCTGTCTCAAAACAAGCAAGAACAGAAAGAAACATGGAGATCTAACTGGCCATGGTGGCATGCAACTGAAACCCTTGCAGCCAGGAAGCTGAGGCAGAATTACCCTTAGTTCAAGTGTTCCCAGTCAGGGCTATAGCGCAAAACGCCATCTCAAAAAACACAACTCACAGCAAGGAGGCTAAAACACTATACACCTCAAGGTGGCAGGCAGAGCTGTCTTACTTAGCTTTGCATGTTTAATACACTCTCCTAGCACAGGACAAGCTCATTAAATACCGGTTGGTTGGTCAAGCAGTGAAGAACTTGCTTCGATGGCCAGGTGTGATGGCACACACCTTTCGTCCCAGAGCCACATAGTGAGACCCTGTCCCAGAGCGGGACTTCTTCGAAAGGAGACAACAGCAAGGAGCTTGTGTGGCATCTCTTTATTTAAGTCTAGGTGGCAGAATACTCATTAAAGTAACTCTAAAAAAAATAATCAAATTTATTTTATTTTTATTTTTGCATATGAGTATTTTGCCTATATGTTTGTATGTATGCATACCATGTGTGTTCCACAGAGGCCAGAAGAGGGCATTGCATATCCTGGAACTGGAGTTTCACTGGTGATTGTTGAGTCAAGACGTGGGTCCTGAAAATTGTCCCAGGTGTCTGCAAGAGCAGGAAGTGCTCTTTCTGAGATTTTAGATGTATAAGGCGTGTGAGCACCCTTGGATGCCTGGAGAGGTGTGCGATCCCGTGGAGTGGGAACTCTGCAACCATAGTGGGTTCTTCTGCAATAGCAGCAAAAACTGTTTTTGTTTGTTTTTGAGACAGGATCTCTGTGTAGCCTTGGCTATCCTGGAACTCTCTGTGTAGACCAGGCTGGCCTTGAACTCAGAGATCTGCCTGCCTTTGTGCTGGGATTTTTTTTTTAAATATATTTTATGTTTGAGTGCTCTATCTGCCTGTACGCCTGGATGCCAGAAGAAGGCATCAGACTCCATTATAGATATTTGTGAGCTGCCATGTGGTTGTTGGGAATTGAACTCAGGACTTCTGGAAGAACAGCCAGTGCTCTTAACTGGTGAGCTATCTCTCCAGGCCAGCCTTTTTTTTTTTTTAATGTTTTTGTTTGTTTACTTGCTTACATTTTTTTTCTTTAGACTGACTGTATAGCCCAGGACAGCCCCTAACTCATAGAGATCTTCCTGTCTCTGCCTCCCAGGGTTTGGATCAAAGGCATGTCCCATCAACAGCAGCAGGCACTTAACCACTGAACCGACTATACAACCCTGGGGTACTCTTCTTTTGGGTGGAAGGGTGTTCAAAACAGGGTTTCTTTGTGTAGCCCAGGTTGTCCTGAAACTCACTCTTTAGACCAGGCTGGCCTCGAACTCAGAGATCCTCCTGTCTCTGCCTCCGGAGTTAATGGCGTGGGCAGCTACCGCCCCACTCTGAGGTACCCTTGATAGAACGTCAAACTGCATTTCTTTGGAGCAAAACGGGCAATTATAGGTTGAGATGTACAGACTTAAGAAAGTTTTACACTTCCCTACAAATATCAATGAAAAACAATTTTTCTTATATTCTTTTGGTTTCGCTTTTCCAATCTGCCAGCATACCTTAATGATATCACTGTTCCTCCTGAGAACCCTGTTTTTTCCACTTAGTAATAATCAAATGGAAAGAAACTGCTCCCAATCGTTTCCTGAATAACCATAGACCCTTCCCCCCAAGGGAATTGTAGATAATAAACCTTTCTCTTTGGATCAGGTTCCACACGGTACCAATGTGGGCTGGCAGCCAGAGTAAAGAAGAGTTTTGAATTCGGATCTCTGTGGGTCAAAGTCTACCTAAAACGGTTCAGATCCTCTGACCCAAAGGGAGGGCTCTGCAGCTCGGCCAGACTTTGTGCAGGACAATTAGGATGTCAAAATATCAGTCTTTGGCTTTGGCGTCAGGCCTCTTGGGCTTACTTTGTAGCTCCGCCCCTGGGTGATTCTGCTTAATTTAACTTTCCACTCCTTTACTCTTCTAAACTTCAGTCTCTTGACCTACCTATCCGCTTAGAGAAAAGAAAGTTTTGGAGACATTAAGAGCTAGAGAAAACGGGCTGGACTGTAGCGTACCGGTAGAGCATGCTTGGATTCCTGAGCACCAAAAAACAAAACAAAAAACCCGACAACAAAAACCACAGACTTCAGGACTAACGCGATTGCTCAGGCTCGCCCTTCTCAGACAGGTCGAGGGGTTCAGAAGCCTAAGCCGACACCGAGTCCTAAGGCGCTGAAGTTCCAGGCTGGCCCCGGAGCGCCCTCTGGCGGCCAGGCCCCCAACCTGGATTCTCTTTCCCTGGCGGCCTTTTCCAAGCCTGAACTAGACCTGAGCTAAACTGTCACCTCCTCCTCCTCCTCCTCCTCCTCCTCCTCCTCCTCCTCCTCCTCCTCCTCCTCCTCCTCCTCCTCCTCCGCGTCACTGCGAGGACCCCGCCCGCCGGAGCGTCTCTCCAGCGGACTGGCCCCCGCACTCCCCGGTTAAGCACCCCTCCTCCAGTGTGTTTAAAGGTCCCCACGGGGATCCGCCCCACCGGTCGCCCACAGACGGCCTCACCGCCGCACCCCCGAGAAGGTGCGGCACACCCTGCCCCCACGCTGCATTTAGCCCGTCCCTCCCGATCCGATCCGCCCTCCCCCACCTTCGCCCGAGCCTTTTCCTGTCCCTGGATCCCACCCCCCAGCCAGCTTAATGAGGGCCCCCCCCCCGTCCCAGAGCACCCGCCCTCCCCGGGCTCTGTCGCACGCGCACCGCTCGCCCCCTCCCATGCTGGTGGGCGGGGCTCCCTCGGCCCGCCCCGGGGGCTGCACGCCGTGACGTCACTTCCGTCCTGGTCTGGCCGAGGTTCGGCTCCGCGGGCCGAGGGCGGGGGTACGGAGGTGGCAGCTGAGGCAGGAGGCGGTGCGGGAGGCGAGAAGCTCCCGCGCGGACCAATCCCTGCGTCCCGGGCCACGACCCTGCTCCTGCAGCGCCCCGAGAAGAGGCCGGCCGGATGGGCCGCTGAGCCCGAGTCGGGGACCGGTGAGGCTGGGGCGCCGCGGCCTGCGCGGTTTGCAGGGTGGCGAGCCCCGGAGCGGATCTCCCTCTCCGGCTCGCCCGGCGGGAGGCACGGGCTGGGACAGTCGCCGACCGGCTCGGTGGACTGTGAGGCCGGCCGGGCAGGTCTGGCAGAGGCCGGCGCCTGCAGAAGGCGGAATAGCTGGGGTCATTAATGGGGCGGCGTTCGGGATTCTCGTCGAGCCTGGCGTCGGAGGAGGAGCTGACCATGGCTCGGGGAAGAGGATGGCGGGCGGGGGTGGGGGGAGCAAGACCGAGAGCCTTGGGAAAAATTCCATGACCCGCGAGATGGGCTTGGGGAGCCGCTCGCTCTCTGGACTAAGAGGTGGTATGGCCCAGCAGCCGAAGGGTCTCCCTGGAGTTTGGGGGGCTCAGTGACAGTGTGTGTAAGAGACAGCTTTAAGAGTAGCCACCCTGAGCCGGTGTGCAGAAACCCGGGCTCCTGCATGGAACTCAGCCTCCGTATCTTCGCAGCGTGGAGCCCCCTGGAGCTGAGATCAGGATGTTCCGCTTCATGAGGGACGTGGAGCCTGAAGATCCCATGTTCCTGATGTGAGAATTCCCTCCCCCGAGTGCTGAACACTCACCCCACTCTGCCTGCTTCAGGTCTGAGCAGTTCAGACAGACCTCCGGGTTCCCGTCTGGAACCAGTTCGAACTAGCTGGATACCCAGCTGCAGCTCTCAATTAGAGGGAAGTTGGCGTCTGTGCCACTGTGTGCCCCTAACTGGTTTGGGGGAGCTGGGGAAGGCTGGGTGTTGACAGCTTGGTCTTTTGGCTGTCTACAGTGTATGCTCGCTCCACAGGGACCCCTTCGCCATTCACCGCCAGCACATGAGCCGCATGTTGTCAGGTGGCTTTGGCTATAGCCCCTTTCTTAGCATCACAGATGGTAATATGCCAGCAACCAGGCCCGCCAGCCGCAGGATGCAGGTAACAGTTGGAACAGACAAGAGATGCAGGGTGCTTATTAAAGCATGCTGTTGTTCTTGTCCTACAACCAGCTTAAAAAGGAAACGATCGGTGTGGGAGGCTGAGGAGTGGGGTCAGGAGTCTGGGGAAGGGGATTTGTGGCTCCTTTTGAGGGAAGGATGAGGAGGAAGTGGGGGACACGGACCTTGCTTGCTTCTGTTTTAAAGCAGAATGTTGTTCTAACTTGTGTTCCTCGTGTGTTCCTGTAGGCTGGGGCTGTCTCTCCCTTTGGGATGTTGGGAATGGTGAGTCCTTATGTTCCTGTTCCCCTGTATCTAAGACACAGATAGATGTTGTTTCCAAATGTGCCCCTCTGGAGTAGTCTCAGGGATGGTCTCAAAATCTTCTCTTTGGAGAGTTGACACATTCAGAGCCCATTGGGTTTAAATCCTGGAGCTAGCGCAGGAGAGATGGTCAAGAGTCAAGAGCACCTGTCTGCTCTTCCAGACGACCAGGGTTCGATTCCCAGCACCACATGGAAGCTCACAGCTGTCTTATCTCCTGTCCCAGGAGATCAGATGGCATCTTCTGTCACCTACCATGCATTGCATGAATATAGTGCACAGACATGCATGCAGGAAAACACCCATACATGTAAAAATAATAAAATGTTCACACACACGCAGAGGAATCTGCAGGGTGGTGGTGGCGCACACCTTTAGTCCCAGCACTCAGGAGGCAGAGACAGGTGGATTTCCGTGAGTTCAGGGCAGCCTGATCTACCAAGTGAGTTCCAGGACAGGCTCCAAAGCTGCAGAAAAAAGCCCTGTCTCAAAAAACCAAAAAGAAAAAAATCTCCTGGAGCGAGATAATCCTGGCTCCTGGGTGTTCTTAGCCACGGGAAATGCAACTGTGCAGCATTCTCTTAAGGAGAAGATGCATCTGAAGGTCCAGGGAATAGAGTTTGGGACACTTTCACGATTCTGTGTTAGAGTGTTAAAGGTTTTAAATCATTGATTTGGGTTCACTTCCCCAAAGATAAGGAAACAAGCAGAGAAGGATCAAAGCAGCCACAGGCCTGAGGAGGGGCCAGCTCTTTATGGAGGAGGAGGTTGAGTGTTCTGACTAGGTGTGTAGGAAGAGAAAGGGCCTGGAGTCGGAGCTGGTGGCAGTTCCAAAACAGCGTCACCACTACTACTTTGCTTTCCTGACTGTCTTCTCTCCCCTCAGTCTGGTGGCTTCATGGACATGTTTGGGATGATGAACGACATGATTGGGAACATGGTATGACTCTTGTTCCGTTGTCTTCCTGGGCCTTGTTCTCAGTGGCAGCCACCATCCCTGGCACCCTTTGAGACGGGAGGGGGAGAAGTACACTTGTGAAGAGGCTGGGGTGGATGAGCCAGTTGAGCCAGAGCCCCGGGGTCCTGTGTCTGCTCTCATCCCTGTGCATGGTTAAGTATGTTTAGTGTGGAGCGGTGAAGAATTGGGCAAGTTATGATTCTCATGTTCTCACATAGTTTAAGAAGGATGTGGCAAGAACAAGCAGCAGAAGGGAGCTCCCTTCCACAGAGTAGCTTCCCCTCATCAGTCTGACGTTCCCCTTTCTTCCTCAGGAACACATGGCCGCGGGAGGCAACTGCCAGACCTTTTCTTCCTCCACCGTCATCTCCTACTCCAACACTGGGGATGGAGCCCCGAAAGTTTACCAGGAGACATCTGAGATGCGCTCTGCTCCAGGCGGGGTGAGTGAGGAACCCCCCTCTCTCACAGGAAGCAGGGTCGAGTGGCATCCACAGAAACCCTGATAGCTCCTTTCAGGAGTGGGTCAGGGTGGTGTAGCTGGGGCTTTGGGAGGGGAGTTGATTGTGCTGTGTCCACCTCATCCCAGATCCGAGAGACAAGGAGGACTGTCCGGGACTCAGACAGTGGTCTAGAGCAGATGTCCATTGGCCATCACATTCGGGACAGGGCTCACATCCTCCAGCGCTCCCGAAATCACCGCACAGGGGACCAGGAAGAACGGCAGGACTACATCAACCTGGATGAAAGTGAGTCTTCCTGGCGACCAGCAGCCCCACGTCTAGTTCCTGTAGGCTAGATCGTAGCTGTCTCTCCATCCCACAGGTATCTCTCAGGCAGACTTGTGAGTGAGCCCTATGCTTAGGCCTTGTTGCCAGCTTCAGGGTTGAGTCAGGTGTTGCTAGGGAGGAGGCAGATCCTGTGACTGAAGTCAGGTGTTGATGGTGTCGTGCTGTTCCATACCTGGATCAGTGATTTTTCTTTTCCCAGCCTTCATCTCTCTCAGATTAGTGTGGTTTCGTTAAATTGCCATGGTGCCTATAACTCCTGCGGTCTTTGTCCAGTGGTTATGCCAAAATGGCTCCCTACCCCTGTTCTCACATGCGTGATCTCCACCTTTGCCCCGATTTCTGATGTTGGAAGGCTGTGGCTCACGGCCCCTCCATGCCTGCACTGTGTCTGCCTTAGGTGAGGCCGCGGCCTTTGATGATGAATGGCGAAGGGAGACATCCCGATTCAGGCAGCAGCGTCCTCTGGAGTTTCGACGGCATGAGGCATCTGCGGGTGGAGGACGAAGGGGCGAGGGGCCTCCCCGCCTGGCTATCCAGGGACCCGAGGACTCCCCCTCCCGACAGTCCCGTCGCTATGACTGGTGAAGGCCCCAGGCTCTCAGTCTCTCTTGTAAGTGCCTGAGAGGGAGGAATGGAAGGGTGACCGACCTGTGTGCCTTCTGGGCTTCCAGCTAGTTATGCCTTGGGTAGAGTAGCTCAGCTATCATGGGAAGAGAAGCTGGTTCTCTGAGTGTCTGGAAGAGTAGCTCCGACCCCAGGCTTCTGTATCTTTTCTCCCTCTGACAGATTCATCTTTTCTTCCTCAGGTACAGGCTGAGAGGCTGAGAGATCATCCCGTGAAATAACGTCCTTCCCAACTTCATCCCAATTTAATATTAAATTAACAGGCAAGCTGGCCCCCACCTCTCCCTGGGGGTCTCAGGGAGAACCTTTTACTGCCCCCACCTCCTTTTTCCGTCTTTTCTCCCCTCACCATGATGATCCCACCCACCTTGACTCCACTAACTTGAGTTTTCATTTTACTGCTCCATCTCCAAGACGCCTCATCTTCCTTGAGCCCCTGCCACACATTGAAGGTTTTGGGGTGCAAGCTCTGGGTTTAGGGATCACCATCCCTCAGCTCCCCTGGACCCTTGCCCACCTCTTCAGAGCCCCACTGCAGATGCCATAGTCCTATGAGGGCTGTGGAGGGAGCAGACTAGTTCCCAACTCTTCCTCCCTTCTCCCACCCCACATCACAAAAAGACACTTTCCTATACCCTTCTCTGCCTTTATAAAAATAAATGATTTGTGCAACTTGTAACTAGGTGTTTATGGAATAAAGGAGAATGAGAAAATAAGATTCTGGCTGTCCTTTCATCTTTTCCCCAGCTCACCCTCCCTTGTCCCAGACACTTTCTTACCTTCCCTCTTGGCTCCACATGTGGCCCAGCTGTCTTATGCTTGACCAAGACACTATGACCAAGGCAGCTTATAAAAGAAAGCACTTAATTGGGGGCTTACTTACAGTTCCAGGGTGAGTACATAACCATCATGGTGGGGACGGCATGGCAGGCAGGCAGGCAGGCAGGCAGGCAGGCAGGCAGGCAGGCGTGGTGTAGCAGAAGCTGAGCGCTCGTATCTGATCAGCAAATAGGAGACCGAGCAACTGGGAAAGGCTGGGGCTTTTGAAAGCCACACACCTCCTAGTCCTTCCTGAACTCCGTCCCAGCTGGGAACCAAACATCCAAATATATGAACCTGTGCTGGCCGTTCTCAGTCAAAACACCATGTTCTGCAGTCACAGTGAACAGCTCCGGGGGAGCGGGGACAAGAGGAAAAAAGGAACTGCCAAACCCGCCTAGCCTGCCCTCTCCCCTGCATCTGACTGTAACTTCACTCCAGGTCAAGTTAGGGTGCCGGGTGTAGCCCGTGGGGTTGGCCAGCCTGCCCTTTGGGCAGACACCTACACAGGGTACCTCTCAAAAGTCTTCGAGAGGGGAGGAGGAGTCAGCATCCCTCAAACTCATCAAGCCCCAGATGCTGAGAATTTGAGCCAGGGAAGGAGAGCAGTGGAGAAGGCTGGAACCAGAGCAGCCTGGAGGGCAGGAGGAGCTCGCATTTCTCAGCATGCTCCCTCTTGCTTTGCAGCCAAATGGGTCACTCTGTCCCTCCTGCGTGTTAGGCAAGCACTCTGCCACTCTGTCCCCAAGCCAAGTTCCTTTTTTTTTTCTAATGCAGACAGGGTATCATGCGGCTCCAGATTGGCTGTAGCTAAAAATGATCTTAAATTCCTGATCCTCCTGCCTCTGCCTCTCAGGTGGTAGGATTACAGGCATGTACCACTATGCCTGGAAGCAGTTCAGGTTTCTTCTATTCCGTTATTTTTCTGCTGATAAAAGCCTATTGAGCTAGTCGTGGTGGTGAATGCCTTTAATCTCAGCATCTGGAAGCAGAAACAGGTGGGTCTCCACAGGTGAGGCCACCCAGGGTTACATAGTGAGAACCCTGTCTCAGAAAACAAAGCAAAACAAACAAAACAAAACACAGGTTAAAAGACCTTAAGGTTCTGGGCCCTCACAAAGAAGAAAGGATTTCCTTTGACTTGATAGATTCAGTGGATAAGGGATAGATTCTAGTTGACCAAGAAGCAGGCAGATGAAATTGAGCCCGCCATTCAGGCCCTGACTTACAAGCCCGGAACAGGTACTCATCCTGCTTAGAGGGTTGGTGAACGTGCGTGCTTGCAGGGGCAGCAGCATCGCCTTGGTGGAAACTCAAAGTCCAGCACTTCAAGTATAAACTCTGAGATGGGCAGGGAGGCACATAGTTCCTGGGTGTAGAAGTGGCTCTCAAGTAGCTAGGGCTGAAGAAGACCAGAGGCTTGGTTCCCGGGCCAGTCCACCTCTAACCTGGTCTTGGGCAAGTTTCGCACTTACCTGGGCCTCAATTACATAGTTCTGTCGTAGGATGTGTGTGCTTCATGCCTGGCCTCTTTCTAGTGTCCACATTCCTGTGTTGTTCTTCGGAGTCCGTTCCTTTGTTTTGTGGGAAGGAATCTCATATAGCTCAGGCTGGCCTTGAACTCAATGTGGAGCTGAAGATGACCTTGAACTTCTGACCCTCCCAGGTGCTAGAATTCCAGACTTGAGCTACCTCAGGCAGCTTTTGAATGTAGTTCCAGACGAAGTAGAGCAGGGCAAGGACTTCTATCCAAACGCCACAACCAGTGTTTCACACTCTTATTCCCGTCCTGGTTTTCAGGTCTATAGACGAATTGTTTTGTTTCTGTAGGGCTGGGGATGGAACCTGGGCTTTCTCACATAGGCTAGTCAAGTGTCCTACCACTGCGCTACAGCCCCGGCCTTAAAGAACTGTTTTCCCCTGGTCCCTGCTCTAGGGTTGGTCATGATCACCTTGCTTCAGCCTGGGCCATGTGATTGTAGTGCTCAGCAGGGACATATTGTAGGACACAAGGTGCCAGGAGAAGAACTAACCATTCTGCCCCCCGCCCCCAGCACCTGACCTCTGAGATCACAGTGAGGTGAGCTGAGGAGCCGCGAAGTGGTGGTGCATGCCTTTAATCCCAGCACTGGGGAGGCAGAGGCAGGAGGATCTCTGCGAGTTTGAGGCCAGCCTGGTTTACAAAATGAGTTCCAGGACAGCCAGAGCTATGCAAATAATCAGTCTCTCTCTGCCTCTTTCTCATCTCCCCCTCCCACCAATGGTTTCTCTGTGTAGCCCTGGCTGTCCTGGAACCTTTTCTCTGTAAATCAGGATAGCCTTATAGCTTTGAACTCAGAAGTTGGTTCTGCCTCCTTTGTGCTGGGATTTAAAGGCATGCACCATCACACACCGTTAAGAGACCCTTTCTCAAGAGAAAGAGAAAAAGAAAAGAAAAAAAAGGGGACTCTCCCGAGGAATGCTGGCATTGCCAGCTCTCCATCTGGGCTCAGCTTCACTTCGACAACTCCCCCCACAGCCCAGACATTGGGTAGACACATTCAGGTCTGGCCCCACCTCCAGAAAAGTACAAGTCGGAAGAAGACTGGTCCGGGGTGTGGGACCAAGCAGGGCAATGCAGTCAATAATGAGCAAGACCTAGCCACGCACTCAGCCACTCAGGAGCCATGATGCTAAGTGGGCTCCTGTCTCTTAGCACTGGTTCCCAGCATCACACTGGAGGCTTGGGTTAATGGAGTCCCGCCTCAGAACTGCATGGATGTCCGTGATACAGCTTAGGCGACGCAGAGCCGGGTCCTGCTTTTGGGATTTCAATTACCCTCAGCTGCTTCCATGCTCCCTGGGCCCCACTCGCCTCAGAGCCCCTAACATTTCAGACACAAACTGGAAATCCTCCTCTTGGCTGGGACTTGGCCTCTAACCATCCATTCTCCCGGCTGGGAGCCGTGGTCTTTGGCCTCCCTCATGTCTCAGCCCTTCCTGCAACGGCAAGTGTAAGCCAACATTTAGGTTCTGCTCCACTGTGGTTTGGATTCTTTTCTCCCTCCTACGGTAAGGACCCCAGGTTTGGTCCTTTCTCATCCTCCTTCATTCCGTGTCCAAGTCGTATAGATGCTGTTACCTGGAGAATCAGGAACCGAGCTGGAGGAGGATCACAGCAATTCCTGGCATGGTGACATATGCTATAATCCCAGCACCTTCCTTCAGGAGGCTGAGGAAGAACTGTGAATTCATGACCAGCCTGACTGCATACCAGCCCAGGCTATGTAATATCTCCAAAGAAACTAAACTAAATTAAATCTGTGATGTCAGCTCAGAATTCATCTATCTATCTATCTATCTATCTATCTATCTATCTATCTATCTATCTATTTTATTTTTTTGTTTTTTGAGACAGCTTCTCTCTCTATAGCCCTGGCTGTCCTGGAACTTGGTCAGTAGCCCAGGCTGGCCTTGAACTCACAGATATGCCTGCTCTGCCTCCCCAATGCTGGGATTAAAGACGTGGGCCACCACTCCCAGCTCAGCTCATATATTTTAAATCTACTTAATCACACGTCAAGACATGTCCCACTCGTGAGCTCCGGGACTAAGGGAGCAGCAAGGGCAAGAAGCCCTTCGCTTAGGCCCTTCCTGTTAAGCTAGGGGCGAGCGCAGAGAAGCCTTTACCTCTTGCCGTTTTGTTTTGTGTTAGTAAGGAGTTTGGGTTTGGCTTCGGTTGTTTTAGATAGGGGTTTACTATGCAGCCCAGGCTGGCCTTGAACTTGCCACTTCACTGTCACCTTAGCCTGTGAAGAGCTGAGATTATGGATGTGATACAATGCCCAGCCTTTGTGTGTACATGAGTGTGGCACTAGACAGCACTCCCATTAAGCTACATCTCCAGGCCATTTTGCTGTCTTTTTCGAGGCAAGTTCCTATGAAGCCTTTAACTTGCCTTCCTACCTCAGTTTCCCTGTGTAGCTGAGGTGAGAAGCATCCACACCAACTACCTCCTGCTCTTTTATATTATAAGGTCTTCAGGTAGGAGGGGCAAGAGATGTGTGACGCTGTGTGGGAGAGGGGATAAAGATGGGAAAAGTATGGTATCGTAGGTCCTGGGAGGTCAAAGCAACGAGCCCCCGGCTGGGCCCAGAGAACGGACCTTGTGTGGCTGGCTTTCCACGCTGTCCTTCCATCCTTAGGGAGAAACAGTGGCGGAGACAGAGCTGGCCCTACTTGAGAGAAAGTGCCTTGAAGGATCTGCCCTGCCAATGTTGTTGACCCTGGCTGCCTAAGGCCCTGTGGGTGCCCCTGAGACGGGCGAGTTAGTGTTCGGAGATCCTTGCCCTTCCTCTGCCCTTTAACACTCTTCCTCCCTGAGTGAGCCACCTCTTGGATGAGTGTGGAGTAGCCCTTCTTCTTCCTCTTCTTCTTCCTCTTCTTCTTCTTCCTCTTCCTCCTCCTCCTCCTCCTCCTCCTCCTCCTCCTCCTCCTCTTCTTCTTCTTCTTCTTCTTCTTCTTCTTCTTCTTCTTCTTCTTCTTCTTCTTCTTCTTCTTCTTCTTCTTCTCTTCCTCCTCCTCCTCCTCCTCCTCTTCCTCCTCTTCCTCCTCCTCCTCCTCCTCCTCCTCCTCCTCTTCTTCTTCTTCTTTCTTTTTTTGGTTTTGGTGTTTCAAAACAGGGTTTCTTTGTGTAGCCCTAGTTGTCCTAGAACTAGCTCTGTAGACCAGGCTGGCCTCGAACTCACAGAAATCTGCCTGCCTCTGTCTCCCAAGTGCTGGGATTAAAGGCGTGCACCACCACTGCCCGGCCAGTATCCCTTCTTGTTTCTCCCAGCATCAGTACCGGACCCTCTTCTTGCCTATTCCCTGCCACATGGAGGGGCTGCAGGTTCTGCACCAGCCTGGAGGCTGACCAAGTGGCAAAGGGGGCTGAAGGAAGAGAGGAGATGAGGAGCCTAGAAAAGTGTTATGGGGCTGCAGCTGGGGCTCTAAAAGACGCACAGAGAGAGCATGGAGGTCAAGGCGACAATGAGGTGGAAGATGGTTTGGTGGGAGAAAGCGAAGCTGCTCTTATCAGGGAATTTAGGGAAAGACGTCCTGGGGCCACGGGGAGAGTTCAGTCAGCAGAGAGCTTTCCTGCTTTGTACGAGGTCCTGATTCCAACCCAGCAAAAATTTTATATATATAATTTCCATCCTGAATTTTCGATAAGGACAAATGCCAATTGACAGAGAATGCAGCAGGAAGGAACCAGCTGATCCCCAGTATAGAGGGGACTTAATTTATGGTCTACAGAACAATTCCAAAATTGAAAGACTGTGCTCTCAGCTACTCTGGAGGCAGAAGCAGGAAAATCAAAAGCTCAAGGCCTGGGGGTTGGAGGGATGGCTCAGGAGTTAAGAGCACTTGCTGCTTTTGTGGAGGACCAAAGGTCAGAAGTCATGGCAGGGGACCAAAATTCAGATGCCAGCACCTACACTGGGTGACTCACAACTAACTGCTTGTAACTCCAGCTCCAGGGCATCCAGCATCTTCTGGCCTTTTTGGACACACACACACACACACAGAGAGAGAGAGAGAGAGAGAGAGAGACAGAGAGAGACAGAGAGAGACAGAGAGAGAGACAGAGAGAAAGAGGGAGGGAGGGAGGGAGGGGGAGAGGGAGAGGGAGAGGGAGAGAGAGAAAGGGAGAGAGAGAGGGAAGGAGGGAGGGAGGGAGGGAGGGAAGGAGGGAGAGAGAGAAAGGGAGGGAGGGAGGAAGGGAGACATACATAATAAAAAAGAATTTTTGTTGTTGTTTTGAAACAGGGTCTCACTATGTAGCCCAGGTTAGCCTTGAACTACAAATCCTCCCATCTCGGTCTCCCAAAGCTAGGACTCTGCTGGTCACGTGCCGCCACGACAGCTCTTACTTCCGCATTTGTTTTACAGCACAGGGTGGAACCCGCCATCTTGTGCATGCTAGGTGAGTCCTCTACTGCTTTTTAACTTGTTTGCGAGGGTCTCGTTCCATAGCCCGGGCTGACCTCAGATATGTGGCAATCTGGTACCTGAGCCTGGTGCGTACTGAAATTAAGGCGCGTCATCAGCCTGTCCTGCTGTGCACTCTAGAACTAAGTAAGCTACATTCCCAGTCCTGTTCATTTATTTATTTAGACATGGAGTATCACATAGCCCAGGCTGGCCTTGCACTCTCAAAGCAAGAAGGGTGACCTTAAAATTCTGATCCTTCTGCCTTCTTGGCTGAGTGCTGGAATTACAGGTGTGTGTGTTCCCAGCTTTATACGGTGCTGGTGACTGAGCCCAGGGTTTGGTGCATTCTAAGTAAGCACTGTGTCAACTAAGTTACATCCCAGCTCTGTATCATTTATTTTAAATTTGTTAAGATATGGGCATTCTGTGTGTGCCTGGTGCCCATGGAGACCAGAAGGGAACATCAGATCCCCTGGAACTGGAGTTGCAGACAATTCTGAGTAGCATGTGTGTGCTGAGAACGGAACCCGAGTCCTCTGCTGAGCATCTCTCCAGCCTCCGAAAGTTTGCTACGTGTCACCTCAATCCTGCTACTTGGTGGAAGTGTTCTGTTCTCTATCTTCCTGTTTATTTAGTTGCTGGTTATTGAGGTTTGGGGCTATTTATTTCTTTTTGTGGCTGTGATAGATACTCTGATCTATAGCAACTTGGGGGAAGGAAAAGGTTTGTTTCCGCTTACAGGTTAGAGTTCATCATCGAGGGAAGTCGAAACAGAAGGTCAAGCAGGAACCTGGAGACAGGAACCGAAACGGAGATGGTGGGAGAACAGGGTTTGTCCCCAGGCTTGCTCAGCTGCCTTTCTGATACAGTCCAGGCCACACCCCTAGGGATGCCACCCACAGTGGGACCGGCCTTCCTAAATCAACTAGCAATTAAGAAAACACCTCACAGCTATGCCATAGGCAAATATGATCTTAGGGATTCTTCAGTTGAGGGTCCCTCTGCCCGCCTCTCTAGTTTGTGTCGAGTTAAGAGCCGAAGCTAACTGTTACATGAAGGGCTAACAGATCTGAGCATGGCCAGCAGGGTTTGCCCTCTCCTCTTCCCCCTCTAAACAGATTACATCTCTAAAGCTAGCCACCAAGATCTATTCCCTTATTTGACCACTTCCTTATGCCCGACTAAAACACCAAGGTCCAACTATCAGAATTCATTATTTGGCCATACTGACTGACCTGTCCAATCAGGGCTTACCAACTCATCCCAACACAGACTTCCCCTTTTCTCCTTAACCACTGCTGCAGCTGGGCACTGGTGGTGCATGCCTTTAATCCCAGCAGAGACAGAGGCAGGCAAATCTTTATTAGTTGGAGGCCACCCTGGCTACACAGGGAAACCCTGTCTCAAAAAACCAAAACCAAAAAATCACTCCTCACAGACACTTGCCACTGAGGATCCAGAGGGAGCCCCCTTCAGATCCCCCCCCCCAACCTCACCCTCACCCTACTGCCTCCTGTCCCTCTGGGGCAATGCTCCTTTGTGCTGAGAATCTGGTGTCTGGGTATGTTCTGTGTTGACTCAGAAGCCCCTGCATAACAGATGCCTTCCAGAGAGTGTTTCCTTAGAAAACGGTTTCATCATTATGTAATGCCCCCTTCAACTGTTAACCGATATTACAACCAATTTTCTTTTTTACTGAAAAAATGAATTATTTTATTACTTTATGTGTATACGGGTATTTTGTCTGCATGTAAGTCTATGTACCACATGTGTGATGGCTGGTGCTGTGGAGACCAAGAGAGGGCATCAGGTTGCCCTGGAGCTGCCAAGTGGGTGCTTGGAACTGAGCCCAAATCCTTGGCAGAACAGCCAGTACCGTGTCAGGTCCCAAAGAAACCTGGTACAGATCTCACTCACGACCTGTGGCTCCTCCCATCACTTTTCACCCCACCCCGCTCCTGGGCATGCCCCCCCCCCCATTTCTGAGTTCTCTATCAACTGCAATCTCTCTTGACTTCTTGGCTCCTCTCTTGGTCCACCACCCCCACCTCTCAGGGCTGGCTCAGTCAGGACCCTTCCAGATACCTCTGGCTGAACTCTTCCCTCACAGCTACAATAAAACCTTTCTCAACCCGACGTTGCCTAGGCTCAGCCACGTCCTCGTTTTCATTCATTAACCTTTGAGTCATCTCTCCTGGCCCTTAATTAAATTGTTTTTTGCATTCATTTTGTGTATGTGTGCTCACGCACGTGCATGCTTTTGTGTGTGTGTGTGTGTGTGTGTGTGTGTGTGTGTGCGCCAAAAGTCCTGGGGATCAAACCGGACATCAGGTTCAACAGAAGTCCTTTTATTAGTTGAGCCATCTTGCCAGTCCCAATTTAACTTATTTTATTCAGTGTTTGATGGTATTTTTCCCTAGCCTTTTACTTTTAGGCCCACTGTAGGATTTTTGGAACTAGCATATAGCTGCATTCTGTTTGAATTGGAATGTGCAGGTAGGTGACTTATTTCTGTCACTGCATTTGTAACTCCTGTTACTGCTTTCCAGAATTGTTCAGATTCATTTGAATGTTCTTTAGTATTTTTTTTCCTTCCCAAAACAGGGTTTCTCTGTCTCCTGGCTGTCCAGAAACTCTCTGTTGACCAGGTTGGCCTTGAACTCACTGAGATCTACCTGACTCTGCCTCCCAAGTGCTGGGATTAAAGGCGTGCCCCACCACTGCCCAGCTCCATTTTTAAAAAGATTTACTTTTCTTACTTTTGACATTGGGTTGTGAGCCTAGTCTTTAGTGACTGAGCCCTTTTTCCTGCTCCTTATTTTGTTATTTAAGACAGGGTCACATTGTGGAGCTCAGGCTACGATATTCCTGCCTCTGCCTCCCAAGTGTCAGGATTACAGGCCTGTATTACCGAATACTGAAAGTAATGTATTGATTTTTTCCACTAAATTCCTCTGTGTTATTTCATCACCTCTCTTTATACATATATTTAGTGGTTGTAGGTAGAGAACGGCAAGCTTCTTCTGTGGCCAGATAATAAATACGTTGGGCTTTATAGGCCCAATGTCTCTCCCAACACTCAACTTTGACACTGTAATACAAAAGCAACATTAGGCAAACATCTAAATAAATGAGACATGATTATGTTAAAATTTTATTTATAAAAAAGAAGCAGTGGGGGCTGGAAAGATGGCTCAGTGGTTAAGAGCATTGCCTGCTCTTCCAAAGGTCCTGAGTTCAATTCCCAGCAACCACATGGTGGCTCACAACCATCTGTAATGAGGTTTGGTGCCCTCTTCTGGCTAGCTGTATATAAAGTAAATAAATAAATAAATAAATAAATAATGTTTTTTAAAAAAGAAGCAGTGTAGGTGTTGGGCAGATAGCTCTATGTGTAAAAGTACTTGCCTTAGAACCTGAGTTTAATACCCAGAACCTGTATTTAAACAAAACAAAACAAAACAAAAACCAATGGCAGTACAAACTTGTAATCCTAGTGTTGGGGAGGTGGAGACACAGGACCCCTGGGGTTCACAGGCTAGCCAGTCTAGGCCACTTGGTAAGTCCCTAGCTAGTGAGTGTCACCAAAAAACAAAACAAAACAAAACCCACGGCTGGTGCCTGAGGAGCAATCCCCAACCAAAGTTGTCCTTTGACCTACACCACACACGCATACCTCTGTGAATGCATCCACCCACACATGACCGCCTCTCCCAAACACACACACACACACACACACACACACACACACACACACCAGGCGAGGCAGTGGCCTTCATACAGCCTAAGGAGTATGGTTTACCAAGTCATCTAGGGATTACAGAAGACAAACATCACTGTCTACTTAGAATTTGTTCATCACCTTAGTGAACTCTGGAGGTTACCATCACACAGGGCCCTTTATCTTCTTTTTTGCTGTTGTTTTTTAGAAACAGGGTTTCTCTGTGTAGCCCTGGCTGTCCTGGAACTCACTCTGCAGACCAGGCTGGCCTCGAACTCAGAGATCCACTGGGCTTAAATGTGTGTGCCACCACCGCCTAACACCTTATTTATTTATTTATTTATTTATTTATTTTGCATACAATATTATGTCTGTGTGTATGTCTGCAGGCCACAAGAGGGCACCAGACCTCATTACAGATGGTTGTGAGCCACCATGTGGGTGCCGGGAATTGAACTCAGGACCTTTGGAAGAGCAGGCAATGCTCTTAACCACTGAGCCATCTCTCCACCCCCTGACAACTTCTTTTATGGTTAGCTGACACACCTATTTCTAAGAAGGACAAGAATAAAATACTACAAATAATGAAACTCCACAGACTGAAAATTAATGCTGAGTTCTAGGGAAGATTACAATCAAAGCAGTTTATTCTAGGCCCACAGATGTAGCCCTAAGAGTTTGCCTAGCATGACTAAGACTCTGGCTCAACTTCTAGGACCACAAGAAAAAAAAAAAGGTAAAAATCACATTTTGAGGTAAGCGTATGGCGAGAGAAGTGGGTGGGGAAGGAAACTGGTTGGTTTTGAAGCAGGGTCTCCATATAGGCCAGGCTGTGTAACCAATTCTAGACTTGTACTCAAGACCCCTACCCTAGTCCTGGGAGTGCAGAGTGTAGGTGCTCCCTCTACAGGTGTGAATGAGGGTGCGTGTTTGTGTGCACACATCCTTGCACCATGCTGTATAGCCATGGTCTCCAGGGACAGCCTAGGGAAATCAAATCTGCAGGAGAGGCTCTAGGGCAGAGCTATGTCAGTCTGCCTCTCACACACACCTCACGTTCAGGCTGCCTTTAGTCAGGCCTGGCAACAATGAAGGAGAAAGCTATGATAGAATACTGAGTCGTAGGTTCTCTCTGCTAACACTTTCCTGAGATCCCCGATACTTGTTCCATGCATTCCACCTGCGAGTGTGACCTGCCTGGCAGGGATGAGGACACTAAAGAGACCTCTGGGTCCCCTGTTTTGGCTATCAATTGAAAAAATGGACACCTCTCTGGAAACTTTTCCTCTCTTTTTCTCTCTCTTCAAGACAGGGTTTCTCTGTGTAACAGCCCTGACTGTCCTGGAACTCCCTTTGTAGACAAGGCTGTAGAACTCAGATCTGCCTGCCTCCAGGTTTCCCTATAAACTTCATGCTGGTAAGGAGGAGTCGAGAGGCTAACCCAGCCAGAAGGGAGACTGTTTTCTTGGAAAGAGATTCACAACTTGTCACACCACAGAAGAGACAGTAGTGGTCTGACCACACGTTGTCCTAGACTGCTTAGATAGGTGTGACTCTGGCCCTCCACTTAAACCTTAATCTCACTGCAGGACCTCAAAGATGGACAGGGCAGGGCACTGGGTCTCTTTGTCCCTTTTCCCGGTGTGGCCACACTGAATAAGACTTTTTCTCTTCCACTATGAATTTAGTTCTTTTAACTAGCTTACTGAGTACAGCTGCTAAGCCTGCCTTGCTGGGGCACAGGCTGGGCTTCTAAGTCCAATAATGGGCACAGCAGAATGACAGAGTGACGAGCCTACTTACCCCAAAGATGCAGTCATTCATTCATTCATTCATTCATTCATGCATTTTTGGTTTTTTGAGACAGGGTTTCTCTGATGCCTGTCCTGGATTTCGCTCTGTAAACCAGGCTGGCCTCAAACTCACAAAGATCCGCCTGCCTCTGTCTTCTGAGTGCGGGATTAAAGGCATGTGATGTAGGTGTGTCTTCTATCTATCTGATGATTTCATTGGTTAATTAATAAAGAAATGGCTTGGTCTCATAGGTTAGAACATAGGTGGGTGGAGTAGACAGAACAAGAAAAAGGAAGTGAGGTAGATGGCTCAGGCAGATGCCTCAGGCAATCGCCATGCCTCTCCTCTCTGAGACAGTCGCGATGGAGCCAGCCACCAGGTCAGACATGCTGAATCTTTTCCGGTAAGACACCACTCGTGGTGTTACACAGATTATTAGATATGGGTTAATTAAGATGTGAGTAAGAGGCTGAAACTAATAGGCCAGGCAGTGTTTAAATGAATACAGTTTCCATGTAATTATTTCGGATGTAAAGCTAGCCATGTGGGATCCGGGCAGAATGAAAAGCAGGCCTGCTCACAGCCCCATCACCACAGGCATGCACCACCACTGCCCGGCAGATGTATTTAATTTTAAGTCTATGGGTATTTTGCCTGCATGTATGTCTGTGCACCATGTGCACACAGTACCTACAGTGGCCAGAAGAAGGGAACTGGAGATACAGGGAGTTGTTACATGCTATGCGGATGCTGGGAACCAAACCTGGGTCCTTGGCAAAAGCAACACGTGCTTTCAACCACCAAACCATCGCTCCAGCTCCAGAAAACAGATTCAGACAAAAAGACAAAAAATCACCCCAAACTCCAATGCCTAGAGTGTCTAATTTAATATAAACATTTTCTATTACCTCAGGCTTTTCAGTCAATATATATTTACCAACAGTCTGACAAAAAACAAACAAACATCAACGACAACAAAACACGATGCTGTATATCCTGCCCCACATAGCGCATATTTGGCCAAGCAGGAGGCACAGGCTAATACTTCTGTGTCCAGGAACTGGCCCTGCTCTTCTTCCTAGCATGGTGCCTCCCTCCTTGTAAGTTCACTCCTACCCCAGCTTTTGGTTGGTATCCAAGCCATGTCCTTGTGAGGTTTCTTTTTAACCCCAGGCAAGATGTGGCTTTCCGTCAACCGCTTTTCAGCTCATCCAACCTTCAGTTTATAGCCACACACTTGAGAACATCAGAAGACAAGCTCGGTCTTGCTCACGCTCCGTGTCCTCCGTTTCACCTTTGCTTATCCCTCCCGATGGTGGCTGGGCGTTTTCCTGTCCTCCCAAGCCCTCAATACCAGGTCGCAGTCAGACCACCTTGTCATTCATCTGGGCAAGAGGGCTTCATACCCAGGACTTCCCAGCTTAGACCTGATCTAGAGATTCTTACGTATTTAGTACATGTGGACATGTGTAGGCATGTTCATATCAAGTACACATGTGTATAAAGTCAGAGGATAACTTGAGGGAGGTTTACCCACTAAGCCATCTCAAAGTCCCTTTTAAAATTACAGGAATTGTTTTTGAGACAGGGTTTCCCTAGGTAGACCTGGTTGCCCTTGAATTCACTCTGTAGACCAGGCTGGTCTTGAACTCAGAGGTTCGCCTGCCTCTGCTTCCAGAGTGTTGGGATTAAAGGCATGTGCTACAATCATCTGGCTATTGCTATATTTTAAATGTATGTTGAGGTCTGACTGCCTCTGCCTCCTAAGGGCTGGTATTAAAGGTGTGTGCCGCCACTGCCTGGCTTGCACAGGGACTTTGATGCTGGAGGTCCACAGAAATATTGCCTTTGGCAGGCATTTACATCATGGCTACCAATGCTCCCTACCAATGCTTTCTGCCAGGTCACCCTGTGTAAAAAGCTCCCACCCTCTCGGGCATAAGCTGGATGACTCAGTGGTGGAAATGATCTGTTGTCATTCTTGGTGACTTCATCCTGCTGGTGCAGTCTTTCTGGTTCTTGCGATGATGGTGAGGGCTACCTGAGTGGCCACTAACCATTGCTTAGTGCCCTGATAACACCCATGAGGTGATTCCTGCTGACCACTGAGTCAGAAGCAAGTCAACCACATTTGAGAGAACCATGGCCTTATTGAATACTCTTTCCTTTTGTGGGAAGGGGGATCAAATCCATGTCAGGCCAGTGCACCACCAGTGAGTAACACTCAGCCCAACGGCTCACACCTAAAATGTAGCCTTGTGAGAATTCAGCTCAGCTCTACCTAGATTATTACCATACAACCAAAGACAATATGCTGGGGATTTGTTTTGTCACAGGGGCTTGCTATACAGTTCTGGGTAGCCTGGAACTCTGTAGCCCAGGGTGGCTTCAAACTTGCAGCAACTCTCCCTCAGCATCACAAATGTTGGGATTGCAGGTGTGCACCACTGCGCCCAGCTAGCAGGCTGCCTTAAGCCTCTAGTTCAGGCTGATTTGTTTCAGAGCAGCTGTGCTTGAATTTATTACATCCCTGAAACTCTCTTCTATCCACCGATGTTAGACTAAGTTCACCTAAGTAGAAAAAACTTTCCCTCACCACTATGAGTTTTAGTAGCCTTTTTTTAAAAAAAGATTTATTTATTATGTACAGTGTTCAGCTTCCATGTATGCTTGCAGGCCAGAAGAGGGCACCAGATCTCATTACAAATGGTTGTGAGCCACCATGTGGTTGCTGGGAATTGAACTCAGGACCTCTGGAAGAGCAGGCAGTGCTCTTAACCTCTGAGCCATCTCTCCAGCCCCCCCTTTAGTAGCCTTCTTATGTATGGATTTCGCAGGATTTTCTTGAGTTCTTTTTACTGTGGATATGCGTACATCTGTGTATGGGTATGTTCAAGGGAATGCAGATGCCAATCATCAAATCTTAACGGAGCTGAAGTTAGAGACAGTTGTAAGCCATCTACTTTGGAGGCTGGGAATACAATGTGGGTTCAGTGCAAGAGAAGTATGTACTCTTAACAACTGAGCCATCTCTCCAGCCTCTGTGAATGTCTGATTTCTAACGTATTCAATAAATAGTACACAGGGCATCTCTGCTAAGTAGCAAGATCCCATAGGTATGTATGATGTTGCATGCCTGTAATCCCAGCACTTACAGGAAGACCAGGAATTCAAGGTCACCTTCAGCTACACAGTTGTGTTCTGGGTCAAAACTGAGCTACATGAAACCCTGGCTCCAAAAACCAAAACTAAACTAAACTGAGCAGAGGGTGGGCTGGGGAGTAATCTCCGTAACACAGAGTAGAAGCAGAGCTAAGGATGAAAAAGCCCATGCAAACCCACTACTCTGTAAGCTAATTTCTATTTTATTTTTAAAATTTCAAGGTTTTTAGGGTTTGGAGAGATGACTCCCGAGCAACAGCACAGGCTGCTCTTGCAGAGGACCCAGATTTGATTCCCAGCATCCACATGGTAGCTCAGAACCTTAAGTAAATCCAGTTCCAGAGGATCTGATACCCTCTGCAGCTCCTGTCCCCTTGATACACAGACACACATGCAAACATTTTTATACATTAAAAATTTAAAACTACAAATATAACAAGCAAAGGAAAAACAGACTAGGCATGGTCTAATCTGTACATACAATTTGCCTTCATTACATTTATGCATCCCTTCCAACACACACACACACACACACATGTACATAAGGGGATACCTGCTGTGGTTAGTTCTCTTATTCCATGCGGGGTCCAGGGATCGAATTTTTTTTTTCAAGTCAGGGGTTCTCTGTGTAGCCCTAGATGTCCTGGAACTAGCTCTTATAGACCAGGCTGACCTCAAAATCACTGAGATCCACCTGCCTCTTCCTCCCAAATGCTGGGATTAAA
Organism: Arvicola amphibius; assembly: GCF_903992535.2. Lineage (NCBI taxonomy): Eukaryota > Metazoa > Chordata > Mammalia > Rodentia > Cricetidae > Arvicola > Arvicola amphibius. The sequence goes on along the minus strand of NC_052048.2, from coordinate 24,496,162 downwards.
GGTGTGTGCCACCACTGCCCAGCGTGAACTCATGGTTTTATCAGACCTGAAGGCAAGAGACCCTTACATGTTGAGCCCTCTTTTCCAGCTCAAGGGAATGGGTACTTATGACACAGGGTGGTAGCACTAGGGATCAAAATCACGGTCTTGGGAGCAGTAGGTAAATACCCTATCAAGGAGCTATACAGCCCCAGCTCTGGTATTTTTTTGAGGACCTTAATATGTAGCTCAGACTAGCTTTGAACTTGAGAGCCTCTCAGGCTGGAAAAAGGATGTACCACTGCCTGGCTTCACCTGTTAAGCCTGAGAGTCTGGGAGGTCAGAGTGCAGCCTTAGGTATCAGTCCTGACCTTCTACCTCATTTGAAAGTGGGTTTCTTGGCAGAACTCTGCCTCCTTCCCCCAGTGAATGCCCAGCTAGCTGGCCCATGAGTGTCAGGGTAGTCTTCAGGGCCCGTCTCCCGGAAGCACTGGGTTGCAGTCACCCCCCTCCCCCCGGGTGTATGGTGGATTCTGGGCCCAGTCCCTCAAGCTTGCAGAGCAGAGATGTTATTCACTCAGCCATGTCTCCCTCCAGCCTCTGGCATACTCATTTGCCATGTTTCATGTATGTGAACTCTGAACTTTCATGACTTAGGGCGGGACATGTAAGACTGCAGCACAAGAGGGTCAGTACATGTGAGTACTCGGGTAGACGTGCTTGTTAGGACTCCAGGTACCCTGAGCACATGGGATCCTTAACCTCTGAACAAATTTCACGATTAAAAACCAAGCCCTCAACAGGCATAATGGCACGCCTTTGATTCAGCACCTGGGAGGCAGAGGCAAGGAGGTATCTGTGAATTTGAGGCCAGGCTGGTCTACAGAGATCCAAAGACAGCCAGGGCTACACAGAGGAATGCTGTCTCAACACAACAAAACAAAAAGAAACGAACAAAACTGAGCTCTCACTCTGCCTAGCAATCATTTCCCTTCCCTTATGATTTAAAACAGGAGCTGGCAGTGCCTCGAATCCACGCTGCACTATTGTGTCCTGAGGGACAGGAATGGTGTGTGTCGTGTCTCCACCCCCCACACCCCTTTCCCGGCAGTTCAAAGCTCTCTTGGCACTTCAGAGCTGTTAATATTGAATGCAGAAGCAGTGGTCTGGAACCAGTCTCCATGAAAGGAGACAACTAAGTTCCAAGGGAAAACCGGGGCATGGGTAGGGGTCAGAGGGCAGGTTTAGAACACCAGAAACCGGTACCTTCTGTACACTAGAGGGTCTGGGACAAAAAAGGTTTATTTCAGAAGCAAGAGAATCAAGCAGCTTGCTTATCTAGGGCATAGCTGAGAAACGGAGAGTGGTAAACACACGGAATCCTAGCGCTCAGCTGGAGGCAGCAGGATCCTAAATTCAAGGCCGTTCAAGGCTAGCCTGAAATGTACAAGACTTGTCTCAACAATAACTACCCCCAAACAAACAAAAAACAAAAGGACTTTGCCCCTACTTTCTGGTCCAATAACTGCTAGTTTAAGCAGTTAAGAGCAATTTGTCTATAGCCAGGCAGGATGACACTTGTCTTTATTCTTAGCATTCTGGAGATGGAGGCAAGTGGATCTCTGTGCGTCTAGGCCAGCCTGCTCAACACAGGAGTTCTAGGACAGCCAGGGCTACATATAGAGATGCTGTCCAAAACAGAAAAGAAGGAAATTCGTTCTAAATCCCCAGCTAGAGAACAGCACAGGCCCAGTCACCTAGACCCACTAGGCCCTTCAAAGACAGCACTTCACACTCGGTGAGGGTTCAACTGCCCACCTTCACCTGCACCCCCACCGCTAGGAAGCAAGCAGCGCTTCTAGGCCGACCTCTTGCATACTTCTCGGGAAACAAAAGGGCCAAAGACCAACAAAGCTAATAGTTTTATGTGTTTTCAATGTGAAAATTCAAGTTCACTACCAACACCTCCCCTTGTGATTCTGAGATGAAAGGAACAGGCTGCACTGCAGGTCCTTGGGCGCAGGGACAGTGGCGGTCAGTCCGCAGCCACTGTTAGGACATGGTGGTGCTCAGTACCTACACTGCGGGTCCCTGGGCGTAGGGACAGTGGCGGTCAGTCCGCAGCTCCACTATTAGGACATGGTGGTGCTCAGTAGGCGCCCATTACTTCTGGGCATGGGCTGAGGTATGGAACAACCTGCCCAGGGTCTGCCTCCCGGCTGCTAGCCAGGAGTCTGCAAACAGTATCTGGTTCCTTTCACTTTCCAGCACTCGGCTTTAGAGGGGTTGGGGATTAGTCTTCTCCCTGTTAACAAACATCAAAGACAGAAGAGGCCCAGTTCCCGGCATTTTTGTACACAGATTTCTCATAGATTTATTTCTGTGTCATGTTATATATAGACCTATTCATATATACCTTTTTTTAATATACAATCTATATTCCCTTCCCCACCAAAATCACAAGAAGAGACATAAATCTTTCCAGGATTTCCATTGGGTTTCCTAAGATGATTAGTTAACAAAGAACCATTTCTTAACATCTCAAAAATAGCTGTTCTCAGGCTCTGGGGTTGCTGAAGCAGTACTCCCAGACCCAAGGAGACAAGGGAGGACAAGAAACAACTGTAGTGTGATGGGTTCTGGGACCAAAGCGTCGGCCACTCCCAGAACTCTAAGGCTGGGATGAAGGTGGAGGACACCCTTCCCCATGGCTTTTCAGATGCAGCCCAATAGGCACAGGGAGGGAGGAGGAACTGCAGATTAGGCATGCAGGGGTAGGCGTGGTAGAGAACACCTGTGGGTGGTGAAGAGACAGCACCCTCCATAGGCCTGCCAACCTGCTCAATGACATGGGAAATGGGCACGAACAGTGCTGAGTGGAGAAGATGAGAGCAAGCGTGGCAGGAAGAGGAAATGGAACACAGAAGTACCAACCAAACATGACCTGTACTGGCCTTCTCCCTATAGAGGATGTGGCTTATGCTTGGGGGTGGAGGAGATGAAAAGTCATGAGCTAGGATTATCAGCTGGCCAGGGGCACAGGAAGGCTCTCTGAGGACTCCTAAGGGGTAGGCAGGTAGGCAGCTGGGACCCCACATTCCCAGGGAAGAAACAAGTCCTTTCAGTTCGACTTGGACCAAATCTTGGCGCTCCCTCGGAGTCTGGCAAGGGGAAGAGAGAGAGAGGGGATGCAAGGGGTCTCCTAATTCCTGGAGGACACCCCCACTCCCAACCCCATGCAAATGACTAAAGCAAGTGGAGCAGCCAGGCTGAGGTCCCCAAGGTAAGAGTGGGGTACCCAGAAACAAGCGGCTCCCCGCACGGGCTCACCCCTTGCCCTTTGAGGCTTTCTTGCTGGGCTGGCGCTGGTTGGTGCCAGGAGCTGGTTCTCTCAGCTCTGTCAGGTGCTGCTCAGGATCCTGAGAAGTGGCCGCAGCTGCTGCTGCTGTTGTAACTTTAATGGTTTTTTTAAGGTTGGCAACCTATCAGGATGAAAGGAATGGGGGATAGCAAAGCAGGTTCCAGAACCTGACAGGTCCTGATTATCCACATCCCAGCCCTGTGCGCGAGCCAGGAGTCCCGCCTGCTCACCTCGCTCTCGATCTGCTGCTTCAGGCCCAGCCGCTGCTCCTTGTGCTGGTTGGCACGGCTGACCTGCTCCTCGATGCCGGACAGCACAGCCTCACAGCCCACGCACCTGTGGGAGCCATGGCAGATGAAAGGTGTCAGCAGAAGAGGGCTGTGATCACAGATTCAATAAACTCAAGAGCAAGCCTCTGAGGGGGACTCGAAACCCTGGCCTAAGCACCTGGGGAGCAGCTCCGACAGATTCTCATTAGCAAAACCGTGGAGTTGGATAAGAAAGGGATAAGGAAGCAGTTGAGTGATACATACAACGTGGGTGGGACGGGGTGATGGAGAAATGGCTCAGCGGTAAAGAACATGTATTGTTCTTCCAGAGAACCTGCGTTGATTCCCAGCACCCACACTGAGTGACTCACAACCACCAATTCCTGGGGATCTGACACCTCTGGCCCTGTGAGCACCTGCGCTCATCTGCACACCCACCCCTCGACCACACACAGCTCAACATGATAAACTAAAATTCAAACAACAACAAAAAGACGAGGGTAGGAACCACACACGAAACAGGAGTGCCAGCCATGGTGGTTGGTGTGCAACGGTGCATGCTTGTAATCTCGACACTGGGAAAAAGAGGCAGAGGATTTTGGGATACACAGTGAGATCATAATACATTTAGACAGGGATACAAAAAAAGAAAAGGAGACAGAGACCCCATAGCCCATGGTGCTATGTGCCATTGTACTAAATTCAGCCTATGACAGCGATAAGCCTCCCATTAAGAAACCTCAAGAGCACCACTCCCATTCCCTTCCTCAATTACTGCCCCAACAATCCTGCCTCTTAGCACCCAGCATCCCTGTCAAGCTTATTCCCTTAGAAGCCTCTGGAGGAAAGTGCTGGTCTCTTTCTCTCCTCTTGGGCTAATCCTCTGCAGCCCAGCCCTGCGCTCTCCTGCTTGTGTAAGGAAGGAGTCGAGGCCTGACAAGTTCTCACCACTCCTGCAGGGTTCGGGCAATGGCACTGAGGTCCTGGCGCTGGATATCCCGCCCAATACTGTAGTCAACCTCTAGCCGCTGATTGCGCTGATCCAGGGAGCCACGAAGGACATCGGCATAGACAGCCTCAATCACAAGGTCTTCCAGTTGGCGCACATTCCGAAGGGCAAGAGCCTCAAGCAACACTGCATATGGGATGCACTGGGGCCAGGGGCAGACGAGGGTTCAAAAGCAGAGAAGGTCTTTCCATAACCCTCTCCTCTTTTCCCCACAAGGCCGAGTCCCACCTGTCTTCATCTCCTATCCCTAAACTACTTCCTAGAAAAAATTAGTTCTAAAGCAAGACGTGGTACCATCCCAAGAACATCAGCAGAAAAGAATAACATTTTTTCTTTCTTTTCTTTTCTGGTATTTTGACACAGGTTCTCATCTACAGCCCAGGCTGGCTTGGAACTCACTATGTAGTCCAGGCTAGACTTGATCTCAAACTAATCCTTCTGACTCACCCTCCTAAATGCTCAGGTGACATGAGACACAACACCAGACTCAAAAAAGACCCTCTTAACGCTGGGCCGTGGTGGCGCACGCCTTTAATCCCAGCACTCGGGAGGCAGAGGCAGGCGGATCTCTGAGTTCGAGTTCAGCCTGGTCTACAAGAGCTAGTTCCAGGACAGGCTCTAGAAACTACAGAGAAACCCTGTCTCGAAGAAGAAGAAAAAAAAAAAAAAAAAAAAAAAAAAAAAAAAAAAAAAAGACCCTCTTAAAACACATGATAGATGCTCTCCTACTAGCCCTCACCTCCTACAGCACAGCAAGAGTATGACATCTTCCCGGTGCCATTTCTTTGGCAGTAGCTAAGGGTATTGTATTACGTCAGCGTGACATCAGAGGATCATAGGAGGGGTCTGGAGTTACTGCGCTTAGCACACAACTTAGTCAAGGCATCCACAACTATGAGCCTGACTCCAGCAAAAATCACCAGGGCTCAATTCTAGTGAGCACGTGGGAGAGAAGACTAGGGACACCTAATGCACCGTGACAAAAGGCTGCGACCACAGGGACACTTCTGAGATACACACGTCAGAAGCCTGGTGCTTGCTTCATGGAAGAAGAACCCCATCTCCAGCTCTGAGCCCTAGAACTCTGTATGGCAATAAACAGGACAGTGTCCTGGCGGCTAGTTTGACACCACAAGAGATGATAACTTAGAACTCAGGTCCACACTGACAGACTATCACCCCTAAGTGACTGCAGTAATGGAGAATTGGTTCTGACCGAGCCAGAGGGAGGTCAATGGCTCTCCCAGGAACAAACAATAGGATGGCAGGCTTCAGGACTGTCACTTACCTTGACTTTGGCAGCCAGAGTGACAACTGAGAGATGTCGAAGCTTATTCTTCTGAGCCTCGGTAAGTGGGGGAAGACTCCTGGCTTCAGCTAGGAAAGGAACAGAAGCCCAAGTTTTCTGACCCATCACGATCTTAGGCTTCCCGGTTCACTCATGGCACCTAAGTAGGGCACCCCAGGAGTTTCTTCCAGGTCTCTCCAGAAACCACCCTTCTCCTGCCCCCACAGCATGACAGCTCCAGCCCCTAGTTACCTAAGTAGTCAGCATAGGTCCCATAGGCAAACACTGTGAGCAGCCGGAAGGTGGAGGCAAAATCGCTCTCTGCCAACTGCAAGAACATAAGGGAAGTGACAGGAAGGACCTATTTTGAACTCAACTTGTTGACCCCGTCCTTCAACAGAACCTATCCTGGTCCACCAAGAGGCTTTCTCTACTTCTCCAAACATACACCTAAGGCTCACTCACTTCTACCTCTAGCCCTTTGACATGCTACACATTGAATTCTTACTCTAAATCAGGGTTGAAAACATTCAGTGTTCAGAGGATCACACGCAGACATTGTAAATTATGCTATTTTGGCCCCCAGAGGCCACAGAATTTGTGGCCTGTTTCAGACCATCCTCAGTGAGGTGGTCTTACATCATCCACTAGTGTTTCATACCTCCCCTCACTCATCCTGGCACGCCATCCCTGCAGGCTCACTGAACAGTACCTTTTAACAAGGCTACAGCCCCAGCACCTGCAGGCCTACAGGATGCAGCAGAACCGTGGCCCTCGAAGTAAACGCTTGCTAAATAACCGACTTACGCATTGTCATCCACTTATCTGATCTCTTTAACTGAATACAAGCTTGAAGGGCAAGCCTGGTAGCTTGCACTTTGCAGAACACTAAACACTGTTAGGTAATTGGGAACTGTTTCCTCAACTAAGTTCACTGTAGATAAAATCAGGAACAAAAGATAGCCAGTTGTCTATGGAACAACAACCAAAAACCATTACATCCTCCGGTTCAACCACAGTCCTTCTAAAACTCAGCTCGGTTTAGCCACACCCTGCTATCAGCCTCTCAGGACACAGGCTGGGGCCACAGCATGGGCAATCTGTTTGCTCGGTCATTTCTGTGAGTGGTTCTCTGCTGAGTTCATAGTGATTTACTCATTATCTACCTTAAATGAATTAGTATATGGGACTCTTGGGGAGGTAACATGATAATATGTTCATTCTTTCTATTTTTAGATTTTAGACTTTCCCACAATTTTACTTCTGTAACTATGAGGAGCACTGCTTCTTAGGCTTTTCTTTTCTCTCTCTCTCTCTTTTTTCTCTCAAGAGACAGGGTTTCTCTGTAGCTTTAGCACCTGTTCTGGAACTCGCTTTGTAGATCAGGGCTGGCCTTGAACTCACAGAGATCCACCTGCCTCTGCCTCCCAAGTGCTGGGATTGAGGCATGCATCACCACCACCTGGCATAGTTTTTCCCTTTTGCAGTTCTGAGACTTCAATCCACAGACAGCCTCATATACTACAGACAAAGGCTCTTTCACTGAGCTACATCCCTACTCCTTTTTGAGGTGGAGTCTAAGTTGCCCAGGCTGGCCTAAACTTTATGATGCCCTTGCCTTAGCAAGTTTCAGAACTCCAAGTTCTGAAAAGGACCCTGAGGTCCCATGCACAGTAAGTAGGCAAGCATTCTATCAACGGAGTTATGTTCCAGCTTCTCGTCACCATTTTTAAGAGAAAACTGAGCCTTTTAATATGGTTTCTCTGATCAAGGTGACATGATTTTTGTTTTGTTTATTAAGACGGGGCTTCTCTGTGAAACAGCCCTGGCCGTCCTAAAATTCACTCTGTAGACCAGGCTGGCCTCGAACTCACCTTCCTCTGACTCCTGAGTGCTGGGATTAAAGGTGTGTACCACCACCACCCTGCTGGCGACATTATTAAAAGGTATCACACTGGTGGAAAAGCGGGAACTTACAAGTAGCATTCTGAATGACCTGCTCTTTCGCCTAAAAATTAAAAATCCAGCTGGGGATTAAAAATCCAGTCAGGTGGTGGTACATGACTTTAATCTCAGCACTTAGGGGGCAGAGGCAGGTGAATCTCTGTTCTAGGCCAGCCTGGTCTACAAAGCAAGTTCCCAAACAGCTAGACTGTTACACAGAGAAACCCTGCCTCGAAAAAACAAAAAACAAAACAAACAACAACAACAAAAGAAATCCTTGCTCGCTTTGGCAGCACACGCACAAAAACGCGAATGATATAGAGAAGATCAGCATGGCCCCTAAGCAAAAATGACACGCAAGTTCGAGAAATGTTCCACGTTTTTAAATAAGAAAAAAATTTTAATTCTGCACAAGGCACAGGCAGGAAGACTGTCACAAGTCCAACGTCAAGCCAGGCGGTGACTGACACTAGTCTAGGGCAGTCAAGCCTTCACAGTGAAACCCTGTCTCAAAAAGTGTGTGTAGAGGGAGGGGCATTACATTTACAGACCCCCCCCCCATCCCTAAAGAGAAGCGCAGACCTTTATTTGATTGATGGTTAATGATCAGTACCCTGTTCACCTGCGTGGTTACTGATTACAAAACAGGCCCACGCTTAGAAGAAACTTCGGGCCCAAGGTTCTCCGTGGACTCCCCGCGCAAACAACCCACCTCTCTAACATTGGGCATATCCAGCAGCTCCCCAAACACGTAGACACCAGGGGCCTCCAGCACCTGATGGATGAGTGTGGCCAGCGCTGCCCCCTTGGCCGACTTGGCCAGGAGCAGAAACTGCTCCTGGTTCTGCCCTGTCACCTTCACCTCCGCACTCATGGCTGCACCGAGGTGCGGGGCTCTGGCTTCAAGTCGTCTGGAGCTGCAAGGAAAGAGGAACGTGAAGCTAAAGGTCCCTGGGCGCTGTCAGGACCTGCATGCACTCCAGAGGCACTAAGCCACAAATGCACTGAGAAATCAAGTCAAGAGGTCTAAAACTCAGCTCTAGTGTTCCTTAAAGTCCGCCACGCCCACCCTGTCCCCCAACCCGGGGCCTAATCCCAAGCCCCACCACGTGCACCCCATTGAGCCCCAAAACAGAAGAGGTGGTGAGGGAAGCGGTGGCACATGGTGTCCACCCCAACGACGACGCACCCTCAGCTCTGAACTCGTGTCCTGCACGTGCCCGCAACCACGTGACCTCACCTCCACGCTCCTCACTCGTGGCTCCACCCTCCCTTAAAGCGGCAGCCCCGGAACGGCGGGTCCGCGCCCAAAGCCGGGTCGTACCCTGGAACAGACTACGGCGGCTACCTGGAAGCCTCGTCTTCCTGCGCACGGGGCGGGGCGGCCGCTCCGTCACCTCCGGCAGCTGCTCCCAGCCTTTCCGGCCGCCTCCCGCAGGGTCGCTCTAGCCGCCCGCGTCTATGGCCAGCTTCTATGGCCGTACTTCCGCTTTCGGGAGGCGGGTTCCCGGCGGCTATGGACTGCTTCCGCTTTCCGACGGCCTGGGACGTGCGCTCTTCCGCTCTGTAGTTAAGATTTATGGGCGCAAGATCGGTGCATGCGGGGTGCTGAGGAAACCCCAGCTCGGGGGAGGTCCTGGGTCGCTGGGCCCCTCGGGTGCTGCAGGAGGGGAGAGGGCGGCACGAAGTCTCTGCGGCGACTTGAGCTTCAGGCAGGCGAGAAGACGAAAAAATAAATAGGGAGAGGGCTGGAGAGATGGCTCAGTGGTTAAGAGCATAGCCTGCTCTTCCAAAGGTCCTGAGTTCAAATCCCAAATTCCCAGCAACCACATGGTGGCTAACAAGCATCTGTAATGAGATCTGGTGCCCTCTTCTGGCTAGCTGTATACATAATAAATAGAGAGATAGAGCTATCTAGAGAGATAGAGATAAACAAATAAATAAAGTATTTAAAAAATAAATAGGGAGAAAGGAGGAAAATGTGACGAAATTAGCGGTAATCATAGTCTGAGTAGTTCAACCACTCGTGTTTTTAAGAAAAAAAAAACTTTTAAAAGGTAAAGGAGCCAGATTGGTGGCACATTCCTTCTCTCCTTGCATTTGTGAGGTAGAGGCAGGGGGATCAGGAGTTCAAAACCAGCCTCAGCTACATAGCAAGTTCCTGGGCTATGTGAGACCCTGTCTCAAAAGGAAACAACAATGTCCCAAATAGTAAAGGGAGTGGGGGTGTATTGGTCAGGTTTTCTTTCGTTAAATTTTCAGAGCTGTACTGCGTGACCAGACTTTTGGTTATGGTTACCACACGTAATCATTGAGTTATATTTTGAGCATTTAAATTTCGAGACACGGTTTCTCTGTAGCTTTGGAGCCTGTTCTGGAACTAGCTCTTGTCGACCAGGCTGGCCTCGAACTCACAGAGATCCCCCTGCCTCTGCCTCCGAGTGCTGGGATTAATGGCATGCGCCACCACTGCCTGGCTTTCAAGTTGTTTTTAAACAGGTGGTTTAAAGCGAATCAAGAACAAATCTCAGATTACTTCTCATTTCTCCTTCCTGTTGCCTTCTGTCCTAATCTTTTTCTCTCCCTTTCCCCAACACTCTCAGATCAATATATAACCCACCCTGGCCTAGAACTCACTCTGTAGCCCAGACTGCCTTTGAACCTAAAATACTGTCTCAGCCTCCCAAATGCTAGATTACAAACATGTAATGCCTCGCATTCTTTAGGGAAGTGCTGGAATCAGATACGCATGCACTTGGATCCTATGTTCCTTTGTCTCACAGGTTACTTAGAAAGCCTTTATCTCTAGACCTCTGACACTCTCTCAAGGTACAAGGTCATTCTATGAACTTTCTATTCTTGTTCTTGCGCCGCGCCCCCCCCCCCCCCCCCCCCGTGATGGGATTACAGATGTGTACCAGTACAGATGGCTTTACCTTCTAGGATTTCTGTAAGGATTTTGCTTATCTGTTTTGAGACATACTCTCACTTTGTAGTAGTTTTGGCTAACCTGAAATTTCCTATGTAGATGCTGGCCTATAACTCAGGAATCCCCCTGCCTTGCCTCCCGAGTGCTGGGATTAAAGGTGTGCACCACCACCCGAGATTAAGAATTTCTTTAAACAGGGTCTCTCACACTGTAGCTCAGGCTGGCCTTGAAATCAAAACAATTTGACGAGGAAAGAATTTATTTGGCTTATGCATCCCAATGAGCAGACACCATGAGGATGCTGCTTACAGACTCGCTTCCAGGGTTCACATTCAACACCTTTCTTATACCCTTCCTGGACTACTTGCCCAGTGGTGGTACAACCCACAGTGGGCTAGGCCCTACCACATAAATCATTAATCAAGAAGGTAATCCCAGGGCTAGAGAGCTGATTCAGAATTTAAAAACATTTGTTCTTAGAGAAGACCTGGGTTTGATTACTAACACCTACAGGCATCAGTAACTATTTTCAGGTAACTGAATGGGCCATGAGGCACCAGACATGCATGTGGTGTACATACATACACTTATGAAAAGCAAACTCAAAGAATGTAGTGTTTGGTTGGTTTTTTGTTTTGTTTTGTTTTGTTTGAGACAGGGTTTTTCTGTATAACAGCCCTTGCTGTCCTGGAACTTGCTCTGCAGACCAGGCTGGCCTCGAACTCACACTGATCTGCCTGCCTCTGTTTTCCCGAGTGCTGGGATTAAAGGGAAGTAAGTAGTTTTTTTGTTTTGTTTTGTTTTGTTTTGTTTTTCAAGGCAGGGTTTCTCTGCATCTTTGGAGCCTGTTCTGGAACTAGCTCTTGTAAACCAGGCTGGCCTCGAACTCACAGAGATCCACCTACCTCTGCCTCCCGAGTGCGGGGATTAAAGGCATGCACCACCACTGCCCGGCAAGTAAGTAGTTTTTTTTTAAAAAAAAAAAAAGAACCCCACAGATTTATCTCCAGATAATATAATGATATAATGGGGTCTTTTTTTTTTTTTTTTTTTTTTTGGGTCTCACTATGTATGTAGCTCTGACTATCCTGGAACTCATTATATAGAGTGGGCTTTTGCCTCTGTAGTGCTGAGATTAAAGTTGTGTTACTACACATGGGTATTACAAAAATTTTAAATTACTATTGTGATAGCTCTACGGACAAGAAACAGATCAACTACAGTGTTTGGGTGAACGATGATGATGATGTGGACCAAGCAGAAACAGCAGAAATGAATAGCCAGACTCTGAATGTAAAGGTAGAGGGAACGTTATTTGCAAGTGGATTAGATGCAAGGTGTAAAAGAAAAAGAGTTTTAAGAATGATATCATGGGGGCTGGAGATAAGGCTCAGTGGCTAAAAGTGCTTGCTGTTCTTGCAGAGTCCTGGTTCTGTTCCCAGCACCAATATGATAGCAGAGCTGTCTAACTCCAGTTCCAGAGGGTTTTGATGCCCCCCTGCTGTAGGACAATGTCTGTAACCTGTCACTTGTATTTTAAATAAATGGTGATTGGCCAGTAGCCAGGCAGGAAGTATAGGCGGGACAACGAGAATTCTGGGAAGAGGGAAGTTTCAGTCTGCAGTTGTCACCCAGACACAGAGCAAATAAGAAGTGATTGCTTCACCGAAAAAGGTACCAAGCCATGTGGCAAACACAGACAAGAATTATGGGTTAATATAAGTTATAAGAGTTAATAAGAAGCCTGAGCTAATAGGCCAATCAGTTTATGATTAATGTAGACCTCTGTGTGTTTCTTTGGGACTTGATGGCTGTGGGAACTGGGCAGGACAGAAACCTCAGTCAACGCTCCCTCCCCTGGCCTCCACAGGCACCACGTGCACATGATGTACATACACACACTATATACACACATGCACATGATATACATACACACATGATGTACATAAACACACATGATGTACATACACACACAGATATACACACATGCACATGATATGCATACACACATGATGTACACACATGCACATGATGTACATACACACATGCAGACAAAATACTAATACATGTGCAATTTTTTTTTCTTCAGGACAAGGTTTCTCTGTGTGGCCTTGGCTGTCCTGGAACTTGTTCTGTAGACCAGGCTGGCCTGGTTCATAAAATTTTTTAAAAGATTTATTATGTATACAGTGTTCTACCTGCACACCAGAAGAGGGCATCAGATCTCATCACAGGTGGTTGTGAGTAAGCATGTTGTTGCTGGAAATTGAACTCAGGTCCTCTGGAAGAGCAGCCACTGCTCTTAACCTCTGAGCCATCTCTCCAGTCCTTATACAATTTTTTTTAATTTGTGTGTGTGTGTGTGTGTGTGTGTGTGTGTGTGTGTGTGTATAACATTCCTGGCTGTCCAGGAACTCATTTGGTAGATCAGGCTGGCTTAAATCTTATAGATCAACTTGCCTCTGCCTCCAAGTTCTGGGATTTAAAGCATTTACTAACACACCAACCTAAAACCTTAAAAAGAAAATCACATTACAGTCAGAATTACACCTATAAATCCAAGAGTTGGAAGATTGAAAAAGGATTACAAGTTTAGGGAAAAAAAATCCAAAATAATAACGTAAGAGTAAATTGTACAAAATTTTTAAATTGTGCCTCATGGGCTGGATAGGTGGCTCAGCCACTAAAGGTCAGGCCGACAACTAAAAAGACAGAGTGCAAATCACTTAAAATTTATAAAAACATTTCCAGAAAGTGTAAAATACTTATTCTATGAGGTCAGAAATAGTTTGATAAGTTCAGACAAGGATCAAATTAGATTAGAAATTATTGTAAGTCAACATCACTTATTAACTGATACCAAAGCTATCAGTAAAATATGAATCCTGAAATGTGAAAAATGGAGGGGTATCAGGACTGTCTGGAAGCCAGACACGATGACTCATGCCTATCACACCAACATTCATCAAGGTAGGATTATTCTGAGTTCATGGCCAGCCTACAGTGTGAGATGATGTCTCAAACTCCTCAAAAAAGGAAGGTACGGTGTGGGATTCCCATCTGTATGCTGTGAATACCATTGGTTAATAAAGAAGCAACTTTGGACCTATTGCAGCACAGAACAAGGTAAGTGGGAATTCCAAGCAGATAGAGGAGGAGAGAGTAGGCAGAGTCAGAGAGAAGCCAGGTAGCCACTTTAGGAGACACTGGATGGAACCTTACCAGTAGGCCACAGCCATGTGGTGATACACAGATTAATAGAAATGTGTTAATTTAAGATATAAGAGCTAGCCAATAAGAAGTGTGAGCTAATAGGCCAAGCAGTGTTGTAATAATATAGTTTCTGTGTGGTTATTCTGGGTCTCAGTGGCCGGGAACAAACAAGCAACCCCTTCTATGCCCACTTACAAAGGTACATGGAAATAGAAGGCCAAGAATATTTTAAGATTACATTTACTTGTGCATGTGTGAGTGCACATGCACCACAATGGATTTGTTTGGGTTAGACAACAGCTTTCAGTAGTTGGTTCTCTCCTTCCACCATGTAGGTCCTGGGGATTAGACTAACTCGTCGGGCTTGGCACCAAGTGCCTTTACCCACTGAGCCATCTCACTTGTTCGCAAGGAGATATTCTGAAAGAGGACCAAGATATAAACATTATCTTTATCAGATACCAAGACATATACTATGACGCCCAAGACCGTAGGTATAGTTCTGTGGTAGACTACATGCTTAACATATGTGAGGCCCTAGTTCAATCTCCAGTACAAAGAGAAAGCATTGCTGGGTGGTGGTGGTACATACTTTCAATCCTAACAGGAGGCTAATGTAGTCTACAGAGCCAATTCCAGGAAAGTCAGGGCTACACAGAGAGACCCTGTCTCGAAAGCAATAACAAAAAAAGAAAGCATACTATTTATATTCATAAAGACAGATGGACAGTGAATCATAGTAGCCCAGATCAGGTCCACAAATATAGATGACTTTGTGACTCTTTGCCCTTTTGTGCAGAAAAGAAATAACATACTTCTCACTGATTCTGAGAACTGGATATATATGAGAAAAGATAAAATTGAATCCTTACCACAAATCTATTCCCAGTCCATTATAGAGTAAATATAAAAGGTTTGAGAATATAATTTAGAAGAATATACCCATGAATTCAAGACAGAGAAGTATTTATTTTTGCTTTTTGAAACAGGTTGTCTCTATCTGTAGTCCTTCCTGGCCTGGAATCCTCTGGCCCTCTGCCTCTGCTTCTGGATTCTAGTCTGGTATTTAATGCAAGTGAGGAGCATTTAATCCTCATTCCCACTATTAGGTGCAAATACTGATACATTTGGCAACATTTTTTCATCAAAAGACAAGCCACCAGATGGGGATATAGGTCAGTTAGTAGAGTGTTTGCCTAATATTTACAAAGCACTGGGATCAATCCCTGGTACCACATAAACTGTTTGGTGGTACAAGCCTGTAATCCCAACACTCAGGAGACTGGGACGGGAGGATCGTCTTGGTTACCTAGTGTTTGAGGCCAGCTGGACTATGTGTGACCCTGTCTAAGGAGGACCATCACTGTGAAGAATCTGGGACTAGGGAGATGGCCCAGCCAGTAGAGTGCTTCCACACACGCATGTATTGACTTTATCAAGTCCCGGTACCCACATGAAACAATGCTGGGCTCAGTAGCATGGATTTGTAACCCTAGTTTTGGAGATGGAGACGGAGATTCCCGGAGTTCCCTGACCAGTTAGGGCTAGCAGAACTGGCAAGCCTTAGCCCAATGAGAGACCCTTCTCAAAACAGGTGGATGGCTCCTGAGGGATGACACCCAAGGTTGTTTCCTGGCAGGCACATACGCATACACAGACGCATGGCTAACAACAAGATGTGATCAGGATGAGGCCCCAGATCCAATCCTCCACCTTCCCTCCCATACAAAGAGAAAGGAAAGATAATGCTTCAGTATGCCTATCCGTATTTAAAGATGTGTCCAGGATGCATAAAGAACCACACAGGAACAAGAGAAACAAAAGTGAAAGCCTTAACAATAAAGTTACAAATGTGAACTAGAGGTTTGAACCAACACTTCACAAAAGAAATCTGCAAGGTCAACAAACAGGAGAAAACTTCTTCAATTTCATTTGCAATGATGGAAATGCAAATTCCAGCCACAATAAGTAGCATTGTCCACACCAGAGCTGCTAAAATTAAATCCTGAAAATACCAAATGTTGATTGGGACACAACAAAGAGACTCATCTACACAGATAATGAGACGACTAGTGGTTAAACGTTTTGTTTTTAAACATAACTGTCCCAGATTGCCCTCAAATTTTGTGGTTTCCTGACTCAGAGCGAGTTCCAGAACAACCAGAGCTATACAGCCAGACCTGTGACAGAAATTCATGATGGCCTGGCGCCAGAGGGTCAGCAAGCAACCGCTAGCCATGAGCCCCCACTGGACCATACCCGGCCTAGCTCCTGTGTTGTCTATCACACAGCCCTAGTCCATTCTTTGTGTTACAGACACCTTTTGTTGCCCTATGTGAATCTTGTCTGAGAGTTTCCCATGGATACAAAGCCTATGCAAAACTTGGTCAGAGGAAACCCAGAAAACCAAGGTACCTCATGAATCAGGTATTTGCACCTGGCATTGTATTTTTGGAAACTTCATTCAGTTTGTTTTAATATGGAAATCCACTAGCTAAAGTGTAAACATTACATTTTATTTTAAAATTGCCATAGGGCTAAGGGAAAGGACTTCAATCCACAGAGCCTGGGGACCCCTGTGGCTGCAAAGGCTAAGTTCATTCTCAAGGTGTCTCTGAGTCTTCATTTCACGGACCTGTGTGAACCCACACACCTGCGCTGTATTACCTGCGACAGAGATCCTATATATATAAAAAGCAAACAAGGAAGTGATTTTTATAAAAAGTCATTATACTGCCCCCTACTGGTGAGGAATGAGACATATAATTGGGCGGGATGCTGTCTTTTGAACTACATTCAAAGCTGTTTTCATATGGAGATCACACAATGTGGGTACTCTAATTCTCCCTCTAAGTCCTCGCTGTATTTTATACTTTGCTATCTTTATAGTTCTGTCTTACATTCAAAATAAGAACGGCCTTACAAGCATTTGATTCAGTGCTGGAAAGACAGCTCAGCAGTTGAGAACACATATTACTCTTGCAGAGGACCAGAGTTTAGTTCCTGGCACCTACATCAGCTGGCTCACAACTGCCGGTTCCAAGGGATCTGATGCCCTCTTTTGACTTCTGCAGGCACCTGCATGCATGTGGGACATATAAACTCAGGCAGATACACACATACACACATAATAATAATAAAAAGTAAACATAAATCTTTAAAAAAGAAGAGATCAACTAAAAAAACACCATTGAATTAAACACCCCTACATGACAGAAGTTGTAGCAAATTAAAACAGTCTTCCTTAATTTGTAGTAAACATTATATTCATTGTTCATTTATATTTTGAGGTAGGAACTAATGTGGTCTTGAACTTTGTTTTAGTTTTTCAAGACAAGGTTTCCATAGGCACTCTGAAATGTATGGGTATACACACATATGAACAAATTGGGGGCTGGAGAGATGGCTCAGAGGTTAAGAGCACTGCCTATTCTTCCAAAGGTCCTGAGTTCAATTCCCGGCAACCACATGGTGGCTCACAACCATCTGTAATAAGGTCTGGTGCCCTCTTCTGGCCTGCAGGCATATATTGTATACAGAATAAATAAGTAAATGTTAAAAAAAAAAAAAAGAGAGGGACACAGACTTTAAAAAATAAACAAATTGTACAAAACAAAGAAGGCCTATATCAATGGAAAGATAACCCAAATCCATAACAGGAATTTCAATATCAAAAAGAAGTGGTTATGAGCATTGGTGGTTCATGCCTTTAATCCCAGCACTTGGAAGGCAGAGGCAGGCAGATCTCTGTGAGCTTGATGCCAACCTGGTCTACAGAACCAGTTCCAGGACAGCTAGGGCTACTCGGAGAAATCCTGTCTCAAAAACAGACAGACAAGCAAGTAGACGTGTGTAGGGACTGGAAACATAGCCCAGTCAGTAGAGTGCTGGTTTAGCAGAGTGCAGCCCCCAGCTTTGAATAGAACCTAGACTCTTATCCAGTGCTAATAATCCCAGCACTCAGGAAGCAGAGCAGAGGATCAGAAGGTCATTCACAGCTACTTAATGAATTCTTGGCCAGCCTTGAATATTTGAGACCCTTTCTCAAATAAGCAATCAGGGACTGGGAGGAACGGCTCAGTGGTAAGTGTTTGCCATGCAAATATGAGGCCCTGAGTTGGGTTCTCCATCACCCAGGGGAAATAGCCTAGCTAGGAGGTACAGGTTTGCAGTCTCATGCTGAGGAGGCAGAGGCACTATCCTTGGTGTTGAGCTATGGCGCCAGAGGGACATTTGCAGTATCCCATAGCAGGTTAGACCCAAGCCACAGCGGGTGACAGAATGCGCCATTCAGAGAGAATGTGAGTGTGAAGTTTATTGAGGTGTTGGGAGGGTAGAGGTGGAGGGAGGGATGGGAGAGACACAGACAGAGAGGGAGAGAGGGAGGGAGGGAGGAGAGAGAAGAGAAGAAAGGGAGCAAGTGTGGAGAGAGAGGGAGAAACTTGCCTCTTCAGAAGAATGGGGGGGGGGGGGGGGGGGGGGGGGGGAGTGGGTGGAGCTTGTCTCTTAAAGGGACCTTTGCACCTGTATACAGATTAGGCCCCTGGGCTGGCCAAAGTACAACCTGCTTACATCCTGCCAGAAGCTAGGGCAGGCCAACATAGTGCCTGAATCCTAACACCTGGGGCTTGCTGGCCAACTAGTCTAGCCCAATCAGTGATTTCCAGATTCAGTGAGAGACCTTGTTTTCAAAAACTAAGATGGCTAGGAATGGTGGTGGCACATACCTTTAATTCCACTACTTGTGGGGGGGGCAGGGGGCCAGCACAGACTGGAGGATCTCTGTGAGTTCAAGGCCAGCCTAGTCTACAAAGCAAGTTCCAAGACAGCCAGAGTTGTTTCACTGAGAAATCCCGTCTCAAAACAAACAAACAAAGTGGGAAGAGAGAACCGGCTCCCTCAAAAAGTAGACCTATGTCTTTCACACATGCACAGTGGCAGGCACACACTTGTGGTCTCTCTCTCTCTCTCTCTCTCTCTCTCTCTCTCTCTCTCTCTCTCTCTCTCTCTCTCTCTCTCTCTCTCTCTCTCTGTCATACACATGCATGAGCAAACACACACACGATGGATGGATGGAATAAATCCTAAAAAAACTCAAGGTCACACTCAACTGCATACCTGTTGAGGCCAGCATGGGATACATGATCATCCTTGAAGAGGCCTAATTTAACATTAGGGCAGCTATGGCAGGCTACAGACTAGCAATACTGGGACTAGGCCTCATCCTTACAATAACCAGGAAAAACCACAGACTGTACCCTGCAGGGGACCAAACAGAATCAACACAAATAAGTACTAGATGCTCCAGAACATTAAGAATAGCCTAGCTGAGCGGTGGTGGTGCACGCTTTTAATCCCAGCATTGAGGAGTCAGAGGCAGGTGGATCTCTGTGAGTTCGAGGCTAGCCTAATCTTCAGAGTCAGTTTTAGGACAAGCTCCAAAGCTATGCAGAAAAACCCTGTCTCAAAAAACCAAATTAAAAACAAAAACAAAAAAAACAAACAAAAAAAACCCAAAAGAACTCCAGCTTCATACAAAAATGAGTGAATTTTGAAAATGTTATATTGAATGAAAATAAACATTCTGGAAGACCACATAAGTTGTCACATATATGGATCTTGCTTGACAATAAGTAAACCCAGGAAGTATGTTTATGCTTATATCCATTTGCAGAAAAACCGTAAGATGAGTCTGGTGACATCGCCTATAATCCTAGTATCTGGGAAGTGATGGGAGGATGATCAGGCGTTCAAGTAGTGAATTAGAGACCGGCCTGGGCTACATAGATCCTATCTCAACAAGAAAACAAGGCTATTCATACCTAACATGTATAATGGTATCTTGTTTACTGAGCTTTCCTCCCTTTTTTGGTGTTTGAGACAGAGTCTCTATGTAGTCCTGGCTGTCCTGGAGCTCTGAGTAGACCAGGCTGGCCTTGAACTCACAGAGATCTGCCTGCCTCTGCCTCCCAAATGTTAGGATTAAAGGCCTGCACCACCAGCCATTGTCCTGACTTTTATACCATATGTAATTTCAAATATATATAATGTCAAGTATCTATAAAAGCATGTTTGGCGCATACTTTTAGTCCTAGCACTTGGAAAGCAGGAGCAGGTAGACCTCTGTGAGTTGGAGACCAGCCTGTTCTACTGGACTCCAGAGGACAGCTGCACTCACTTTTCTTATACGCCCCAACCACACACATATACATATAATCACAAATAAAATAAAATGTAAAAACCTTTAAATACATGGCATAGAAAAATTATACAGAAACAGACACACATATTTCTTAGAGTAGTTAAAATCATAGGGCCAGATGATTGAATGGTAGTTGCCTGGGACAATTAGCACTGGAGAGGGGATTATTGTTTAATGGATATAGGGTTTCAGTTTTACAAAATGAAACCAAGCTGTATACCTATAATGTTAGCACTCAATAAATTGAGTCAGGAGGATTCAAGAGAACAAGACAGCCGAGTGGTGGTAACTCATGCCTTTAATCCCAGCACTGGGGAGGCGGGGACAGGCAGATATCTATGAGTTTGAGGCCAGCATGGTCTACAAATCGAGTTTTAGGACAGCCAGGACCACACAGGGTAACCCTGTCTAAAACAAAACAAAACAAAACAAAGTGTTCAAGGCTGGGGTTGCAGAGTTGGCTCAGCAGTTAAGAGCACTTACTGATTTAGCAGAGGACGCAGGTTTGGTTCCCATAACATAAACAGTGGCTAGCCACCCTTTGTACTCCCATCCCAGGGAATCCGTTAATCTCTTCTGGCTTCTGCAAGGACTAGGCATACATGGGATGATTATACCTACTCTCAGGCAAAACTCATAAAATACAGTAAATACATCATTAAGAAAAGAATTCAAGATCAGTTTGGGCTATTTTTAATTTATATCTATTTCCTCTGTATGAGTGTTGTCTGCATGTATGTCTATGGATCACATGTGTCATTTGTGCCTAGTGTCCATGGAGGCCAGAAGTGGGATCCCCGGGACTGGTATTACAGATGATGGTGAGCTGCCATGTATGCTGGGTATTGAACTTGGGTCCTCTGCAAGAGTAACAAGTAATCCTTTTATTCCCCCCCTTTTTTAAACAGCTTTCCACCTGTTAGTCCAGCTGTGAAGGTCTGTCTCCTCCAGCCTCACTGGGTACCTAAACTCAGGTGCACATATCCAGACAACACATACACATAATTTACTTATATTTATTTATTTTTCAGCAGGTTATCTCTACATAGCCCTGACTGTCCTGGAGCTCATTCTGTAGACCAGGCTGGGCTTAAACTCACAGAGATCCACCTGCCTCTGCTTCCCAAGTGCTGTGATTAAAGTCATGTGCCATCACTACTGACTCCATATAAATAATTTAAAATAATAAAAACAAATCTTTTAAAAAAGTAAAAAACAAGGGTTTTTTTGGTTTTTGTTTTGTTTTGTTTTGTTTTTCGAGACAGGGTTTCCCTGTAGTTTCTAGAGCCTGTCCTGGAACTAGCTCTTGTAGACCAGGCTGGCCTCGAACTCAGAGATCCGCCTGCCTCTGCCTCACACCGCCCGGCCAAGTTTTTAAAAGAGGAAGTGTTTAAAAAGTAGTAAATAGATAGTTGGACAGAAAGACTAGATGAAGCCAAATGACAGATCATTTGGAAAGCTATCAGAAAAAAATTATATTCAGAACCTAGAAACTAAATGACCTCCTGGGGAATGACCCATGGCATAAGTTTGACCAAGACATTTGATGGGACATAAGGAGCCAGCAATGAGATCTAAGGGGTAGAGGTGGGAACAACCAGAAGAGTAGATAGTCAAAAAGATATGGTAAAGAAAGTCTTTCTAGCCGGGCGGTGGTGGTGCACGCCTTTAATCCCAGCAGAGGCAGGCGGATCTCTGAGTTCAAGGCCAGCCTGGTCTACAAGAGTTAGTTCAGGACAGGCTCTAGAAACTACAGGGAAACCCTGTCTCGAAAAACCAAAAAAAAAAAAAAAAAAAAGATTGTCTTTCTAGGGTGCTGGAGAGATGGCTCAGAGGTTAAGAGCATTGACTGCTCTCCCAAAGATCCCAAGTTCAATTCCCAGCAACCACATGGTGGCTCACAACCATATATAATGAGATCTGGTGCCCTTTTCTGCCATGCAGGCATACATGCAGACAGAACACTGTTTACATAATAAATAAATACAATCTTCAAAAGGTTGCCAGTTGCCAAGTAAAATGACCCTACTGACTGACCTCTGATTGGAACATGGAGGTCATAGGCAGTCTTCACAGGAGCGATTTCAGGAGGTGAGATAGGGCAGAAGCCTGCTTGAGAATGGATTCAAAAGATATTGAGAGGGAATCCATACATTAGAATTCTATGAGTATATAAAATGACCAGTGGTTTCTAGAAATACATTTAGTATTTTACAAATATTTACAAACATTTAGTTCAATAGGGCCCATTGGCAAAAGGGTTCTGTCAGAAAGTCTGGTCTACAAAACCTTTGGGAGTAGTGCTTAGGGCTTGTTACCATGGGGAGTGGTGATTGGTCGGGTGGGTAGGATTGGACACGGAGAACTGAAAGGTAAATTGTGCTGTTATCTAGTTTTTAAACTTTGTTTTATGGTGATGTATATTTGGTTCAGAACATATTAAGTAACACGCTGAATAAAATGCTAGAGCGTCAGCAGCGGAGAGCTCTTCCAGGGGACCCAAATTGGATTCTCAGCACTCAATCTTGATGCTCACAATATCTGTAGCTCAGATTTCATCCAAAAGACCGGTGGTTAAAGTAAAAGTGGAGCAGTAAGGGCTGGAGAGATGGCTCAGCAGTTAAGACCACTGTCTGCTCTTCCAGAGGGCCTGGGTCAATTCCCAGAACCCAGACGATAGCTCACAACTGACCTTAACTACAGTTCCAGGGGATTTGATGCCCTCTTCTGGATGATACTGCATAGATGTAGTAAACTTAAATGCAGGTAAAACGTACACATAAAAATAATAATAAATGTATCTTTTTAAAAAGAGCAATTAAGAAGCCGGGAGGCAGAGGCAGGCGGATCTCTGTGAGTTTGAGACCAGCCTGGTCTACAAGAGCTAGTTCCAGGACAGGCTCCAAAGCTACAGAGAAACCCTGTCTCGAAAAAAAAAAAGAGCAATTAAGAATTTAATTAATTAAATTAATTAAAGAATTAAGAATTACTGGGACCTACTCATCAGGTAGAAGCCTGATGACGTTAGCTAGACCTCTGGGATCCGCATAGTTAAAGGAAGACCCCGCTCCCAGGTGTTTATAAACTTCACACATGTTCTGTGACATAAGCACTATCCCAACACACAAATGTATAAAAACTTTAGAGGGCATTTATACATTTGATGTGGGATTCCCCTGTATGCTGTGAATATGTTTTATTACCATTGGTTAATAAAGAAGCCTATGGTAGGGCAGAATCTATCAAAGCAGGAAAACGAGGCAGAGTCAGAGGAGGGAAGAAGGTGGAGTCAGTCAGAGATGCCATGTAGCTGCCCAAGAAGCAAGAGGTAACAAAACCACGAGCCTCGTGGTAAAAAATAAAACAATAGAAATGGGTTGTTTTTAAGATATAAGTGTTAGTTAATAATAAGTGAGCTAGTA
This sequence comes from Arvicola amphibius, assembly GCF_903992535.2. NCBI lineage: Eukaryota > Metazoa > Chordata > Mammalia > Rodentia > Cricetidae > Arvicola > Arvicola amphibius. Next base: position 24,472,546 of record NC_052048.2, on the reverse strand, counting down.
GGCCAGAGAGTATGCAATTAATATCAAGCCTCAGATTGTTTAATTCATAAGTGACTGTAGGAACTAGTGAGTGGGATCCGGTGGGTGGACAGAAACCGGTCCAGGGGACCTGGAATACTTGTAGCTACACACATCAGGGCCCATAATATAGCTTGGTAATAGAAAACTTGCTTAGCTTGTGTGAGGTTGCTGTGTTTATCCTTAGAACACAGAAAAGGAGAAAGGGAGAGAGAGAAAAAGAGAGATTTTTATTACTATTTTTGAATCTGTGTTTTGGTTTTGTTTCTTAGATTTATTTTTATATGTGTATGAGTATTTTGCCCAAGTGTTTGTATGTGTATCATGTGTGTGCCTGGTGTCAGAAGAGGTCTGAAGAGGTTGTCAGGTCACCTAGAACTGGGGTTACAGATGATGGTGAGCTTCCATGTGGGTGCTGGGAATCTAACTGAGGTCCTCTGGAATGTTAGCAAGTACTCCTAAGCCATTTTTTCAGGTTCAGAGATATCTTTTTGTGTGTTTGCTCTTTGTGTTTTGAGATGCTCTCACTTTCTAGCTCTGGCGGGCCTGGAATTCACTATGAAGACTAGGCTGACCTTGCACTCACAAAGATCTACCTGTCTCTGCCTCCTGAGTGTGGGGAGTCAAGGATTCACTGAATGAATGTGTCAAAAGAAGAGGCACGGCTCAGAGGGGCTACACTTTCCTGTGGTGTAGACGGATTTTCTTTTGGCCAGTAGCTCACAAAAAGATAACACAGAGACTTATTAATTATAAAAGCTCAGTCTATAGGATTGCCTTGTCCCACCAGCTTTTTCTTTTTCCTTTCTCTCTCTCTCTCTCTCTCTCTCTCTCTCTCTCTCTTTCTTTCTTTTTTTTCCTTTTGTTTCTTCAAGACAGGTTTGTCTGTGAAACAGTCCTGGCTGTCCTGGAACTTGCTTTGTAGACGAGGCTGGCGTCAAACCCACAGAGATTCATCTGTCTCTGTCTCCCAAATGCTGGGATTAAAGGTGTGCGCCAGCACTACCAGGCCCGGCCAGCTCTTATAACTTAAATCAACCTATTTCTATTCATCTATCTGCTGCAGCACGACTCATGACTTTTGCCTCTCCTCCTGCGTGTCTTGCTCTCCTCTTCATCTGGCTGGTGACTCTGCCTTCCTCCTTCCCAGAGCTTTTCCTGCTATATCTCCTCCATGGCTATTGGATATTCAGCTCTTTATTAAACCAATCACAGTGACACATCTTCACACAGGTAAAGGAGCAGTCCACAACATTTTTGCATTTTTGGTCAAATAAAAAAGAAAGGTTTTAACTCTAACACAGTAAAACTATATACAATACGAACAATTATTGGGTAAGAATTACATTTATAGTGCCCAGTACATTTTAATTTGGCAAATTTGGAGAACATGTTTCATTATATATTCATCTTAGTCCAAAGTTTTATATTTAAACCATTTTTGTCATAACTTGTATTATTTACTACCCTAAAGTTTTAGACTTTAAAACATCTTTTTTAGATTAAAAAAAACTTGTTTTTATACTTCTCAGCCTTATAAACTTTATATCTCCTATGTAAGCTTCTTCTTTGAATTTGGTAACAGGCGTAAAAGAAGACTGTTCTTTCGCTCCCCAGCTGCCCAGACCCAGATAATCATACAGAAACTATATTACTGGTAAGGTTCTGGCATCTTTTTTCCTTTGACAGCGACATGGCATCAATCTGACTCTGCCTTCTTTCTCCCTGTATTCGGTTTCATTTTCCCACCTAGCTCTATTCTGTCTTGCCATAGGACAGAGCAGCTTCTTTATTAACCAATGGTAATAAAACACATTCACAGTATACATAGGGGAATCCCACATCAGACAAGGAAAACTGTAAAACTATAGCTATCAAGTCTTCAGTCCCCATCAGAGACCCAGAAGGATAAAATATTACTTAGCAGAAGTGCAGAGAAGGCAACTTCCAAAACTATAGACTTTACAGAGACATCTAACTGCCTGGACAGTCACCCTAAGGTTCTTCTGTACCATTGGGGCATCCATCTTTTCTCTACAGGCCTAAAATAGCTGACAGACTGTTTTGTGAAGCAGGAATTTTAAAGAGCTGTCCTACCTTGTCTTGACAAAGTTCAGAAGATGTGAGCATCATGTTCTCTAGACTGCTTTCTATTGTCTGGGGGTGATGACATCTTTGGGGGGACCCTGAAAAAGTTGGAAAAACTAGCCATAACATTTGCTGTCAAGGCTCTCTGCGATGGGAAAGCACAAGACTTTTCTCTGGTACTGGCTAGAATAGTCTGTGAGGCTGGACCATCCCAGCCAGCAATCTTGAAGCTGTTCTGGATGCAGAACTTCGAGGAAACTGCAATAAAGGCTCTCTGAGAGGCTGGCTCATCTGGGCCACTCGTCTTTATTTGTGTCTTGTCCCCTTCCTCTAGAAACACACAAACTTTCAAAGGTAACATACGTATCTGTATCAACACAAGTATGGACTGTGTGTTGTACACAGCTAGTGAAAGATGATTTTTTTGTTTGTTTTATGCTTGACATCACTTGTCCTGTAGTCTCTTTAGGTTTATTTCTTTATGTCCATTGCCAGGACTTTCAGGGGTCTCCCCAGACCAAATCTGATCTCCATCAACCTTGGATAAATCCACAGCCTTTTGTTTTCAGTGGAACCAAAAGCATAATCTCTTCCTGAATGTAATATTTTGTTTACTTCCATTTTGAAGTTAAGACACTTTAAAAACATTTAGGTCGGCTTAATTTAGCAGTTTCTACACCCCAGTGTCTCTCGGCAGCTATCGTTCACGCATCAACAATCAAAAAATTTAAAGCTAGGGCTGGAGAGATGGCTCAGAGGTTAAGAGCACTGACTGCTCTTCCAGAGGTCCTGAGTTCAATTCCCAGCAACCACATGGTGGCTCACAACCATCTGTACTGAGATCTGGCGCCCTCCTCTGGCATGCGGGCATACATGGAGGCAGAATGTTGTATACATAATAAATAAATCTTTAAAAAAAAAAATTTAAAGCTAACTATGTGCCACATAGGATCCAGACTTTCTGTGTATTTTTCATCTCTACGTGGCTTATCCTTTTTATATTATTTTATTTTCTCTCTAAAAGTTTACTATATTTTTCTGCAGCTGTCTATATACATTCTCTTTTGTTTTCTAAGCTTCTGCAGATGTTTTAAACACACTGCCATCGATTTAGAGGTTTTTTTCTATCTGGATCTGCCTTTACTGAGTATCTGCAGTGTTCTCTGATTTGCAGTGTTCTCTGATTGAGAGATGAATCTTTTTGTTGTTGTTGTTGTTTTTTTTTTGTTTTTTTTTTTTTTTTTTTTTTTTTTTTTTTGAGACAGGGTTTCTCTGTAGCTTTGGAGCCTGTCCTGGAACTAGCTCTTGTAGACCAAGCTGGCCTTGAACTCACAGAGATCCACCTACCTCTGCCTCCCGAGTGCTGGGATTAAAGGTGTGTGCCACCACCGCCCGGCTGAGAGATGAATCTGCTATGTCAGCCACCAATGGGGTTCACCTTAGTGCATGGCTCTGGTGACCAGCTCTAGTCTGCAGGCTGCCTCTGTATGCTGAATCTGCCTATAAGACCTTGGTCACTAAGAAACTGCATTTGACTCCATGTTTTGAACATTTTTAAAAAATTTTCAGACCTTATGTGGATATACATGGCCTGACATTGGGTGCCATGTGTAGTCCAATTTTAATTTGGGCCATTAGTTCACAAAAATGATACAGAGACTTATTATTATGAAAGCTTGGCCTTACCTTAGGCATGTTTCTAACTAGGTTAATTTATAACTTAAATTCCACATATTCATTACCTCAACTCCATTCTACCCATCCTGGTTATTCCAATTCTGCCTTTTTTCTTTCCAGAGTTCTCTCTGTCCAGAAGTCTTGCCTACACGTCCTGCCTAGCTATTGGCCATTTAGCTTTTTATTACACCAATCCTAGTGACACATCTGTGTTGTATACCCATGACATCTACGCACTGTGTGAAGGAATATTCCACAACACTGTGGCCTGAATGTAAATGTTGGCAGTGTGTAGAACCCAGCAACTGCAGCTTCTTCTTCCAGGGTGTTTGCTGTGCCTGCTCACTACAGAGACCTCCTAACTCCTCCCCCTGTGCTGCACAAAACACGTGCACTGAGGTTCAAGGTTGTGGGTAGCTGGTGCCACTTCATTAGAGTGCACACCACCCTCTAGACTCCAGATTTTCTGTTCTTGTGTTTGTGTGTATTCTTTCTTTATTCCCTTGTCACCTCAGTCAGGGTTCCAGGGTCAAAATCCACAGGCCGGGTACCACCCAAGTGCGTGGATTAAAGCTGTGTGCCACCACATCTGGTATTTTATTACTGTGTTGATCTTCTTGTAGACTGAGGATTGAACCAGAGTCATGGATGTGCTAAGGCAAGCTCTGAGTTATACTCTCAGCTCTGGAGAACAAAACAAAACAAGGGTTTATTTGTTTTCATGTGTATGTGTATGACTGTTTGACTTCATGTATGAAGGTTCACAAGGGGCCCTGGTACCTGCAGCGACCAGAAGAGGGGGTCAGATCCCTTGGAACTGAAGTTACAAATGGTTCCGAGCTACTGGGAACCAAACCCAGGTCCTCTGCAAGAGCATCAGGTACTCTTTACCACTGAGCCATCTCTCCAGCTCCTGCAAAAATCTTTTATAGTTCTTTTTTTTAAAAATATTTATTTATTTATTTATTTATTTATTTATTTATTTATTTATTATGTATACAATATTCTGTCTGTGTGTATGCCTGCACGCCAGAAGAGGGCACCAGACCCCATTAGAGATGGCTGTGAGCCACCATGTGGTTGCTGGGAATCGAACTCAGGACCTTTGGAAGAGCAAGCAATGCTCTTAACCTCTGAGCCATCTCTCCAGCTCCTCTTTTATAGTTCTATTTGCTTTTATATACATTAAGAAACTTTGGAAGAACATGTACAGTGAGCCACACTGAGGTCTTGGATGGGGGCTGAAGGACGATAGACGAGATGAGAATGAAAAGCTCTACTCTGTACTTGAATGGACATGTGTTTGTGTTACCAACTCAAAATAGCAAATTACAAGAGGCAAAAATCTTTTTAAGAGCTGGGCAGTGGTGGCACACACCTTTAAATCCAGCCCTCAGAAATAAGAGACAAGCAGATCCCTGTGAGTTTGAGGTCAGCCTGGTCTACAGAGTGAGTTCCAGAACAGGCTCCAAAGCTATACAGAGAAACCCTGTCTCGAAAAAAGCAAAACAAAAAAAAGAGATCTTTATAAGAAAAACTTTATGACATTGGGAAAAGAAATTGAAGAGAACACTAGGCAACGAAAATACTTTCCATGCTCTGGATTGGTAGATTGCATATTCTATGAAAAGCAATCTACAGATTCAATGCAATCCTCATCAGAGCTCCAGTGACATACTTCACGGAACTTGAAAAAAAAAAATCCTATGATTCTCATGGAAATTCAAAAGACCGTGGACAGCCAAAGTAGCTCTAAGCAGAAGAAACACGGTCAGAGGTATTACATTACCTGATTTAGAACTGTACTATGGAGCCATGGTGGCAAGGCCAGCACGGTACTGAAGCAAAACTAAACACGTAGAACAGTGGAGCACAATAGAGACCCAGAGAGAAGCCATGCAGCTATGGAGACTTAGTTCTTTGTTTGTTTGTTTGTTTTTGTTTTTTGAGTTTTGTTTTGTTTTGTTTGAGACAGGATTTCTCTGCATAGCTCTGCCTGTCATAGAATTCAGAAATCCATCTGCCTTTTCCTCCCAAGTGCTGGGATTAAAAGTATATGTCACCTCATCTGACTTGCTTTTTTTTTTTTGGAAAAAAAGCAATAGCCTTTTCAACAAATGATATTGGCAAAACTGAACATCAACCTGCAGAAGGATGATATCAGACTGGACAACCACCTACAGAAGAGTGATGTCAGACTGGACATTCACCTGCAGAAAGATGAGGTCAGGTTGGACATCCACCTGCAGAAGGAGGACGTCAGACTGGACATCCACCTGCAGAAGGGTGAGGTCAGACTGGACATCCACCTGCAGAAGGGTGAGGTCAGGCTGGACATCCACCTGCAGAAGGATGACATCAAATTGGATATCCACCTGCAGAAGGATGACGTCAGACTGGACATCCACCTGCAGAAGGGGGACGTCAGACTGGACATCCACCTGCAGAAAGATGAAGTCAGACTGGACATCCACCTGCAGAAAAGTGAGGTAAAGCTGGACAGCCACCTGTAGAAGGGTGGGTTCAGGCCCATATCTCTCATTCTGCACAAAAATCAATTCAGACTGGATCAGTGACCTACCTGAACCTGGAAATACTGACCCCCCCCCACTGAAGAAAAGCTCAAGGAAAACACTTCAGGTCATCAGCACAAGCAGGAGAACTCCAAAAAGGATCCCATAGCACAGAGATAGCACTAAGAACTTAGAAATGGGATTATGGAACATTTTAAAGCTTCTGTACAGTAAGGCAGTGGTGGCACACACCTTTAATCCCAGGACTTGAGAGGGAGAGACAGGTGGATCTCTGTGAGTTTGAGGCCAGCTTGGTCTCCAGAGCATGTTTCAGGATAGGTTCCAAAGCTACAAAGAAACCCTGTTTCAAAAATAAATAAATAAATAAATAAATAAATAAATAAATAAATAAAGCTACAACAATAAATCAACAAAGTGACAGAATTTTCTCTGATAGAATCAGAGAAAATCTTTGTCTATTATACTTCATATATAAATAACTGCTCTTAACCTTTGAGACATCTCTCCAGCCTGAGAAGAATAAATTTTTTAAAAATTTAAAAAATAAAGAGCACTGGTCTTGAGTTAAATTCCCACTATTAAACACACACACACACACACACACACACACACACACACACACACACACACACAAACCTGACCATCAGTAAGGGCACCAAAGAGCTGAATATCAAAAGAAGTACAAGGCGAGGCTTGAGAGATGGCTCAGTAGTTAAGAGGACTTGTTCTTCCAGAGGACCGAGGTTGGATTCCCAGCACACACGTGTGGCTCCCAACCATCTACAACTCCAGTTCATAAGATTCATGCCCTTTTCTGCCTTACACAGACGTATATACAGGCAAATCATCCATATAGAAGGAATAATTTATTTAAAAGATTAATTTATTTGCTTGCTTGCTTGTTTGTTTACTTATTTTGTATACAGTGTTGTGGCAGCTGTATGTCTGCCTGCAGGCCAGAAGAGGACACCAGATCTTATTACAGGTAGTTTTGAGCCATACATGTGGTTTGTGGGAATTGAACTCAGGACCTCTGGAAGAGCAGCCAGTGCTCTTTATTTTTAATTTTTTTTAAATTAATTTTCTCGGGCTGGAGAGATGGCTCAGAAGTTAAGAGCACTGACTGCTCTCCCAAGGTCCTGAGTTCAATTCCCAGCAACCACATGGTGGCTCACAACCATCTGTAATGAGGTCTGGTGCCCTCTTCCAGCCTGCAGGCAGAACACTGTATGCATAATAAATAAATAAATCTTTTTGAAAAAATTATTATTCTCTCATAAAATACATCCTAACTGCAGTTTCCCTCCTTGCACTCCTGCCAGCTCCCCCTCCCGCATCCCCTCTCCTCCAGGTCCACTCCTCCTCAGTTTCCCTTCAGAAAAGAACAGGCCTTCCAGGGATCAGTGGAGCACAGCATAACAAGTTACAATAAGGCTAGGCACAAATCCTGATACCAGGGTTGGGTGACGCAACCCAGCAGGAGGAAAAGGGTCCCAAGAGCTGGCAAAAGGGTCTGAGACACCACCACTTCCACTGTCAGGAGTCCCACAAAAACGCTAAGCTAACAACCCCAATATCTCTACAGAGGACTTAGCACAGACCCATGCAGGCTCTGTGATTGCCACTTCAGTCTCTAAACTCTTATGAGCCCTGCTTGGTGGATTCTGTGGGTCATATTCTTGCCGTCTCCTCAATCCTTTTGGCTTCTATAATCCTTCCTCAGGGATTGGTGAGAATCACCCAACTTCTAGGGGAGGTACCTGATGGAGATCTCCAATTTGGACTCTCTCTCTTTACCTAATGTTTGGCTGTGGGTCTCCACATCTGCTCCCATCAGCTGCTGGAGGAAGCCTTTCTGGTGATGATTGAGCTAGGCACTAATCTAGGAATATACCAGAATATTATTAGAAATCATTTTTATTAATTCAAAAATAATTTTTAAATAAAAAATAATTGGTCAATAAATATTTTAACTACTTATTTATTTACTTAATGCACACTGGTGCAGCATGTATGTCTGTGTGAGGGTGTCAGGTCCCCTGGAACTGGAGTTATAGACAGTTGTGAGACACCATGTGGGTGCTGGGAATTGAACACAAATCCTCTGAAAGAGCAGTCAGTGCTCCCAACTGCTGAGTCATCTCTCCAGCCCCGGACAATAAATATTTTTTTAAATATTTATTTATTTATTATATATACAATATTCTGTCTGTGTGTATGCCTACAGGTCAGAAGAGGGCACCAGACCCCATTACAGATGGTTGTGAGCCACCATGTGGTTGCTGGGAATTGAACTCAGGACCTTTGGAAGAGCAGCCAGTGCTCTTAGCCATCTCTCCAGCCCCGACAATAAATATTTTTAAAGTACTGAAGGGTCTGAGGAGATGGTTCAGTGGGTAAGAGGGCTTGTTTTGCAAGCCTGAGGGCTTAAGTTCAAATCCCCAGCATCCACATAAAAGTTAGGTATAACGATGTACATTTGTAACCCTGGTGGGGATGGGGATGGGATGTAGGAAGGGGAGAAGCAGAGCTTTCTGACCAGCCAGTCTAACTGAAATGGTGAGCTTCTGGTTCAGTGAGAAGCCCCCATCTCAAGGTAATGAGGAGGCATGAAAAAACCTGCTCTGACCTCCACGTGTGGGCATCGGCTCCTGCACCTCCGTGTATGTGTAGGGCAGTGGTGAGATTGCTAAATGGGTAAAGGTGCTTGCTGCCACGCTTGAAGAACTGAGTTCAGTTCCCAGATCTGGTAGGTTTTCTCTCACCCCTGTCAAAATGGTTTTTATTTAAAAAGAAAATGACAACAAATGTTGGCAATAATGTGAGGAAAAGGAAGCCTTCTTCATTGTTGGTAGGAGCAGGAACTAGAACAGTCATTGTATGGATCAATGTGGAGGCTTCTCAGAACAATAGAATTAGAACTACCATCTTGGGCATATACCCAAAAGATTCTGTGTCCTGCCTGCTACAGAGACACTTGCTTGGTCGTGTTCATGGTTGCTGTTTTTACAATACTGAGAAGATGGAATCAACCAGGATGTCTATTAATAGATGATGGGTCATGAAAGTGTGGTACATATAGACAGTGGAATCTCATTCTGCCACGAAGAAAAATGAAAGTGCTATGTTTGCAGGGAAATCACTGGAACTGGAAAATACTATATTAATTGAGATAACTCTGGCTCCAAAGACGGATACTGCATGTTCTCTTTCAGATGGGGATCTTAGCTGCTAATTGTTAAGTAAGTGCATGTGGTGGGAGTGAATGTGGGTAAACGCTAGGAAACTAGAAAAGGTCTGTAAGACAGGGAAAAGAAGGCTTTAAGTGAGGGGGAGGAGAGAATAATAGGACGGGAGATAAGAAAGCAGAAGGGGCAGAAAGGTACAGTGATACAAGAGAGGGTGGGTAGATGGGAGGAGAACCAACCAAAATGAACTATATGTGAAAATACCATAAAGAAACCTGCTATTTTACAAACTTAATTTACAAAGAATATGAATTACAGGTGACTCTTGTCTGTAATCCCAGCATCTGTAAGGCAGAGGCAGGAAGATCATTGCAAATTTGAGGCCAATCTGGTCTACATGGGGCGTTCCAGACCTGCCAGGGCTATGTAGTGAGACTCTATCTCCAAAACAGCAGGCAGTTATTTACAAATGTAAACCCTTGCGAATCTGTAGGCGAGAAAGAGAAGGGGAGAAATGGGGGAGCCGGAGAGTAGTGACCATTTTCGGAGAAAGCCCTTCTATAACGGGAAGCAGAGGAAGGCAGCTGAGGAGGATCTGTCTGAGGAAGTTCAACATGCCTGCACACTGCTGCTGGTAGCCAAGTAGAGAGGAGGAGGGGAAGGTTTCAGGACAGGGTGGGACAGTTGCTGCAGAGACGACTTTGGGTGGTGACAGGGTTCCCCAAAGGGCGGTGGTGCAAGAAGATGGGGCTGATGAGAAAAATTACTCTGTCTGCTCCTGTTTTCTTTCCTTCTTCCTCCCTCCCTCCCTCTCTCCTTCCTCCTTCCCTCCCTCCCTCCCTCCCTCCCTCCTTTCTTCCTTCCTTTCTCAGATAGGGTTTCTCTGTGTCCTGGCTGTCCCAGAACTCGTTCTGTAGCCCAGGCTGGCCTCAGACTTACAGAGATCCTCCTGCTTCTGCCTCCCAAGCGCTGGGGTTAAAAGTGTGAACGACTACCACCCTGCTTTCTGTTTTCTTTTTTTTCCTAGAATTTTTTAAATACTTTATTGTACTTAATTGAGCTATACATTTTCCCCATCCCCTTTCCTACCTCCCCTCTCCCCATCCACTTGCCCCCAACCCCCTCCGTTTTTTTTTTTTAATAAAGCAGAAAGACTATAAGCAGAGAGAGACAGAGACAGAGACAGAGGGCAAGACCACTTCTGTAAGCTGTCCTCTGACCTCTACATGTACACACATAATTTTTTTAAAAAGGAAAACATGGAAATCTGACTGGTCATGGTGATGCAGTCCTATAATACTGGTACTCGGGATGCTGGGGTAGGAGGACTGTGAGTTCAAAGCCAGCCTGGGGAAAGAGATCCATCAGGTAAGCACTGGGAACACTGTCTAAGTAAAGAAATAGTAATAAAGAACCCAGAGCCTTGCACTTGCTATGCACGTACTCCACCAGTGACTCATACCCTGAGCCTATCACGTGGTAGCTCATTGTCTCCTTACTAAAGACTCTGGTGACTTTGTTGCTCTTCACCCTATGCCCTGGTCTAGTGCCCTACCCAGCTTGTAGTGACGTTCAAAAAACATTTGCTGATGTCTGGGTTGGGATGCTGCGTTCTCCCCTAATCTCCAACACTTCAGGAAATGGAGACAGGAGGTCAGGAGTTCAAGATTACCCTCAGCTATGTAGTGAATTCAGGCCAGGCCAGACCATATGAGACTCTGTCTCATACAAACAAACATTTATTGAAAGGAATAAAAAATACTAAAAATAATTGATCACGAGGCAAAGCTTCACATGCAAGGCATTACCGTGAACTGACACTCATTTGATAAATGCAGACCTCACCAGGTTCCAGTGCATCCCTGAGAGCCTATGGCAGGCTCCCTGGGAGCCTAGGAGGCGGCAGGAACTGTGCAAGCTCCCTCACGTGGTCCAATAGCTGTGTTTTCATCAGACGTGCGCTGTCTTTCCCTTGCCACTGGGAGACACTGAGAGGATACCTCGCTGACTCACTGCTGTTTTGACTTGGAATGAAAGGCTGTCAGGGACAGGCAAGAAGGAGAGTAACTGCGCGCAGATGCTGGTCTCAACAGCAGGCTTCCTTCCTTCCAGCAGGCGGGAGAGCCAGAGTAGTAATGACAGCGCTAAGGGCAGAAGGAGGAGGATGGCCGGGAGGGGTGTGTGTGAGAGCAGAGCAAGCAGAGAGATGAGGGAAGGGGGTTGAACAGACCATGTTCACCGAGCAATAAAGATGGAGGCTTTCCCATGTGACAAAGCACCGCAACCAGGGTGTAGGGTGAGGATGACAAATGAGATGTTTGCTCTCAAGTGTATGTGGGATGTCACTAAACAGCAAACATATAAAACCACACCAGGAAGGGATGACTCGGAAAAGATGATGAGACAGGGATGCAGTGGAGACCCCTGGGGCAGAGATCAGAAAGTCAAGAAAGAGCCAACCAGGTAAAAACAGAGAGACATCGGTGAAGCATGGGTGGGAGAGGGACCCAAAGATGAGGGATTCTGAGGGAATGGCTTCTGGTGCTCTGGAACATCAGGAAGTCTGATCTGGTCGAAGCACTGCGTATGAGGATGTACACACTGGTGGCTTTTACATTATATTTATTTACTGTGTGTGTGTGTGTGTGTGTGTGTGTGTGTGTGTGTGTGCGCGCGTGTGCATGCTAGAATATGGCAGTCAAAGGACAACTCTGTAGGAGTCGGTTCTCTCCTCCCACCAAACTCAGGTTGTTAGGCTTGGAAACCGGCTGAACCATCTCACCAGCCCTTGAATATTTTAAAAGGGATGAGCTTTTATGTTTTAAAATATTATAGGTAACTGTAAATGAGCACAGAAATGAAGGAGCGTCTAAGAAGCTCCTGTGATTCCAGATGTGCAACGCAGCTTGGATCAGGACAGCAGAGATAGACGGGGTGAGGGAGGACATGCGCTGAGAGTGGAGGCTGTGGCACTGGCTGGTGATGCAGATACAGGGAAGGAACTGGAAACCAAAACAGCTTTTAGCTTGAGCAAGGAGTTGTCATGTCTCGGAGAGCCCTGGACAGAAGTGAAGTGGGGGTGGGGTAGTTCAAGACATCTGTTTGAGTCACATTAGGTTTGCATGGCTATTAGACATCAGAGTGGATATGTCAAGTGGGCGGTTGGACAAATGAGTCTGGTACTATGGAAATAAATTCAGGACTCACTGACATTTACAGAGTATTTAAGCCCTGGGACTGGATGAGATCACTGGACAAAGAATGTGGAAAGAGAAGGCCAAGGACTAAGCCCTACAAGGCTCCAACACTTAAGAAGTCAGAGCTGAGCACGACTTACAAACAACAGCAGGGAGGCTGGAGGGAAACTAGGGGAGTGTGGTTTCCTAGAAGCTGGGGGTGGTAACGTAGGGAGAAGAGTGGGTCAGAGGAATTTTTTAAATTGTGTATCTTTAGTGTGTGTGTCTCACACGCTTGTTCAGAGGTCTGAAGACAGCTCAAATGAGTCTTCCTTCACCATCTGAGTCCTGGGGCTAGAACTCCGGTAGTCAGGCTTGGTGGCAAGCTTGCTCCCTTGCCCCCTGGGCCATCTCCATGGCCCACATCAGAGGAGTTTTTAAGAGATTGGGGAAAGCCTCTCAGAAGACTGGATCTAAGTGAGACTGGCATGGGCCATTTGTGAACGGCCAAGGAAAAGCTTTTACAGGGACTAGCAGGTGCAAAACCCCGAGGCAGGTTTCCATTGCCTCCTTCTAGGAACGTGTGTCAGCTGCACTGCAGCTGAGGCACAGAAATCCTAGGGAAAAAAGTCGGAGATACCTAGAGATGGGGACCTACAGGGCTTCCTTGTAGGCCACAATTAAGTGGTTTGGATATTTTGATACCCTTGGATCTCGAACCACGTAATGACTGGGTTGCTTCAGAGAAATTGAATTATACATCAGGGCCAAAATGAACTAAGGAGAGTAAGCTGCTGGGACACCCTAACTTGTGTGTGCAGTTTTCTCCCCTAAACCATCGGTCCTCTCATCCATGGTGTTGAACTCACATTCCTTTCCACCCTGGCCAGAGTTGGGAACTCAAATGTCTGGTTGACTCAGAAATTCAGAACTGCTAGGGGGGTTAGAAATCATGGGGTCTGTTGAGCCATCACATCCCGAAGAACTGGAGGTCTCCGCCCACTCCCTTCGCTGCTACCCTCCTCAACCTTGCTTGCACCTGGGACAAAAGCTGAGCTCGCTGTCTGGTAAGTGACGGGTTAAACTGTGCGTGGCCTACAGACGTGAGGAGGAGAGGCGGAGGCCAAGCGGTCCTAGTCGTCCGCCGAACCCAGCCGAGCCCGGCCGAGCCCAGCCGAGCCCAGCCGAAGCAAGCATCTCCCGCCGCCACCGCCGCTGCCGCCGCCGCCCCGCGCCCAGGGCGCCCGCCCCCCCTCCGGCTCCAGCGCCTTGCTGCCAGGCAAACCTCCCGACCATGCCTGGCGCCCCACCCGCTTCTGCGACCCCCCAGCTCCGCGCAGCCCCGAGCGCCTGCAGTCGTCGCGCCGCTACGCCAGGCATGCAGGTGAGCGAGGGGGGACCCTATGCCCCCACCCGGAGGGAGCGGGCCCTGCCCTCCCCAGTGCCAGCTCCGCGCCCTTCGCCGCCCGCCCCTCCTGCTCTGGTCCCTCGTCGGGCTCCAGACACCAAGAGCTTCTTTTCCACTGTGCCTCCATCCCTTCGCTGTCCCGACTCCATCCTACCCTCCTGGTGCAGCAATCAGCGTCTCCGCGGCTGCCTTCATCCCGCCTTTAGCTCATCCTGCAGATTCGGGCATCCTCCTGCCTCAGGTCCCCTTTCCGCTCTGGGTGCTCCCTCCGAATCCCATGGCATATCTTTGCCTCGTTTTCCCTATTCGCGCTGCTTTCCAGCCCTGTGGAGGGAGTGCAGGTCTGTGGGATTGGCGGGCTTGGGGGTTCTGCTAGGGATGGGGCCCTGTTCCCCCACCCCACCCCCAGTTCGTCTTCTGCGCACAACAGGTCGGTGAAGAGCGCGAAGGGGGTGGGGTGGCGCACCAGATCGGGGGACTGCGGACTTCCTGGAGGGGGTGACCAAAGGGTACGGGGTGTGTGTGAAGGGGCTGGAGTTGACATTGGTGGTGGGGGATGTAGCAGGCGAAGGGGCAGGTGGGTCCTGGAGTCCGCGGACCACTGGTGTCTCTGAGCCTTTATCCGCTCCACTGGTTCGCCTGCCATTTCTTTCCTCCCCTTCGCTAACCTTCTCTCACCGAGCCCCCAGGCCTATCTCTAATCTTTCCCTTCGCTTTCACCTGGCCTCCAGCTCTGTCTCCATATCCCTTTAAATTTCAAGAAACAATTCCTAACTCCTCCATCTTTGCTGTTCCATCCCCCCAACTCCGTTCCGTCTCTTCCTTTTCTGATTTTGCCTTCAACACCATTTTCTTTTCTCTCTCAGTGACTTTCTCCTCCTCTCTGATCTCCATCCTTTCTTTTCCCTTCTACTCTCTTTGCTCCTGTCCTGACCAGACCCCTCCATCCTCCTTCCTCCCGTTCTCCACTTTCTCCTCCTGCCCTCTTCTCCCTTCAGCGCCCTCTGAGATGTGGAGCCCCTGTTCCCCCTCCATCTCTTCCCAGCTGCTGTTCACCCTCCTTCCGACTCCTGACCAGCCTTTCCCCTCTGCGCCCCACACCCCTCACCCCTGTTGTCCACTGCCCTAGTCCCTTCCCCAGCTTCTTCCTGGAGCGTTCCACATGCCCATATAGACTAGGAATCCAGAAGACACAGGGTGTCACATGCTCCTTCTCTTTAGAGGCCCTAGCCCCCTGGGACTCGCCACCCTCAGCTTGGAGACTGTGCACTTCCCTTTGGAACCAACCATCTAGACTCTCCTAGGACTTTGCCCAGAAGAAGCAGCTGAGGGGGTGGCTTCCTTCGAGCTCCACCTTCTTTCAGAACGCACCTATGTGCTTGGATGGTTAAACACCAAGAGCACCCACCTACCATTTTCTCCCATTTTTCTGAAAAGGCAGGTAGCTTCCGGGCCTCATCGCCAGAGAAGTGCCGGGCACTTCAAGAGGTGAGGGGGCTTCTAGCACCCCCCTCACACTCACTAAGATTGACTCCCCTTCCCTCCCCCACTCTCAAACTCCCTCCCTAGCGGTAGGTGCTCAGGGAATCACAAGGTTCTTGGCTCTAAATTAAGATCTAAGAAGCCTGAAGCTGTGGGCAGAGGAAGTGAGAAGGAAGGAAGCCAAAGAGGCAGAGTAGACAGACACTGGGGCCAGGAGGTAGCAGGGACCCATCTGGGGTGTTGTAGGTGGGACTGGGGGCTACTGTAGGGAGCTTTCCTCTAAAAGGATGCTAAGAAGCAGTGGATATTGGGAAGCAGCAGTGTGGCTGGTAACTGGGCAGGGGGTGGGGCACGAAGAGGCAGAATTGGTGGATGGGTGAGCTGGGAAAGAACGCAGGGTAGGTTGGGCTGTGACACCCTCATTTTTTCCTCCAGTAAAGGCCAAAAATCTGGGTCACAGCTGAGGAAGACCTCAGATACGGAGTGCAGTATGTGGTAAGTTTGGCCCAGCAGAGGGAGCTTGGAGACCACTTTCCCTGGGGGACTGGGCTAACTTGGGGCCTCTGGAGGACTGGCCCCCTAGAAAGAGACATAATGAAGCCAGGGACTTCCTAACACACACTTGCTTTAGCAGAGAAACCTGGAGGGAGGTACCAAGGATTTTGGTGTGAGTCTACCATTCTCACATATGACCCCACAGTGGCCAGGGGCTCACCTGCTTTTTCTCCCTTCTTATAGGCCTGCACCGCTGCTGTTCCAGCTCCTCCCTCTCTGGCCACTGCTGCTGCTACCCCTTTCACCACCCGTTCAGGGCTCCTCCCCTCGGTCCCCACCAGCCCCAGCCCGTCCCCCCTGTGTCCGGGGTGGCCCCTCAGCCCCTCGCCATGTGTGTGTTTGGGAGCGGGCTCCTCCACCAAGCCGATCCCCACGGCTCCCAAGATCACGTCGGCAAGTTCTGCCAGGCACTGCCCCTCCTGCCACCCCATCAGGCTTTGAGGAGGGGCCTCCCTCATCTCAGTACCCCTGGGCTATTGTGTGGGGTCCCACAGTCTCTAGGGAGGATGGAGGGGACCCCAACTCTGTCAATCCTGGATTTCTGCCCCTGGACTATGGTTTTGCAGCCCCACATGGGCTGGCTACCCCGCACCCCAACTCCGACTCAATGCGGGATGATGGAGATGGGCTCATCCTTGGGGAAACACCTGCTACCTTGAGGCCCTTCCTGTTTGGAGGGCGTGGAGAAGGTGAGTGAGCAAGGCTGGTAGAGATGTGAGGGATGGGGAGGGAGGCCTCTGTGAGTGTCTTCAGTATATGCACCAGGTTCTAGGCTGGCAAGGGTGCGTGCAGAGGTGGAGATGCCTCCCGCACTGTGGAAGACAGATGTGAAAACATGAGGTGATGAGTCAACATAACAAACATCCTACGAGAAGCACGCACAACATGTTGTTAGAAAAACAGAGATGCGAGAGACTGTTTCACCCTGGGGATCAGGACAGATCAAACAAATGATGCCTGAGATAGACCTTCAAGACGGAACGGGTGTTCCAGGCAGAGGGAAGCCACCGAGGAAGGAAGGTCGCCGCCAGGCAGTGTGTTAGCACCTACTGTGCTGGATGGTGGCATAGGGGTGGGCCAGGGAAGATCATCTGATACCTCTACCTCCGATTCTATACACAGGAGGATAGTTCTCCCTGACCTTGGACCTCATCCTCATCACATGTATGGTATATGTGATGTTTGGTACATGTAATGTTTGGGAATGTGGAAGAGCTGATGGCTCCGGAGAAAGTTGATAGGAGAAGAGGGAGAGTCCAGAGAAGTAGGCACGAGGCAGAGTCACGAGGCAGTCCTCAGCCCCACCCCACTTCGATCCTGCTTCAGGCCTCTCGAGAGCTGTCTTCTGTCTTCATCAGGTGTGGACCCTCAGCTTTATGTTACGATCACCATATCCGTCATCATTGTTCTTGTGGCTACAGGCATCATCTTCAAGTTCTGGTAAGCTGGGGGCGATGGCGGAAGGCTGGGAAAGGTCAGACAGAGGGCACGGGCAAGGACAGCAGTTACACAGGAGTAGAAAAATCACAGGGTACGGGAAGAGCTTGAAACTAACTGGAGTGGAGAACCAAAAGAAACCAGTGTAGATTCCTCCAGAAAAACGCAAGGGTAGCGGGAGGCTCTCCAAGGCAGATAAAACTGAACCAGGTCGCAGAACCCTGTCTTAGGGCTTCTGTCCAGGAGGAAGTAGAGAATTTTGTACACATTTAATAGCGGGTCACATAGTCCTTCACTCTTTACTGAGAGAATCATTAGACTCAGGTGCCCAAGTCAGTAGCTGACTTTGAAATTGAACTAAATGTCTGCCAGGTAGCTGCAGAGGAGAGAAAGGGCTCCTCTGGGCATTAGTGTGACAAGGGGCAGTTTGAAGGGGCTTTGTACTGCGGGGAGGAGGCACGAAGCCTGTGGCTCTCCAAAACTGGTTTGGAGGGAAGCAGAAGGAATAGTTTGATGGGTGCATGGTCTCAGAGGACAGTTTCTGTACTGTGGAGAGTTGGAGGCACCAGGGAAGGAGGAGAAGCTGGGTTGACCAGAGGTGCTGGCCTAAGATCTCTTTCCTTCTGATGCACAAGCTGGGACCGCAGCCAGAAGAGGCGCAGGCCCTCAGGGCAGCAAGGTGCCCTGAGGCAGGAGGAGAGCCAGCAACCACTGACAGACTTATCCCCTGCTGGAGTCACTGTGCTGGGGGCCTTCGGGGACTCACCTACCCCCACCCCTGACCATGAGGAGCCCCGAGGGGGACCCCGGCCTGGGATGCCCCAGCCCAAGGGGGCTCCAGCCTTCCAGTTGAACCGGTGAGGGCAGGGGCCAATGGGATGGGAGGGCGAGGGACGGCAACTTAGGTCTCCAGACCTTTGGTGGGTCTTTCTGGGGTGGATGGGCTTCCCCACTGCAGTCCGTGAATCTCCTTCCTTACCTGGCTCACAGGCCTCCCCAGGGGAAAGGGACCCCTTCCTACCCCATGTCCTAGTCTCCTGCAACCCTTAATTCTAGCTCTGCCCTCTTCACCTAAGCGCCCTCTGTCGTGAACTCTTCCTTCCGCTTCAGCCTGCTCCTTGGTTCCTGACTATGCCCTTTCCCTCTTCCTCTCAGGATTCCCCTGGTGAATCTGTGATGCTCCCCCATGTTGGGGTGCTGCCAAGCGGGAGGCCAAGTGGCCGGCATAGCCACCATCCACTGAGGGTGGGGCAACCGTGGGGAACTGGGGCCATGGTGGGGGGCTCCCAGCTCCTGCTCTTGCACACCGCCTGGACCACTCACTGACCCCATGGGCAAGTCCAGTTGTTTGCCCTCCAGTGGTTGGGGTCCCCCATTCCCACCCTTGCACATTCACATGAAAGCCTTGCACATTCACCTCCGCCCTCCCAGGCCATAGCACACAGTCATGCTCTCCATCTGCTCTTCTGCCTGAGTCCCCACCCATGTCTGCTCAGCTGGCTCCTAGCTCGCTCCCTCTTGTTGCCCATGTCCCATTCCCTTTGCATTTTCTGTGCCATCTGTGACTAGGGATGTGCATTTTTGACCATTCCATGGCATAGTGTGCTCACTGCCTCAACACCCACTGGTCTAGTCTCTGTGGCCCTTGCATGCTGCCCTAGAGGTGGGTGGGAGGTGAGTTAGGGGCTCCTAATGCCATCTGTCATGGCCTGTCTCATTCCATGTCTTATGTCTCATTGTCCTTCTATCCCATTCCAAGGGCACTGACATTACTCTGAGGGCTCCCCCATCGGAATGGAGGTACTGAGGCCCAATTGCTAAATTCTGTCATCCATCTGAAATATGGGTTTGGGAGAGTCACCTGCTGCACTACATAAGGGACTCCCATGTCCTCCCTTCCCTTCCAAGTTCCTTGTCTTGTCTGTCCTGGCCGTTTGTGTGTATGTGTCTCTATGGAATTCAGAGCCCCCGAACAGGTCCTCCTTTCCCCACCCTTCCTTAAGCCCTCCCTAACTGTACCTAGGCTACCAGGGACTGAAGCCAGCTGGTTCAAGGCCATTGGGAGCTCTGCCTCCACATCCACCCTTCTCTTCCTGGGTCCCCTTCTTCCCTCTCCTTCTTCTCCCCTCAGGTTCTTCCCTTCTTTCTCATTTTTTTCCACCTCCCTTCTTCCTCTAACCTGGCTCCTATGCTGTGATATATATTTTTGTATTATCTCTTTCTTCTTGTGGTGATAATCTTGTGGGATGTAAGTTTCAAAATTTTCAAATAAAGCCTTTGCAAGATAATTAAGTCCCCTGTTTTGCCTTATAACCCTCCTTCTCCACCCCCACACACACACACACACACACACACACACACACACACACACACACACACACACACACACGAGGACTGGCAGAAAGAATGGTAAACAAAGGGGAGACCGGGAACTTCTCCAGGCTAGACTGTCACCTGGCCTGCTCTACCTGAGGCTGGAGCCTGATGGATGTCTTAACTTGGGACAGAACGGGAGGACCTGAAGGGTCCAGAGGAGGGAGGGCCTTGCAGGAGACACTGGAATCAGGAGTGTGCCTTGCTTGTTCCTTCTTAGTGAAGGTCAAGAGAGACCAAGAGAAAAGAGACAGAGTAAAGGGGGACATTTCATAGGACAGGCAATGGGACAAGCCAGAAATGTGACTGATGGATGGGAGACAGGGTCTCTCTTTCTAGTCCAGGCTGGCCGGTACTAGATCCTCCCACCTTTGCCTCCTGAGTGCTGGGATTATAGGCATGAGTCACCATGCTGGCCAAGACAGCTAAGGCAGAGGATAAAGGGTCAAAGATTGGGTGAGCCCCAGGAGAGAGGGCTCTCTACTTGGCTTACTTTCATCCTTGCTTCTTAACATGCCCCTACCTACAGCTGCCCGCCAAAAGCTATGCTGCACCAGACGCCCTGTGTGGTTAGCTCATTAGCTTTTCCATTCTGAGAAAGACATTTGCTGGGGTGTGGGGGTGGAATCAAGGAGTGTGTCTGGGGAGGGAACACAGGCTGCCCAGCTGGGATCAGTCACCTCTGAGGTTCCCGACTCTAGGTTTGGCTCTTTAACAGCTCTAGTAAAGCCCACACATCAGCTTTTCAGCTGTTGCTAGGCTCAGTTGCTGTGGTAACCACCTAGGTCTTGCTCCCCCCACCCCACCCCCATCTGTGCCTCACCTGTTCCCTGGAAATGGGCAACCACAGGCAAGTAGGTGGCAATATAGTATCCAAGAGGGCAGTGTGGGCTGCCTGGACTGTACCTGCCTCCATGCATTTTATCCTTGATGATATAAATAGGGTGTGTGTGTGTGTGTGTGTGTGTGTGTGTGTGTGTGTGTGTGTTGGTAGGTGTGCTTTAGATGCTGGGGAGCTGTACTGCCTATTGAGGGAAGTGTGGCTGAACCCCTAAAGCACACGAAGTGTGGAAAGGAAGGAATGTATTTCTCAGGACGGCAGTGGTGTTTAGGACAGACTGCTCCAGAGGAAAGCAGCCCCGGCCAGAATAATGAACCAACCAGCAGAGGTGTGAGGCAATCCAGGCTTCTGAGGAGGGCTGTCAGCACAGTGCACCCAGAGAACCCCGGGGAGCTGAGCTGGGAGGGAACTGAAGGTGCGGGGTGAGGTGCTGACAGCTAGGCTAGGGAAGGGCTCTGGGGAAGGTGAAGGAAGCCTCCTTAACCTTTGCAGCTTTCCCCACAGGGCTGGGAGCCCTTGCCAGAGGGGAGTGGGGGGGAAGAGCATTTGGTGCAGAAGGACAAGGAACTGTTGGGAGGGCTCCTGGGGCTCTCACCTTCAACAACTCTTTAGAGGGACAGTGTGACCCCGTGGCTCATCCATATGCAAAAGGCACACATGAAGTCCCCTAATGAAGGAATTAATTGCTCTCTGATTAGACTGCAGTTCTCCTAAATTTAAATAAATTAAACACACCATTAAAGATACTGGAAATCTCACCTGTTCTCTTCTCTCAATGTCCTCTCCCCATGGAAAGGCAGGAGGCTAGAAAGATGGGAGAAAGACAATCTGGATGTGTGGATTGCCTCGAGTTGCCTGTGCTAACCTGGGTCTGTGCTAACCGCAGCAACACCAGGGACCTCGGGGAGCAGACCTGAATTTTCCTCTTCCCTAAAACTCAAACAGTGACTCGGGTCCTCAAGTCCTCAAGGCTGTGGGTAACAAGTTATAGAGGGGAAAGTAAACAAGGGCCAAGCTGCTCTTTTGAAAGTTTTGTCAAGTCTACACGTCACAGGCCTGGCTGGAGGCATTGTCTCTCCTATCACCAAACTTTGTTGAGGGGTGCATCAAGTGACTCAGCCAAGGTTCTCCCGGGCATGCTTCTGGAATGCTTACCATTGGGCACATACCAAAGAAGGGGATAGGGAAGCCCTTGGGAGGAGGGATCTCCTAGCAGAGATCAGGGTGTGGAAATGACTCAAGATGGAAACTGTGCCAGCTGGAGAACCCAGGCTAAAATTAACAGCCCTCCTCCCCACCATTTCCCAGATTTACTGCATCAAAGCTTTGTTCCAAGGACTTAAAAGTTGCTCCTTATAGCAAAGGCAGGAGGGGCTGCCCGAGGCACGAGGGCTCAGAAAGTGGCTGATGAATGTGTACAGGAGGCAGAGCTGGAGAACCAGGACTTTGGAGAATTACTTCTACCTTTCCTTTCACCTCCTTCTCTTTTGGAGGCAGAGTCTTCTCTACGTAACCCAGGCTGACCTGCCTATAACTTGTTGTTGTTGTTGTTTTGGTACAGGAATTATCATAGCTTTGGGGTCTTTCCTGGAACTCCCTCTGTAGACCATAGTGGCCTCGAACTCAGAAATCTGCCTGTCTCTATCTCCCAAGTGCTGGGATTAAAGGTGTGTGCCATCTCTGCCCCACCTACCTGTAATTCTTAATCCTGACACAGCTTCTTGAAAGCTGGGATTAAGGTACATGACCACTTAAACTCTTATCCTGTTAATTTGCCATTGAAATCAACACAGACTGAGTGTTGGGCTCAACAATGTGATAAACAGGAAGAAACATTGTGTGTGGTGGCTTGCCCCTAATTCCAGCGCTTGGGCAATTAGGAGTTCAAGGTCATTTTAGCAATGTGGTAAATTTGAGATCAGCGTGAGCTTGGTGAGGCCATCTCAAAACACCAAACAGGCAGATACCACCACCACAATGGTGCTGGGGAGATGTGAGTCTGATGGCTCAGATTTGTAACTCTAGCACTGTGTGTGTGTGTGTGAACTCAATGACCAGTCGATGTGGTTGAACTGGTGAGCTTTAGGTTAACTTAGAGACCCCACCTCAAAAAAAATGAGCACAGGGATTAAAGAAGACATCTGATAATGACCTCTGGCCTCACTTACACACAAATACACAAAAACTCAAACCAAAACAAATAAAAGGTGTGGTGGCTCATGTCTGTAATCCAGCACTGAGGAGAGAGCTGAAGGCAGCAGGATTGGGGGTTCAAAGTTATCCTGGCAAGTTTGTGGCCAGCCTAGGCTACAAGAGATTCTGTTTCAAAAAGTAAACAAGACCGCCTGGTCAACCTGATCCCAGGCTAAGCTAAAGCTACATAGTGAGACTCTATCACTAACTAACTAACTAACTAGTATATTAAGGTATGGTTTACTATTGCTGACTGTGACTTTGGGGGGGGGTCACTTAGTCTCACTTTAACTATCTGTAGAATAAGACTGTAGTTACTTGTTAGAGTAATTTTGCTTTCTCACTGAGGAAACTCAATTCTGCATTAGCCAAAACAGACCTGAGCTCAGAGACTCTAGCCAGATCATGCTGTTTGGCCTTGTGGCTACATAGATTTACTAAATAAATAAATGTATTATCTTTTTTTTATTATTTATTTATTATGCATACAATATTCTGTCTGTGTGTATCCCTGAAGGCCAGAAGAGGACACCAGACCTCATTACAAATGGTTGTGAGCCACCATGTGGTTGCTGGGAATTGAACTCAAGACCTTTGGAAGAGCAGGCAATGCTCTTAACCACTGAGCCATCTCTCCAGCCCTAAATGTATTATCTTAAATATTAAAGATTCATTCCAGGTTTGGTACTGAGATGGATTTCTGGTAATCATGTCCTTTAATCACACCAGCCAACTGAAGCAGAGGAAGCTGGTACAGGAGACCCACAGGAACCTGTAGAACAGAGAAAATTACTAACATTTATAGCCTTTAGAGAGTAGGGCATCTCAGAGCCTAGCAGATTAGTGAAGGAAGCAGATGGGATATAGCAGGCCTTCAGGAAGTTATCCCATTGTCCCATCCCACCTTGGAGCTGTTACATGCCAGCAGTTTAGCAGCTTGGGGAGGGTACAAGATAGGATAGAAGGAAGCTGATCCTCTCTACAGTGGTAACATAGGTGACTTTACACTTAACTAGATACTTAACAGTATCTAGTGTGAACAGTTTCTTCCCTGACAATCTCACTAGAGAACCAGATATACGAATTAGTTAAAATTAACAGTATAAACTATGGGCTAAGAGAGGCTTGAAATCCCATCACGTAGGAGATTAGAAATCCATTTAGAAAGTGGATTGAGGATTCAAGGTCAGCATTAACTGTACCTGTGCAAGATCTTGTTTCAAAGACAAAGACATAGCTGGGCAGGCAGTGGTGGCGCTCGCCTTTAATCCCAACACTTGAGAGGCAGAAACAGGTGGATTTCTGTGAGTTCAAAGCCAACCTGGACTACAGATAGAATCCCAGGACAGCCAGGGTTATACGAAGAAACCCTGTCTTGAATAACAAAAATATAAACAAAGATAAAGACACGCTGTAAATGCTACAAAATTTTAAAAGAAACTTTGGGTTGAAGCAATTGGGGAAGATCTCCTGGAGTAGTTCATAATCAATTGCGCATTTATACAACAAACGTTTACTGAACAGCTTAAGTTCTGGGATCTGTTGATACTTAACAGGGAGCAATTCAAAGTCGTAGCCCTGATGGAACTGGGAGGAGGTACGCCTGAGTGTTGTGTGGGTGGAGGCAACAAGAAAAGACCAAAGCAAAGATAAGAGTATCGGCGTAGTCAGAGGAAAACGGGTTGAATTCTCAGGGATCTCAAACAACTATGGACACATTCTTACCTTTTCTTGACTATTCAAAGCACTGAGGCATTCCCCACCCTAGCTCAGCAAAGAGACCCTCGTGAAG
The DNA here is from genome assembly GCF_903992535.2 of Arvicola amphibius. Taxonomy (NCBI): domain Eukaryota; kingdom Metazoa; phylum Chordata; class Mammalia; order Rodentia; family Cricetidae; genus Arvicola; species Arvicola amphibius. The sequence continues at coordinate 24,447,784 of NC_052048.2, read as the reverse complement.
ATTTAAAAAAAAAGGTTAATTAACTTCCTACACAGCTGATTACACCCAGAAATGAACCGTGACCCCTGTCTTTTAAGAATCCGTACCGTCTCTACGGGGGCCTGAAGGGACGGCTCAGCCGTAAGGAATGCTTGTTGCTCTACCGGAGAACCGGAGGTTCGGTTCAGCACCTAGGCAGGGAATCTCAAAGCTAACTCCAGGGGGCTGCCGAGGGCACCCGCACACACCTACACGGATTTATACACATAAATAAAAATAAAATAAATCTAGAAAAGGGAGAACATAAACTGTCTTTACTGCCTTGATGCATAATTCATGAACCTGTCCAGCTCCCACGCTACCACTACCCTAGAAGTCTCTTCCGGAAGCCCGGAACCGCTCTTCGAATGCTCAGCTTCAGCTAACAGAATCCTTCACTTCCGCTGGGGCATCACAGCTCCCGAACGCTCCACACGTCCCTGGGTAGGAGCCACTTCCGCCCTTACTTGTCGTAACTTCTGCCCTCAGTATCCCTGAGCCCTAGCAGCGCCGGATGTGTTCTAGGCGCTCCCGGAAGTGACTCGGCCTTTGAACTCCTTTCCTGAAACCACCCTCCCTTTGCTATTTCCCTCCCTCCCCCCCCTTTTTCGTTTCCGGCTCTCCCGCCTTCTCCGCGAAACGACTCCTCACTGAGGCTGGGGGGGGGGGGGGGGAAGGTGGGCGTGGAGGAATTGGGGTTCCCGGGAGCACGAGCCGCAGCACCACTTCCGGGTGAGTGTTCAGGAGGGAGGGCGGGGGCCTCACACTGCCTCGCGCCCCCGCCCCGCGGGTGTCTCGCGCGCAGCTCTGCGAGTGAGTGTGGGGATCCGTCTGGCGCCTGCAGTGCATGCCCGCGCACCCCGCCTTTCGTTCCCCGTCCCGCGCCCCGCGGGTCCTCCCACTCCCTCGGTTCCCTCCATTCCCTGCAAACGCCGCCCCTCCCGCACGCTGGCTCAGGCGCCGGCGCCGCCGTCGCCGCCGCCGGGTGAGTCTCGCGCCGCTGCAGTCGGCGCGCGCCAAGATCCTCGCTCCTCCCCCTCCCCTTTTCCTTGGGCGAGCGGGCGGGCGGGCGGGGTGGGGGGGTGGTCCACGATGTGACTGTAAGTGTGTCTGTCCCGGAACCGGAAGTGGTTGTGGAGGAGCGGGCGATGAGGAGGAATGGGGGGGTTTAGGGGGCGGGTGCCTGTCTGGTGGGTGGCAGAGTTCAGCTCCCTGGAGGGGTGAAGGAGGGACGTCCCAAAGACCGGCCTTTGAGGACGGAGTGGGAGTTGACATCGGGAGGAAGGACCCAGTTGGGTGTCTCAGGGGTGCCAAGGTTTTAGGGGGACAGCTGGGGGTCTTCAATCTAGAGACCACTGAAGGTTGAAGGAGGTACTACTTGGCACAAGGCCTTGGGTAGGCAGGGGGCGAAGTCCTCTCAGAAGTGGAGTGGGTGGGCGAGGCCAGAGGAAGTGGCTGGGCCTGAACTTGGCACTGTGCCTGACACAAGGGCTTGGGCATCCCCCTACCCTCAGCGTTGCTCTCCGAACCACTTCTCAGGAGCAGGAACCTCCTTCATCTCTGACTCCCTGTTACTCTTAGCCTTGAGGAATGAAGAATAAGTGTCCGAGCCTAGGAGTGGAACCCAAATGCTGGTGATAGCATTCATCTTAGTTTTGGGGAACTGGTTTTATTTCCCTTCTATCCACGTAGTGGGTGGCACTGGGCGCCTGTCCTTCCATCCTTGGATTGTTGGTAGGGAAGCTGCCTGCTTTCTAGATTGCTGACAGTCAAAGAACTTCTGAGGTTCTGTACAATTCTCTGGTGGCCTCTGCTTACTGGCCTCTGTAACCTAGAGAATTTGTTTCCAGAAAGTTCAGGAGCCCTGGAAAGGAGAAGGAATAAGACGGCAGGAGGAAGAGAGAGAGAGGGTAAGACAATCTTGGGTTAATGATTTGGGAGGAGGTGGGATCATAGTCTAATGGGATTTTTTGTTTGTTTTTTTCTTCCTTAACAATATGACAGAATTATTGAAGTAATCAACACTTGTGGTACTGGTGTTTGCTGTTAGATCAAAAAAAAAGTGTCTTTTCTAGTTTATTATGGTGCCTGGGAAGTTTTTATATAAAAGGGCAACACTGTACCTTTGCTGCCTTCCATTGCCACTGGTTCTCATCAGGAGTGAAATGTGAAATGACCAGGTGAGACCACGGTAGACTTGCATTTTGTCTGCTGTGGAGACACAAGGACCCCGATGGCAAGAATCATCTTTATGATGTAGCCTCCAGTAACAAGAAGAGCCGAGTGTGGAGAGCATTTCCCATTCTCGGTGGCCAGTGGAGTGTTTGCTTGTCTCAGTGATGAGACAGTAACATGGGATTGTTTGAATCTGAGGTGTCGGGAAGTTTCAGGGGAACACCGCTTCTAGCGTAGTTTGAAAGAAAAGGGATAAAATTATATGATTTCCTAGTAGTAGTCAGGGAAAATCAAAATTTGAGGCCTGATGCTAAATACCTTTGTATTTTAGTTTTTGGAGACAAGATTTTGTTATGTGACATTGGCTAGCATGGAACTCCCTAAGTAAACCAGATTGACCTTAGACTTGAGGTGAGCCTTCTGCATCTGCCACCCAGGTGCTGGGGCTATCAGGCATATGCCATTTTGCATGACAGTAAGTAGGTTAGCGTTTAATCCCAGCATGGGGAGTGGGGGGTGGGGGCGCAGAGGCAGGTGATCTCTGTGAGAGTTCAAGGCCAGCCTGGTTTACAGAGAGGTTCTAAAGCTACAGAGAAACCCTGTCTTGAAAAACAAACAAACAAAAAAAAAAAAACAAAAACCCAGTAGGTTCTTGAGAGAGATGGTTCAGCAGTTAAGAACAGTGGTGGCTCTTTCATCCTAAGTTCAATTCCCAGTTCCCACATGACAGCTGACAACTGTAACTGTAGCCCATGGGCTCTTGTGCCCTCCTCTGGTGTACAGGTGAAACACCTACGTACCTAAAATAAATACATCTTTAAAAGCAATACAGAGGACTGTAATTCAGTTAGTAAAGTGCTTGTCATACAAGCATAAGAGGACCTGGGTTTGATCCTCAGAATCTGTGTAAGAAATCTGGGCATGGTAGGCCTAGCACTGGGGAGGTAGAGAGAGGTGGATCCCTGGTGCTTACTGGTTAGTTGGAGGCCTTGGTCAGTGAGACACCCAGCGTCCAAAAATAGAGTGGGTGGCACCTGAGTAATGACACCTGAGGTTGTCCTCTGGCCTCTTCACAGGCATCAGCACATGCGTGCACCTTCACAAACACACACAGAAGATAAAATAGCAAGTACCGGAAACTCTTGGTCCTCACCAAGGCAGTAAAATCTGAGTTTTCAAGGCCACGACACATTGCCCTTCGGATGGTCGGAAACACTGCAGATAGTGGGTGGAGGGACAAAGCTTTAGTGCTGGAGTGCTTGCACCTTTGTTAGTGTCTCCTGTTGAAATAAGAAATCTTTTGAATTTTTTTGAGCTTATATTTTATATCTATTTTGTGTATGTTGAAATCATATTAAGATCAGAACAACTTGAGGGAGCTTGCACCTTTGTTAGTGTCTCCTGTTGAAATAAGAAATCTTTTGAATTTTTTTGAGCTTATATTTTATATCTATTTTGTGTATGTTGAAATCATATTAAGATCAGAACAACTTGAGGGAGTTGACTCTCCTGTCTGTGATTCTGGGGATTGAACTCTTCATTAGGCCTGCTAGCAGTCTGCCTTTTCTGCTGAGCTGTCTCCACTGCTCTCTTTTTTAACTTGATTTTTAAAGACAGGGTCTTTTTTCCTTTTCTTTTTTGTTTTGTTTTTCCGAGACAGAGTTTCGCTGTAGTTATAGAGCCTGTCCTAGAACTAGCTCTTGTAGACCAGGCTGGCCTCGAACTCACAAGAGATCCGCCTGCCTCTGCCTCCTGAGTGCTGGTATTAAAGGCGTGCGCCACCACCGCCTGGCTTGGGGTTTTTGTTTTTGTTTTGTTTTTACTTACTTTCTCTGGACTTAGACTTCCTTTCTTAGTAACAAAATAGTTGAAGCTTAATAGAGTAGCAGAGTTGAAGCTCCTTTAATCTGGAGGCTTTCTTGTTAATTACTTTTCCTTTCTTGTTCTCTGGGGTTATAAAAGAAGTCTTCTACTTTCATCCCCCTTCTGAAGTAAAGCCAGTTCTTTTAATTTAATTAATTAATTTATTTATTTATCTATTTATTTATTATGTATACAATATTCTGTCTGTTTGCCTGCGGGCCAGAAGAGGGCACCAGACCTCATTACAGATGGTTGTGAGCCACCATGTGGTTGCTGGGAATTGAACTCAGGACCTTTAGAAGAGCAGCCAATGCTCTTAACCTCTGAGCCATCTCTCCAGCCCCAAGCCAGTTCTTTTAAAATTCTTTCTTTTTGTTATTTTTTGGGACATGGTCTCACTGTAACTCAGATTGATCTTTTGCATGGAGGAGTAGTGGTAGGGAGTAAAGAATATGTTTATGGGTGCATATGTCATGGTGCAAGGATAGTGGTCAGGTAACAACCTGTGGATGTCGGTTTTTTCTTCTCCCCTGTGGGTTCGGAGGATCAAATTCAGGTTATTAGGCTTGGTGGCAATCACCTTTGTCTGCTGAGCCAGCTTGACAGCTCCAGATTGGTCTGAAATCATAATCTCCCTGCCCCAACTTCTTGAACCCTGGATTGCAGCATGCACCACCACACCTGACTCTTTTTTTCTTCTTTTAATTTTTTTAATGTGTATGGTTGTTTTGCCAGCATGTATATCTGTGCACCACGTGCATGCCTAGTGGCCCTGGGGGCCAGAAGAGTGCACTGAATCTCCTGAAACTGGAGTTACAGATGTTTTTGAGCTGCCATGTGAATGCTGGAATTTGAACCTAGGCAAGGGTATCTAATGCTTTTAACTACTTAGCAATCCCTCCTGCTCTTTGTTTGTATCTATATATCTATATGTCTGTCTGTCTATCTATCTATCTATGAATGAATGAGGCCTCACTTCATAGACTAGGCTAGTTTTAAACTTACCAAGATCCTCCTGCTTTTGTCTCCTGAGTGCTGGAAATTAAAGGCTTCAAAAGCTACCACACAAAGATGTATTCTGTTTTTGTTTTTATTTATTTATTTTAACTTTTGTTATTCAAGACATGGTTTCTCAGTGTAACAGTCCTGGTTTTCCTGGAACTCACTTTGTAGACCAGGCTGGCCTCGAACTCAGAGATTTGCCTGCCTCAGCCTCCCTAGTGCTGGGATCAAAGGCGTACACCACCACCCTCTACTTTTTTTGTTTTAAATGCATCAGTACAATTAAAACTGGTGGAGATAACTTTGTGTCGAGGTGGCCCCCATTCTATCAGTGACTTCTTTAGGTTGTTGGAATGTTGCATAGTTTGGGGAAATTTCCTCTGTGATAGATGAGGGGGAAGAGTGAGTGGTAAAATGCCAGGTCAACTAGAATTTGAATGTTGTGACTCTAGGGCACCATTTGCATTGTACTTTAGCCATTACCTTCATTCATGGCTTTCCAGCTGATCTCAGGTCAAGGAATACATGGATTTAGGATAACTTATCAGGAGAAGGATAGCATAGATTTTTTTATATTTATTTTGTGTGTGTGTGTGCTCTCACACATACAAATGTGAGAGATAGCATGCATGCAGAGGTCAGAACAGCTTGGAGGAGTTGATTCTTTTCCTTCCACCATGTTTGTTCTGGGGATGGAACTAAGGTTATTGGCCTTGGCAGCAAGCACCTTCATCTGCTAAAACATGTTACCTTGCCTGTAGTTTTTGAGACGGTCACATTTGGTACCCAGATTGGCATGGAACTATGTAGGGCAGGAGCCCAGCTCTACCTTACATAACAGTTCTCCAGTCTCAGCCTCTCTAGGGCTTAGATCATAGGCAGAGCTCCTGTGTGCCACAAATGATAGCATTTTCCTCACCTGTCATCTTACAACTATTTATCTTTGTGAGCAGTAGTTCTTAGGTGCCAGATTTGGGGCTGTCCTACTTATTGCAAATGGCTTACCATGGATCCTTGGCTGGAAATGTGGAGACCATGCTGGCCTTGATCTCAAAAGAAGAGACTCTCTTGCCTCTGCCTCCCCAATACTGGGATTTAAAGGCCTGTGTCATGATGACTGGTAGATTGGGGTTTTGTTTATTTACTTTTTAAATTTTATCACATTTTTTTTCATGGAGAGGGGATGCACCATAGAGCACACATGCAATTCAGAGCATATTCTGTGATCGTTCGCTCTCTCTACTATGTGAGTCCTAGCGACTGAACACAGGTTATCAGGCTTGGCAGCAAATGCCATTACTCTCTGACCTCTGTTACTGTAATATTTTTTGTTTGTTTGTTTGTGCCATGCAGTGGTGGAGCACACCTTTAATTCCATCACTCATGAGGTATAGGCAGACTGTGAGTTTAAGGCCAGCCTGGTGTGCAGAGCTAGTTCCAGGACAGGCTCCATACTGGTGGCGCACACATTTAGTCCCAGCACTTGGAAGGTGGAGGCAGTAGAATCTCTACGAGCTTGAGACCAGCCTGGTCTTTAGAGTGCGCTCTAGGACAGCCTGGGCTACACAGAGAAATCCTGTCTCAGAAAACAAAAACAAAAAAGTTATTTAATGTATATGAGTATTTTGCCCACACGTATGTATTTGCACCATGTGTGTGCCCGGTGTATCAGAAGATGAGGTATGGATAGTTAAACTGTAGGAACTAGGAACTGGACCTGGGGCTTTTATAAGAACAACTACCCTTAGTTTCTGAGTCATCTCTTCTGCCCTGGCTCTGTTACTTTAAAAAATAGGGGTTTTTGTTTTGTTTGAGACAAGGTTTCACTATCCCAGGCTGGCCTTGCTGTTTAGAATCAAGGATGACCTTGACCTTCTGTTCCTCCTCCTTTTCCAGGCTCTGGAATTTCAGGTGTATACTGCCACACCCAGTTGATAGTGCTGGGATCCAGCACAGGCCTCCTGCCTGTTATGCAAGTACTCTGCCAACTGAGCTATACATCCCCAGCCCTGTTTTTAATTATTGTTTTTAATTTACTCTATTGAGATAGGGTCTCATGTATCCCAGGCTGACTTCAAACTTGTTATGTAAACTAGGGTGGCCTTGAATTTTTTTTAAAAAATTATGTGTTTGTGGCTATGTGTATGTGAGTCCTCAGGCCAGAGGAATTGGACACACAAACAAAACACCCCGGAGCTGGATTTAGAGGCAGTTGTGAGCCACCTACCATGAGTGCTAGGAACCGAACTGGGGTCCTCTGTAAAAGCAGTATACTCTCTTAACCATCAAGCCATCTTTCTTGCCCCCAACCATGAACTTCTTTTCTTTTTTTTTTTTTTCTTTTTTCTTTTTTTGGTTTTTCGAGACAGGGTTTCTCTGCAGCTTTTTTAGAGCCTGTCCTGGAACTAGCTCTTGTAGACCAGGCTGGCCTCGAACTCACAGAGATCCGCCTTCCTCTGCCTCCCGAGTGCTGGGATTAAAGGCGTGCGCCACCACCGCCCGGCATGAACTTCTTTTCTTGCTTCCACCTCCTAATTAGCCTCCTAATTGGTTCTTAACTGTGTCTCTAAAAGGCCATTCCACCATTTAATCTGCTGCTCAGCATGGTGGGGAACATGGTAGACCAGTGGATCTCATGAATGTGAGGCCACTGTCACAGTGAGTTGTCTGGCAGTGAGTTGAGTTCCTTGTTCAGAAGCAGACCTCTGACAGTAGACGAGGCACTCCGTAAGTCCATGGATGGTACTTTGGTCAGAAGCACGAAAGGCAAATTGATGACCAAGTAAGTGTCTGTTCCAGTAAGAACAAAGCGGTTTCCTTTGCATGAAGAAAGTGCTCTGATGTAGTCATCCTGCCACCAGGTTGCTGGCTCAGCTCATAGTCCCAGGAGTGGTGCCTGTGGTGAGCAGCAGCTGTAGCCAGGTTAGCAGTGAGTGGAAGACCATGTGGTAAAGCCCATTCATAACTTCTATCTCTGCCACCTTCGCAACTTTGTTCTTGGGTCCATTGGGCAGTGAGAGGGATGGTGGGAAGGGGGGCTTGCTGTCCACAGAATGGGTCATCCCGTGTACTTGATTATTGGATGTCTCTGCTGAAGTCACCTTTTGATGAGCATTTGCATTGAACACAGTATTTTCACCTCCTTCACTTATTTGGAGAGATCTACTCACATCTTCCCATATGTCTTTCTTACTAATTTTCTAATCATGCTTTTTCTAAGTCCCTGACCATTCAGCTGGTCCATTGGCTACAGCCCATGACCATGTCTTCTACCTACAGTGAAGAATTGCCTTCAGGTTGTCCCTGAAAGGGGTTGTAATACAACTGTCTACTTCTCGGTGCTCCCTGCATAGGATTTAGAAACATCAGTAAACCAGACTCTCCTTTTCTCTACCTCCAATCAGTTGCTCATAGGGTACACCTCATGAGACACAGTTGACTGACTGGAGCAGAAGGCATTGCTATCAGAGAAGAAAGCTGAGGTGTTTGGGTAACTTCTTGTGACTTGATTATGCCATCTATGCTGGGATTATAAGTTGTTGTGGGTTTGTTTTGTTTTTGTTTTTTGTTTTTACAGGACAGGGTTTCTCTGTGTAACAGCCCTGGCCATCCTGGAACTGACTTTGTAGACCAGGCTGGCCATGAATTTAGAGATCCTTCAAGAGCTGGGATTAAGGTGGCAGGTTTGTTTAACTTTTAATGACTGTACGTGTGTGGACCTGGGTGTGCTGCTGTGCAAGTGCAGAAGACAACATGCAGTTGTCAGTTCTCTCGTCTTACTGTGTAGGAATATGAGGTCAAACTCAGATTGTCAGACATAGCAGCAAGTACCCTTACTGCTGAGCCATCTTTCTAGTCCTTGGCTGTTTGTGCTGCGCATATAAGCATGTGCCATCACGCTCCGCTCCAGAGTGAATTATGTTGGTATGTAAGTAAAATTTCATGAGAATATGATCTTGAGCTACATGTTGATTTGCGGCTATCAATAACTTTGTCTAGTATGGTTGCTCACAGCTTTAATCCCAGCACTCAGGAGGCAGGGGCAAGTGGATCTCTATGAGTTTATGGTCATTCTGGTCTACCTAATAAGTTCTAGGCCAGCCAGGGCTACATAGAGAAACCCTATTTCAAAAATATTAAGCACCCTTAAGTTTGGCGAGCTGGGCAGATGGCTCAGCAGTTAAGAACACTTGGCGCTCTTGCAGAGGACCCAGATTAAATTCCCGGCATTCACATGGCAATTCATACCTGTTTGTAACTCCAGTTCCAGGTTCTTCAAAGTTGATATGAAGCATGTCCATGGTACATATACATACATGAAGACAAACACTCATACACATAAAAAAAAAAAAATGTAAAACCCAAAACTTCAGTTTAGGAGTTGGGAGCATAGCTTAGTGGGAGAGCACATTTGGCTAAAGTTAGAGAGGCTTTGTATTCAATTCCCAGTATTATTAAAACAAACAACTTGAGGCGGGTGGTGGTCGCACTCCCTTTCAATCCCAGCACTCTGGGCCGGGCGGTGGTGGCGCACGCCTTTAATCCCAGCACTCGGGAGGCAGAGGCAGGCGGATCTCTGTGAGTTCGAGACCAGCCTGGTCTACAAGAGCTAGCTCCAGGACAGGCTCTAAAGCTGCAGAGAAACCCTGTCTCGAAAAACCAAAACAAACAAACAAACAATCAATCCCAGCACTCTGGAGGCAGAGGCATGTGGATCTCTGAGTTCAGGGCCAGTGTGGTGTACAGAGCAAGTTCCAGGACAGTCAGGGCAACAAAGGGTAACCCCACCTCAGAGAAAAAAATTGAAGACATGGCTGAGAACTCCCTGAAAAGTAGTTAATTCTTAGAAAGGGTGTTTGTACGAATGAATGGAGATCAGAAGACAACTTCAGGTGTCGTTCCTCTGGAGCTATTTTAATTTTTTTAGACTTGGTACTCACTGGTTAGACTGGCTGGCCAGACAGTCCACCTGTGTACCTTGGGTTTACAAGTATTACTCTCAGGTCACACCTGTTAACGTGTGTGTGTGTGTGTGTGTGTTCTGTCCTTCCACTGTGTGGGTTCTGGGGATTGAACTCAAGTCTTCAGATTTATGTGACTAGCACTGTGACAACAGCTATCTCCCAGCCCCCAAATGTTTTAAATTTGAGTGCCTGGATCAGTTCACATCCGTACTATGTATGGTCTTTGTTTCTACCAGAAACTCTCCTTTACTCTTAGAGACATTGTCTCAGTGTACAGTCCTGGTGGGCCCTGAATTTCATGCTGCTCTCCTTTCCTATAGAGTGCTGGGATTGTGGGCCTGTTTACCGTGCATGTGTGTTTTCAAGATTTATGTGTATTGGTGTTTTGCCGATATGTATGTATGTGAACCATTTGTTTGCAATGTTGAAAAGAGCCCTAGAACTGGATGTAAAGGAGGTTGTGTGCTGATGCATGGGTGCTGAGAATTGAACCTGAACAAATGTGCTTTTAACCACAGAGCCATCTCTCTAATTCCTCTTTTGTTTGGTTGTTTGGTTGGTTTTTTTTGAGACAGCGTTTCTCTGTAGCCCTGGCTGTCTTGGACCTTGCTCTGTAGACCAGGCTGGCCTCCAGCTCAGAGAACTGCCTGCCTCTATGTCTGAGTGGTGGGATTAAAGGCATGTACCACTACTCCCAGCTTCCTGGTTTGTTTAATATAATTTTTTCTTTGACAACTTCATACATGTATGTAATGTATATTGTTCATGTTCATCCCCCATTACCCTTTCTTATTCTCTTTCCTTTGAAGCCCTTCCTACTTCCTGTCTTTTTTAATTGCTGCATTTAATTAAGGTTGTTTGCATGAACATGAGTGTAGGACTACTTACTGAAGAAAAATGGCTCCCCATATTCCAGCAGCCATTAACTACCAATAATAGCACCTCGGCTAGAGGTGGGCCTCATGGACCTCAAGCTCATGGCAGCATTGGACTCCCTCATCCTCTGGAGGACTGGGACCCTAGGTGTGAGCCACCACAGTCAATTGCTTTTGTTGTTGTTGTTTTGTTTTTTGTTTTTTGAGACTGGTCTTTTAGAGCCCAGACTGACTTTAAATTTACTGTGTAGTTGAGGATGACTTGTAACTCTTGATTCTGGTTTCTGCCCCCCAAGTGTTTGGTATCACGGAAATGTACTCCCTCATCTAGCAGAGCCTTTTTCCTTAACCTGTTCTTTGCTGCCTGGGTTTAGTTCCTTGTTCTCCAGATTCCTTATTTGAAAGAGCAGAAGCTGGGCTTGGTGATACGCGTCTTTAATCCCAGTGGCATTTGGGAAATAGAGGCCAGTCTGGGTCACACGAGGTATTATCTCAAAAAAAAAAAAAAAAAAAAAAAACAAGAAACAAAAACAAGGCCATCCAGTCAGTTGGCTCAGTGGGTGAAGGCATGTCCCGCCAAGCCTAAGAACGTGAGTTCCGCTTCCAGAAACCACATCGTGGAAGGGAAGAACCAACTCCTGCAGGTTGTCCTCTGTCCTCCACATGTATGGTAGTATGCACGTGACTTCCCACACAGAATAGAAATAAAATGTGAAGAAAAACATTTTTAATTAGGGACTTACTGTATAGCCCTACTGGCCTCAAACTCACAGAGATCCATCTACCTTGTGAGTGCTGGGATTAAAGGCCTGCGTCCCCATTCCTAGCCAAGAAAAGAAAATTGTTAAACACACACACACAGCATCCCCCCAAAATCAAAATAATAATTCATGCTATTCAGATTTGTCAGGATTGGTGATACATGTCTTTAATCCCAGCAGTATTTGTAATTTAAGTAGAGGCCAGATAATGCTATACACTGTAAGGTCTTTCTGTCACTTTCTTGAGTATTGGTTCAGCCAGGTTTTTAAAGGTACTTTCCAGTCAAGCCTGGAGACTGAGTTTGGTTTCCAGAACACATGTCAGATAGAAGGAAAGAACTGTCCTCCACTGTCCTCCGCCCTCTACATGTGGACTGTTGCACGTGCACACATATATACTGATACCCAGTGCCTTTTTTTTTTTTTTTTGGTTCTTCAAGATAAGGTTTCTTTGTGTAGCCCCGACTGTTCTGGAACTCGCTCTGTAGACCAGAGATTTGCCTGCCTCTGCCTCTCAACTCTCAAGTGCTGAGATTGAAGGTGTACACCACTATAGTTGGACTTTTCTTTGGGCCGCCAGCTCACAAAAAAACAACAGGGAGACTATTGTTAATTATGAAAGCTTGGCCTATAGCTTAGGCTTATCCCACTAGCTTTTTGTTTTGTTTTATTTTTTTGATACAAGGTTTCTCAGTGTAATAGCCCTGGAAGTCCTAGAACTCATTCTGCAGACTAGGCTGCCCTAGAACTCAGAGATCTGCCTGCCTCTGCTGCCCGAGTGCTGGGATTAAAGATGTGCACAACCACTCCCAATAACTTCTATTTTATTTCTCTTCAATGGAAGAGGAGAAAGAAAAAAGTTATGGTTAACATTTGAGCTTCTAGTATCGTTTTTGAAATTTTATACATATAGAGCCCACTATATTTTTTAAATTTATTTTTATTATTTATATATTCATTTTGTAGGCAGTATTCTGCCAACATGTATGCCTACATGCCAGAAGAGGGCACCAGATCTCATTATGGATGGTTGTGAACCACCATGTGGTTACTGGGAATTGAACTTAGGACTCTTAACCTGTGAGCTCTCTCTCCAGCCCCTGAGCCCACTATATTCCAATCAGTACAAAATAATGTTTGAGCAATGTCAAGGTCAGTGGGAAGACATCAGTGTAGAATACATGATCACTGCCCCAAAAAAGTTTAGGCAGATTAGCCTCCCTATCTGTAGATTGAATAAGAAGTGTTACATTGTTGCTGGTGTGCTGTGTGGGTTTGCCTGAGATGACTGTCTCTTCTGAACTGTTGGGACTGGTTCCTAACGAATATGGTACAACAGCGTTGTATGTTGCATTTGCATTCTGTTTGGTAGTTATAATTAATCTGTAGAAATGTTTAAAGTATATATGAGGTTCCTAATACATGTCTTACAATATTGGTTTATTTTGTGTGTGTGATGTGTGTGAGAGAGAGTGCAGGGGCATGTGGATGCCATAGTATACATGTGGAGGTCAAAGAACATGTGAGAGTCATTTCTCTTTCTTGCCATCTCTGTCATTTGGGGGGGTGCTCCTTAGGAAAAGGCAGTTTATTCGGTGCTGTCTTTGGCCTCTGCAACATCTGGTACAATCCAAGCCTTCAAGCTCAGAGTTCAGAAGGGATGGGGCAGTTATGGAAGAACAGGGCCAGGGACCAAAAGAAAACCAACTCTGAATTCTCAGGTACTGGGTTATAGGAAGCCTAAAAGCAGGTGACCCATTCAGAGCTTTGTCAAGTGTCCTCTTTCCCCAAAATCTTCAATCTAAACCGCTTTATTGTGTGGCAATCACTGGGGTGCCGGCCCGTTTGAGCATCGCTCTCCTCTCACGGGTATTCTGGCTTTCTCATGTTTATCAAGGCTACCCGTTCCTCTTTGCTCCAGTAAGGGACAGTTGTCTTTAACTAAGCACGGTAAGAGTGCCACGGTGGAGATTCCAGCATGCTAAGAACAGGAGGGCACGAGACAGCGGCTGCTAGAGCAGGTAGGGGCAGAGACATTTGCTGTCCCTTCACTGTGCAAACTAGTCCAAGAACTTGAGGTAGGCCTGACGCTGGGATGCAGCTGCTGTGATGAAGTTCCGCCAGCCAGCTCTGTCATTTTAAAAAAAGGGACTTGAAGAATGGCTCATTGGATGTAAATGTGCTTGCTGCCAAGTCTGACAACTGGAGTTCAATACCTGGGATTCACATCATGGAAAGAGAGAAATAACTCTCATAAGATACCCTCTCACCTTCATACATGTGGCATGCGTGTGAATGCACATGCACACTTATACAGACAGAAATGAAATTTTAAATAATTTAAAGGGACTTGAACATGTACTTTTGGTGTCCATTGGGAAAGGGTCTTGGAACCAATCCTTTAGGGATACCTAGAGTGACTTTTGTAACTCAGGACCAGATTTACCTGGAGTTGCTTAGTCATTTAGTATTGATCCTTACTTGTGTGAAGCTGTCAGCAACAGATTTGGTGCATTCCTTTCCTTGGCTGAAATACAGTTCATCCCTTGTGTGGATTTGAAGAAATTCAGAGGTTGACAAGATAGCTTAGAGAGCAAAGTGCTTGCTCCCAACTCTGGTGATTGATTCCTGTAACCCATATAGTAGTAGGAGAGAACTAACTCTTACAAGTTGTCTGTGGCCTCCACTTGTGTACTGTGACTTGTGTGTGCCTGTACTCACACAATGTAAACATGAGGACATAGTAAGTGAGTGAGGGGAAACTGAGGATGCTGCCTACTAAAATAGTCCGTATGATGAATCAGTCATGGTGGCTCATGTCTGTTAATTCTAGCTCTTAGGATGCTAGGACAGGAAGATTGTTGGTGAGTTCCAGGCCAGCCTGGACTACTACATCAGATTCTGTCTCAAAAGTTTTGTTTTTGTTTTTTAATTAAAAGTTGAAAAGGGAGTTGGGTGTAATCTCTCACTTCAAGGCCAGCCTGGTCTAGAGGGTGAGTACCAGGACAACCAGGGTTACACAGAGAAACCCTGTCTCAGGTTGTGGAGGGGGTTAGACTAGAGAGATCGCCCAGCAGTTAAGAGCACTGGCTGTTCTTTCAGAGGACCTGGGTTTGATTTCCAGCACCCCTATGGCAGCTTAAAACCATCTGTAACTCTAGTCCCAAGCTATCTCTCCAACCCTCTTGATTTTTCACCTTATTCTATCTAATCTATCTATCTATCGTCCGTCCATCCATACATCTATCTTTCCTTTCCCGAGAAAAGGTTTCTATGTAGTCTCTGCTGTCTTGGAACTCACTCTGTAGACCAGGCTTACCTCGAACTCAAGAGATCTGGCTGCCTCTGCCCTCCAAGTGCTGGGATAAAAGGCGTGCTCCGTCACCACCTGGCTCATTTTGTTATTTATACATGAGAGTACATGTGTTTGCATGTATGTATGCACATATGCATTCAGGGCCCTTGCAGAGGCCAGAAGAGGGTGTTGGCTGGAACAGCAAGTGCTCTTAACCCTTACCTGCTGGTCTATCTCTTCAGACCCCAGAACTCTTTCAGGGTCTCACTATTTAGCCCTGACTAACCTGAAGCTAACTGGAAATCTCCCCTCTTAAGTGCAGGGATTAAAGGCATGCACCACCACACCTGGCCAGAACCCCTTTTTAAAACTGGTAGTCTGAGCCGGGCAATGGTGGCGCACGCCTTTAATCTCAGCACTCGGGAGGCAGAGGCAAGCGGATCTCTGTGAGTTCGAGACCAGCCTGGTCTACAAGAGCTAGTTCCAGGACAGGCTCCAAAGCTACAGAGAAACCCTGTCTCAAAAAACAAAAAACAAAAACAAACAAAAAAAAAACCAACAAAAAAAAACCTGGTAGTCTGTGTTTGAAGAGTGCTGTCTTCTAGTGGATCCAAGTTCAGTTCACAGTACTTTATTGAGTGGCTCACAGCCACCTATAACTCTAGCTCCAGGGGATCCAATTTTCTCTTCTGGCCTCCAACAGCACCTGCACATGCGTGTACACACACACTCTGTGTGTGTGTGTGTGTGTGTGTGTGTGTGTGCATATACATATTCCTTTATAATTTTTTAGACTGGTAATTCCTTGGTTCTTTCTGCTCAGCCCTTCGTGTATGTAACCCAGTGAGACACCCTATTCTTTAGTCTTGGTGAGATTTGTGTGGCGTTATCCCAGATATCATCTGCTATTCCAGTATTGATTATAGGCCAGGTGTGGTGGTGCATGCCGACCTATAATCCTAGATAGACAGAAGGCTGAAGTAGGAGGATCACCAGTTTGATGCCAGCTTGGGCTGTTCAGATTGTTTGGGTTTCTGCCAGCCTAAAATCTTTCCAACCTATGTAGAATTGTAGCTCATAGATTTGTTGATTGGAAATAGGAAAAAAAATTCGAGGAAAATGGATTTAAGGAATGAAGGAAAGGGGGAACAGTGAAGATACTGTGACTGTTTTCAAGCTTGCGACTGATGGGCTGTGTGTGGCCTTGGTGCATCTCGTTTCCATAGCTTCATTTCTCTTCAAAGTAAAGTACCAATTCTGGCTTTTTGAAGTTTGGCAAACATTTTGTGGCTCAGAGATGTGCATAGATTTTTGTCATAAATATTAAAAATTGTGTTTTGGGGTGGGCCATACTGCTCAGTGGTCCTTTCTATTTATATATTTTTTTAGAGAATGTTTCAATAAGTAGTCACAGTGGCCTCAGCCTGCAGTGTCCTGAGTGCTGAGATTATAGCCCAGTGCCATTTTGTCTGGTCTAGATGTGGAGGTCCTGACTGTTAATTCCCCGCTACATGGTCAGGTGCCAGAGACCCGAATTCCATCAACTGCTCTTCTCCATTATTAGCATTCAGTAGTTATTCCCGGGTGTGAGGTGGTGGTCTGTCTCTTTTCAGGTAGAATGGAAGAGTCTCACTTCAATTCTAACCCGTACTTCTGGCCTTCTATCCCCACAGTCTCAGGGCAGGTAAGTGGTGTTTGTTTTGTTCTTCCCAGTATTTATTTCAGCTCTGCGAAGAAGTTCTTCATGATGCTCTTACTGTATGGAGACTGAAGCAAAATAGAACACACTTTGTTTCACTGAGTCCGCTATCACTGAGTCCCATAGTGTCTGGGTCTGACTCCTGTCCAGAAACGTAGATATCACCCCCTTGTTCCCTGATCTCCAAGGAGAAGGCAACGAAATATCCTTAGGGAACAGACAAAAATCAGGCCTGCTCAGTCTGAAGAGGGTACTCCTCTTCCCCCTCCTTTTCTTTTAGATTGAAAACACAATGTTCATCAACAAGATGAAGGATCAGCTATTGCCAGAAAAGGGCTGTGGACTGGCGCCACCTCACTACCCCACTTTGCTGACAGTGCCTGCCTCAGTGTCCCTGTCCTCTGGCATTAGCATGGACACAGAGTCCAAGTCAGAGCAGCTGACCCCACACAGTCAGGCATCTGTTACCCAGAACATTACTGTGGTCCCTGTGCCATCTACAGGACTGATGACAGCGGGTAAGCGCCCTTGCTTCTCTCCAATCTGAGGTGTTGATCTCTCATGATCAGGACCCCAGTCTGGAGGGCTCTGCGGACACGGGGAGTGGGGTATGTGTTTAATTCCTCAATCAGATTTTTATTAAGTGCCTACTGTGTGCCTAGCAATGTGCTAGGCATTGTGGGGGATACAAAGAAGTAGAAGATGCGGTCCCTGCCTTTGAGGAGGTGACATTCTTTCCTTCTCTGAATCAAGGAGTCTCCTGTTCTCAGAGGTGGAGAAGAGAAGGGAGTCAATCAAGGGGTAAATCTCACTATTACCAGGGGTCTGGGGACAAGGGTTAGCAAACCATTATTTTTGTACAGGGTTTGGGATTTCCTGAATAGTAACGGGTTGGAGGGTGGTGGTGAGGGATTGATTAGACACTATCTGGGGGAAATGAAATAGCTTAGGTCAGAGGTGAACAGCATGACCCTATCTCCTTTTTCTCCCAATCCTAGGTCCTGGTTTGGTAATCACATCCCCCTCAGGCTCTCTTGTGACCACAGCGTCATCAGCTCAGACCTTCCCTATATCGGCTCCCATGATTGTCTCAGCTCTTCCCCCTGGCTCACAAGCCCTACAGGTGGTCCCTGACCTCTCCAAGAAGGTAGCATCAACCCTAGCTGAGGAAGGAGGCGGAGGTGGTGGTGGAGGTGGCAATGTGGCTCCTCCTAAACCTCCTCGGGGCCGCAAGAAGAAGCGGATGCTGGAATCAGGGCTTCCTGAGATGAATGACCCTTATGTCCTTGCCCCTGATGACGACGTTGACCATCACAAAGATGGCAAGACCTACAGGTAGGAATCATAGCAGGGACAGGATGGGTTGAGGGCCACTGTTTCAAGCTTCCCCTATCTTCTTTGGGTCCTGTCCCAAGTCAGGCTCTGCTCAGCAGCTGTCCACCTGAGAGCCACTTGCATGTCCAGGTGTCCTGTGATAGGAAGGTGGAGCTGCTGGCACTTTAGCTGCTTAGCCCCTTCTTCCATGCCCACCCTCCCTTTAAAACTCAGACGTCATGATCCTTAACTGATTTTTGAATGATAGGAGAGTTTCTCTCTCTTGCAATAAGGCTTCCGACTGGGCTCCAGACAATGTCTGCAGCTCCCTTTTTTTCCCCTTTCTGTTTCTTACTTTCCAAGAAATCTTTCTGGTAAGCACCTTACCTAACCCTGTGCCATCCATCATCCCCTGCATGGTTTGGGATGGGAGGAATCTACCTGAAAAGGTGGGAGGAATAGCATACTTATAAAGTGACTTGTTTGTTCACTTTCTAACTCCTGGAAGTCATTTTGATCCTCCACTTTCTCTCACGTTGTTGTTCCACAAAGGCACATGCATATTGGCACGTGGCCCTGTGTACAGAAAAACTCCTTGCCCTTAGAAAGGGAAATAATTTTAATCTCCCTGAGAACTTTCAGGGTCCCTAGTGGGTTTTGGACACTTGGTCCCAATGTGCAGAATGGGTTATTATCACAGCCTTGATGTATACAGACAGGGGCAGATTTGCATGGCTGGGAGACTGGTTCTGTCCTTAGTGTACCGAGATGGGCAATGTTGTTCCCATTTTAGGAGCGAAGGGAACTGCGGCACAGGAAATGGACAGAGCCTTGGGCTCATGGATTCAGTTCCCGGCTCCACCACGAACTTGCTGTGTGACCCTGGGCAAGTCCTTTTCCCCTCTCTGCGCCTCAGTTTCCTCATCTGTAAAATGGGGAGAATTCTTTGTATGACTCCCATTTGTTGGGAGTATAGATAATTTTTAACATGTTGGGAAGATCAGGAAGATTAGCGTTAATCATTACGTAGCATTACTTACTTGAATTGTATAGTTCTTCAGAAAGTATCCACAAGTACACTGTTTAAATACCTCTTTCTACGTGAAAAAGAGGGCGGTGTTGCTATGCAGAATATATTGAGCACTGCAGAATTCCAGCTGTAATTCAGAAGTTCATTGTAGCTTTATTATTACAGGTGTACCCCACTTTATACAATAAGTGTTCCTGGAAAATGTTTACATCATACCATATTATAAAGGTACCTGACAAGTTTGATTCATTTAAAGGCATTCTTTTATTATATCAGTTGAAATGAAAATCCCTTATTACTTGATTGTATAGATACCAGGATTTTTTTTTTTATATGTATTTGCTTAAAGTGAGGTCATTGTGACATGTTGAAGTAGTGGAGGCAGCCCTTCTGGTTGACGAGGGTCCTCAGTTCTGCCAAGTTAATTTTTTTTCTCCATGCTAAGTTCCCCAACTCTGTATGAATATATACATGTATATGTATACAAAGAATTGTGAGTACATAGTTGGAAGGAAGCCTTCTAGGACCTTCTGCCCTTAGTGTTTTTGAAATTCTTGAAAGCCCCTATACTTATTAAAGGGAACCCTGAAGTTGAACTCTGACTAATTATGTCCTAGTTGAAAAATATTCCATCAGAAACTTAAAATTCTAAAATCCAAAGGTATCTTTTAAATCACAAAGAATCCTGACTTTCTTACTGTGCAATTGAACTTAAAAAAGAATCCTGATTTTTGTGTATTGTATGTCAGCTTCTTCCCAGTTGTCAGTAGCATGACTGGATATTGGAGGAATTAGGTGCTGTTGCTATGGACAAGTCAACTTAGCTCGAAGTCTTTATTCCTATTTACATAATTGGGAAGGTCAGTCAGATCTACTGTGCGAAATTATTTTGAGGAGAAATCTGAACATTTAAATTGTTTTCAGCATCTTAGAAAAAACCTGGTATAATAATTCAAAGTGACTGTTGAATCCCAGCCATTATATTGCATACCATTCTCACTGTATCTGATGTACATGGTGTCCATTGAAGCAGTGGACTAGATGTGTGGGCTAGCGTTCCCTTCCCACTGCCAAAACTGTCCTGAATCAGCTAACTACCCAGCACCCTACAGTTAACGTACTTATTTGACTTCCTAGAACTTCCAGTTTTTAAATACAGGTTAAATATTCCTTGTCGAGAAGTGGTTAAGACTCTTTTTTTTTTTTTCAAATTTTGGAATGTTTGCACATACATAATGAGATACCTTGGAGATGGGACCCAAGTCTGATCATGGAAATTTATTAAGCTGGATGTGGTACCTGGAGCACACCAGCAATCTCAGTACTTAGGACACTGAGGCAGGAGGATCAGTTCAGTGCCAGCCTGGTCTACATAGCCTCTCAAGCCAAAAACAGTCAGCTGCTGTGGGGCTGCCGTGCAATGATGGATCTTAGTCGGTGTAACATTTCCCCTCTCCAGATAGTGGCTCAAGCCTAGGAGTGCTCTCCCTAACACTCTGGACTTGCTCACTCTTTCTCTGAAGTTTCCCCGACCCATGTAACTGCTAGACTGTCCTGTGGCTGAACCTTCATGCCTAACTCCAAAGACACGGCTTTCTTCTTTTTTGTCTTCCTCCTTTAGACATCTGCCAAGCTTTTTTAAAGCTTGCCTTCCCTGCAGTTTTTCTTTTAAACTTTAATAAAATCATGTTCAAGCTTTAAATAAAAGAAAGACGTTAATTTGTTTCAAATTATATATAGGTAGTCCAATGGTAATTTTACATAGTATTTTTAGTGAGCCTGTGTTTTGACTTCCATATATATCATAAAGTAACATATAAAATTTTCCACTTACAGTGTGATGTCACTGCTTAGGAAGTTTTAGAGGATTTCAGATTTTTAGGTTTTTGGATTAGGGAGGCAAAGCCTGTACTTTCATGGACACCTAAGATCAGTGCCTTCACCTGGTAGATAGATATTCAGCCTCTGCATGAATATTTCTAGTTCCAGGCCATGGTGTTAGCTTAGCATTGTGGTATTATAGTGAATAGCTTGCCTTTGACAAATTGTTTTTGGAGCTTTGGGGATTTCTTTTTATAGAATTAGGAGAGTACCTGCCAGGTTATTCTGAGTAGAAACAAAGTTGCTTGAAAGTACCTCCTCCAGTCCCTGTCATTCCCAAGCTGCATCATGATGGCCACCTGACCATTGTCACTGGCATTGCCATTATACCCTAGGATCTTTTTAGACTTGTTACTCTGTTGCCAGTCTTTTGTTTTGAGACAGGGTCACATGCAGCCCAGGCTGGCCTTGAACTCTGGATTGTCCTGCCTCCTACTTCTTGAGTGCTGGGATTACAGGCATGTACCATTGTACCCAGTTTGCCAGTCTATTTTCAGTTAAGTTTTTCAGATTCTTCTTTAATTAAAGCTTTGAAGATATTCTTCTGATTCCTCAACACAGGGCTCTCACTGTAGCTCAAGCTAGAATACAAGCGCATCACAGACCTGCCTCAGTCTCCCGAGTGCCAGAATCATTTTCTTTTTCATAATAAACTTCAAGGGTGATGGGATTTGAATTAAACTATATGAATTAAACTTAATTCTTAAATTAAAATGTCTTGGGACCGAGGATACAATTCAGTAGTAGAGCACTTGGTATGTGGCAGGGCCTAGGTTCGAGCCCCAACACTGTAAAATCTGCAAAATTTTAGTTATCTAAGGAACCTACTTTGCAACTTGTGTCTTATTGTTAACTGCAGTCTTTATAAAATACTTGTCTGTCATTGGCTCACCCATCAAAGCTGAGGCTATTTAGCAATAATGCCATTTTATTAATAAAGAACATTTAGCTTACCTTTGATGGTCTTGGGTGCTTGCTGGCCCTTCTAGAGGCAAAAATTAATACCTTCATTTTAAAGAATAGAAGATTGCAGTCTAGGTTAACAGGCAACCTGTAACTAACTCTGTTGGATTAGAGCCCAGGTATCTAGATTCCCCATTGATCATGATGATCTTTTCCTGCAATGTTTGGGTGTCTCAGTCTATAGCCAATGACTGATAAACTGGGAGTCTTTTCTTCAGACTTACAGTAAGTCGAGAATGAAAATTGGTTATCAGTTACTAGAGTTTTAGTGAAAGCATTAATACAGAGACCACAGCAATACCATTTTCTCAGAGGGAATTTGTTCTAGTCTTGGTCTCAGCTATTTTCAAAATTCTTCTGAAAAGAATGCAAGAATCATTATCCCATACCCTTTGATTTACAAAGATAAGGTGAAGGGAAAAGCGGCTTACCCTCCTTTTCTGCTAACTCATAGTGTGCCGTGGCAAAGCTGTTCCTAACTCATGTATAAATAACTTTTACTCAGTAAAGTCTAAGGGGATGTGGCTTAACTTGCTGAGAGACCTGCTCATTTGATATTGTTGTCTAGTGTCAGAGTAGGAATGATCCGCTGGTTCAGGTGACCAGTAAAAGTCTATTCAGGTGCTGTTGATGACCTAGGCTTGCCAGCATTGGCTTCGTGTGCTAAGGAAAAGGAAAGGTGTAGCATTGCAATCATTGCTTTTCAATTCCTTTATTTTTGTTAAGATTTAAGGATTTTAATCCAGTACTAACCGTTTCCTTGGCTTGTTTCAAAAGTGGTTCTCATTTGATTGGCTTAAGGCTGGGGCAGAGGCAGGTGATTAATGAAACATCAGCTACAAGATAGAGACCAGATATAGATTAGGAAATTCTGGTACTTTCCATCTCCATCTCTTTAGCAATCACTACAATAAGGAAGTAGGGAAAAATCACTAAGAAGACGGTTGTCTGGAGATGCAGTTTTCCTTCTTTATTGCATAGCGGGGAGGGGCTTGAGAAATATGAGACCAACATGGAGTGCTAGGAGTACCGTGAAAAGTTTGAAACCTTAGCTGTGCCAATAAAGTCTCTATCAGTGATTGCCAGCCTCTGGGTTGTGTCCCTCTGGGACCCCTTTCACAGGGGTCGCCTAAGACTATTGGAAAGCAGATACTTACATTACAATTCATAGCAGTAGCAAAATTTCAGTTACGAAGTAGCAATGAAATAATTTTATGGTTAGAAGATACTACAGTATGAAGAACTAACTGTATTAAAGGACCACAGCATTAGGAACCACAGATATATATTCACCCAGATCATAATATCTACCTGTCTTATTGGGTATTTCTGAGTGCTTTGCACTGTGGTAGGCTGGGCATGGAGGCACATAGCTATAATCCCAGTTTGGGGAGGTAAGAAATAAGAGAGTCATGAGTTGAAGGCCAGCCTGCGCTACATAATGATTTCAAGGCCAGCTTGAGCTGCATGAGACCCTTTCTTTGAAAAGAAAAGAATAAGGAAAAGCTACAAGCCTCACTATGTAGTTGGAACACCACATGGGGTCAGGTAGAAGTCTCTTGGCAGGATTGTGAGGCTCAGCAGCACCTCCTGGTGGAAAGGCTCTAATGTTGCCCTTGCTTGGCCAGGTGCCGGATGTGCTCACTGACCTTCTACTCAAAGTCGGAGATGCAGATCCACTCCAAGTCACACACCGAGACCAAGCCCCACAAGTGCCCGCACTGCTCCAAGACCTTCGCCAACAGCTCCTACCTGGCCCAGCACATCCGTATCCACTCGGGGGCCAAGCCCTATAGTTGTAACTTCTGTGAGAAATCCTTCCGCCAGCTCTCCCATCTGCAGCAGCACACCCGGTAAGGTTGCTCCTCCCCTCACCTGGCTACAAAACACCCAAGACCATGTGGCCTGTGCCAACTGTTCTCTCTTTTGCCTTTTGAAATCTTAATCTCTCTTGTTACTGTCTGAAAATTAAACTGTATCCTAGCAGTTGGGGGGCCTTGAAAATTGTTATTTCCAGTCCCCAACTCTGGAACGATTTTTGTGGTTTCTCTCTGTGTCTGTTTGGAAATCCTCTACAGAGCAGACCCTGCTTTTACTATATGCTTCAGTTCAGAGCCATGGTGTGCATTCAACTTCAGGTCCATGGGGAACAGGCGGTATTGGCCTATGTTCAAATTGCTATTTGGAAACAGGGTAACTGTGGTGAGTGTGCAGCCTTAGGAAAAGGCCGAGGGTTGACAAGACCGAATACTGTAAGGTTACCGAGAGCCGTGGGTTGCAGCTCTTCATCATCTCACTGCCATTCTAGCCACCGACTTGCAGTCAGCAACAACCTAGACGTGGGTGTCCTCTTCATTAGCCTCTTCAGCCGGAGCTTTATTGGGAGGAGGGAGGAGGGGGTGCTCTCATCCGTCAAGCAACATCATTTCACCCAGCAGAGCGCTGAGCCCGTGGTGTCGAACTGCTTCCTCCTCCCCCCTTCCCTCCTCTCCTCTCCGGCAGGATCCACTCCAAGATGCACACGGAGACCATCAAGCCCCATAAGTGCCCACACTGCTCCAAGACCTTCGCCAACACCTCCTACCTGGCTCAGCACCTCCGTATCCACTCGGGGGCCAAGCCCTACAACTGTTCCTACTGCCAGAAGGCCTTCCGCCAGCTCTCCCACCTCCAGCAGCACACACGGTAAGGGAGAGGGGCGGGCTACTGATCCCGCCCCGCTGGCATGCCCTCCCCACCCCCGCCCCGGACACATACAACCACCCGCATGCGGGGGGCGGGAGTGAGACCTGGCTGGAGGAGAATGTGACCGCAACAGAGAGAAAAGAAGTGGATGTCAAGAGAACTTTTCTGGAGCACAAACTCTATCAAAAAGACACAGTGATTGATATTTCTTGATTGATTAAAGACAGAGAGAAACTCGAAACAAAGATGACAATTTCCTTCACTTTCCTCCCTGAAAATACCAAGCACACATCTTCCAGATTTCTTTGGTGCTGAAACAGAGTCATTTGGTTTTAGAAGACCTACTTCTAGCCTCAAGACACCAATTATGAGTGGGAGGTATAATCAGATTTAAGTTGGCATCGGCCTGGATACACTCAACAGCAACAAGCAAGATTCCAAGGGATGCCAAGAGTAGAGCACAAAAGGAAACTGAATTAAACATTCACCAAGAACTGGGAACAGACTAAAGAAACTCCTGCTTCATAAATAGCATGCTTGCATCAAATCCATCAATACGGAGTTACTAGGGAGAAGGGGGTCTGACACTCGAAGAGCTGATGGTTTCCTTCGGTGATGTCTCAAGACGAAGTGGAGTCCAGACTCCCGGCAGTTGGCTATCTTCACCCTGTTTCTTACAGATGTGATGTTCTTACCCAAAAGTGGTCAGACACCGCCTTGAGGAGTTTGCTGTCATCGTGTATTTGATACTTTGATCGTAGAGACAGTTCTGAAGTCCTTGAAAAAAAACAGATATTGGTGCATCCTCACATCTAGGCTTGTCTTAGTAGATATAGGGTCCTGTGGTGCTGGAGAAGAGGTTAGATTAATTCTAACTTCAGGATTTCTTGTCATTAGGGGCTTAGATTGCAGGAGGGTGGGAGGGGTGGGGGAATCCCTAGGAATTTCCATGAGTTTCCACTTATGTCTCTTCTACTTTCAGCAGTCATTATAACCTGTCCTTTGATTTCAGAACTATCTCTGGCTGTGATGCTCAAGGTTGAGGGACAGTTTCTGTCTGTGGAGTGGGGACCAAGGAGGAAATGTTGTGTATTTTTCTTTTTCCTTAAAATTGTAGTTACCTTTTATTTCTGAATATTCACCACGGGATGGTTACTGTAGGAGCAGATGTATATACCAAATCATGACCTGTGTCCCAGATGCTGAGGCCTCAGTCCCTCTTCTACCAGCACAATGAGGCTCCCCTTGAGCTGAGTGCTATAGGCAATAACCAGAAATCAGGCACTACAAACCACTCCAGTCAGAGGAGCTAAAGCTAGTGCCTTGTGCAGGTTCCTCAGGAGGCAAACCTGAAGAGCCTGCAGTCTGGTGCAGAGCTGGTCTTTGTGACCTTTGCTGATGTCCTTACTCTCTTCTCCTGTGCAGAATCCACACCGGTGATAGGCCGTACAAATGTGCACACCCGGGCTGTGAGAAGGCCTTTACACAACTCTCCAATCTGCAGGTGAGTATCTGGTTTCTACATACGACCTTGGGTTTAAGACTTGGGACTGACATTTGGTGGAGAACTAAATTCTCTTTAAAATTACTGAGATGAAGCTGGGCCTGCTAGCCTTTAGTCCCAGCTGTTTGGAAGGCTAAGGAAGAGTATCCAAAGTTCAAAGCCTGCCTATGGTACAAAATGTGTTCAGATCAGTTCTGGCAACTTAATAATAGTGTCTCAATTTTAAAAAATAAAATAAAAGGGTTGGGGAGTTAGCTCCCCAACAGATAATAAAGTGCTTGCCACAAACATGAAGGTGTGAAATTGATCCCTAGAACCTACTTTCAAAAAACAGAAACTAGGGGGCTGGAGAGATGGCCCAGCGGTTAAGAGCATTGACTGCTCTTCCTGAGGACCCGGGTTCAATTCCCAGCACCCACATGGCAGCTCACAACTGTCTGAAAAATCCAGTTCCAGGGGATCTGACACCTTCACACCAATGCCCATAAAAAAATAAAGTTAAATAATTAAAAAAAAACAAACCAGAAACTAGTAGTTTTGGTATGTGCTTGTTATCCCAGCACTGGGAGAGTGGACAAAGGCAGCTCTTCGGTCCAACCAGCCAGCTTAACCAAATTGGCTAGCCCCAGACCAATGAGGGACCATCTCTGAGAAAACAAGGTGGGTGGCTCCTGAGTAATGACAACAAAGTTGCCACTGGCCTCCACATGCATGTACACCTGAACAGACACCCAAAAATTTCTTGAAGAACTAGGGGCTTGTGAGATGGCTCAGTAGTTAAACATACTTGTACAAGTCTGAGTTAGACCCCTAGAGCCACCAGTGGAAGGAGAGAATAAGTCGTAAAAGTTGCCCATTATCTTCTACGTGTGTGCCATGGCAGTTACACACACTAACGAATTTAAAGGAAACAAAGATTAGTTTTGTAGCTCACTGACAATACTTGCCTAGCATGTGCCGGGCTATAGTAGGTTCAGGCTCTAGTACATACCACGTTTTAACAAAAAAAACCCTTGGGTGGCTGGGAATCGTGGCATGTGCCTGGAACGAATCTACTCTGTGTAGTGATGAGCTGCTGGCCGGCTGCCTTCTGCCGCCCAGCTCCTGGCCGTCAGCTAGCTTATGCCCCAAAATAATTACACGGAAACTGTATTCTTTTAAACAATGCCTGGCCCGTTATTTTCAGCCTCTTACTCATAGCTTGACTAACCCATATCGAATAATCTGTGTAACACCACGAATGGTGTCTTACCAGGAAAGATTCAGCATGTCTGACCTAGTGGCTGGCTTCATCGCATCTGGCATCTCTCTGAGGAGAGGCATGGCGGTCTATCTCCCTTAGGAGAGGCGTGGCATCTGTCTGAGCCATCTACCTCACTTCCTTTTTCCTGTTCTGTCTACTCCACCTATCTAAATTTTGCCCTATCAAAAAGCCAAGGCAGTTTGTTTATTAGCCAATGAGAATCCTCCATCAACTCTGGACTACATAGACAGAAGAAACAAAAAATTAGGGTCTAGAGAAATGGCTCAGCAATTAAGAGTATTTGCTGGTTTTACAGAGGACCTGGGTTTGTACCATGTCAGGTAGCTTTACCATCTCTTACCCATAACTGTAGGCAGTGTTTTCCTGTCCCGGGAGCCGCTTCGAAATTGCCATACAGAGGCTTATATTAATTGTAAATTCTTGGCCAATAGCTCAGGCTTATTACTAACTAGCTTCTACATTTTAAATCAGCCCCTATTTATTTACTCTCTACAACAAGAGCATGGCCCGTTCATTACTTCTCTATCCCCCATTGACTCTCTAACTCCACTCTTCTTTCTTCCTGTATCCTCAATTTGATCACCAAGCCTATACTTTTTGCCTGGCTGTTGGCCAATCAGCTTTTACTAACCATTGAGAGTAATACATATTCATACTGTACAAGAGGGTTGTTCTACAACATATAACTCCAACTCCAGGGAACCCAGTGCCCTCTGACCGCCCAGGCGTCTCTACAGATCTGCACATAAAAATGTTTAAAATCCGGTGACAACCTAGGCTCCATGAAAACCTCTCAGAAAACAAAAAAGCAATCACAATATATAAACCAATTACGTGTTAGCATTAATAGAACACAATTATTCCCAAATCCCACTAAAGGAACTTAATGGGAGAATATTATTTCACATTTTACAAGTTTTCTTTTCCACAGCCCACTCTAGGCAAGCACTCTACCACTGAGCAACATACCCAACCCTTGTGATTTTTGTTTGTTTTTTGTTTTTGTTTTGTTTTGGTTTTAGTTTTTCAAGACAGGGTTTCTCTGTAGCTTTGGAGCCTCTCCTGGAATTCACTCTTTAGACCAGGCTGCTCTCAAACTCAGAGATTCACCTGCCTCTGCCTCCCAAGTACTGGGATTAAAGACATGTGCCACCACCACCCACCTGGTTTTTTTATACTTAAATGGTGTGTTGTGTAACTCAGGCCGGCGTTGGGACCTACCATCCTAACTCCTCAGCCTTTTAAGTGCTAGGATTGTAGGTACGTGCTGTTATGCCCAGGATTTTTGCAAGTTTCAATCTTTTGTTTGGCTAAAAGTGAACATGTTGGTTCATCTCATAGTCTATAACTGAAAGAACAAGAGTGCAAAGGCAAACACCTGTATTTTATGTGTGTAGATTTGTCATGGCTGTTTGTGCGTGAGCATAGGTAACACTTGAGGGTCTGTGCCTTCTTCTCGAGACCATTCTTTACCACAGATAGAGTTCACCATGGTTGCCTAGACCAGTCAACCTTTGGGAACCTCACTCCTGCCCTGCACAGCACACCATCACACCCAGTTCTTCCGTGGGTACTCAGGATCTCAAGTAGGGTTCTTAATGCACAGCAAACATTCCACCTGCTGGCCCTTTTCCTCGGTCCCTGTCTCATTATTTTGAAGAGTTTTTATTCTGTAAGGCACTGTAAAGGGTCGGGGAACCCCACACCTCACTTTGAGAGCCACTGGGAGAGGAGACCAGGTGGTGAGAGACACTGTAACCTTTAGGACCATGGTTGTATGCCTGTGAGTTACATTTCCTCCCTTGGCAGTTTCATTCAAAGCAGCTCTACTACCTTATAGAACGGGAAGCTAGGATAGCTTACCTGTGCTTACCTCAGGGCTCTCTCCATGAAGGCCAAGGAAGGAACAGTATTCATTTTGTTTTCTCTCATTTGTTTGCAGTCTCACAGAAGGCAGCACAACAAAGACAAACCCTTCAAGTGCCACAATTGTCACCGGGCGTACACAGATGCAGCCTCACTAGACGCTCACTTATCTACACATACGGTGAAACACGCCAAGGTGTATACCTGCACGATCTGTAGTCGGGCATACACATCGGTAAGTGCTTGGTATTTTCTCTTCTCATGTCTGTGTCCCTTCTTGATGGAAATCTCGTGTTTAGCTCAGCATGTGCTTGCCCCTGCTCTCACTTATTAGAGTCAGTATTTAGAGATAACTAGCACCATAAGCAGTGAGTCTTTATTCTAGACATATAAGGCAAGGTTTTGTGATGAAGAAAGGTTTTGGGTATTTTTTATGAGATTCTAGAACAAGATTATCAAATAGCTTTACTAGGAGATCTTTGAGAAAAATAACTTTCTCTGCCAGCTCAGTGTCCATGGTGATTTCTAAAGGTCCCGGTCCAGAGCATCCCTTTACAGGCATGACAGAGTGGGGGTCCAGGGTGGTAGTTGCAGTTCATGTCTTTCCCTTCCTTTCATCTTAACTTCTTTTTACCATCTTTCCCAGGAAACATATCTTATGAAACATATGCGCAAACACAACCCTCCTGATCTTCAGCAACAAGTGCAAGCGGCAGCGGCGGCAGCAGCAGTGGCCCAGGCTCAGGCTCAGGCCCAGGCCCAGGCCCAGGCCCAGGCCCAGGCTCAGGCTCAGGCCCAGGCCCAGGCCCAGGCTTCCCAGGCATCACAGCAGCAGCAGCAACAGCAACAGCCACCACCACCACAACCACCACACTTCCAGTCACCTGGGGGAGCTCCCCCTGGTGGGGGTGGTGGGGACAGCAACCCGAACCCTCCACCCCAATGTTCCTTTGACCTGACCCCCTATAAGACGGCAGAGCATCACAAAGACATCTGCCTCACTGTCACCACCAGCACCATCCAGGTGGAGCACCTGGCCAGCTCTTAGAGATCCATACTGCCATCACCTGGAAAGAAGGAGAAGAAGTTCTGGTCCCTCCTTTGTCAACTCCTCTTGGTGGGAAAGTTCTCTTCTTCCTTGACAAGTCCTGTCTTCAGCTCCTTGGTCCTCAGGCATGGCTTCCTTCGCAAGATAACCATCTTTAATCTCAGCTGCTCCTGATTGACAAAGGGATCCTGAACTGATAGTGTTATCCAATAGCCCCATCCAAGCAGAGCTTTAAGACTGGGGGTTGGTGCTTGAGAGAGGACCTGCTCTGGCCTCACATCTTGTCCAATGTGGGCACTTACCTTCCTCTCTTCTCATCCTCAAAGCTGGGGCCGATAGAAGGCTGGTCCTCCCAGATAATACAGAAGGAAGCTCTAAATGCAACCAACCTTCCGTTCTACGCTTACCTGTAAAAGAACAGGTTTTGCACGTGGCCTGACCCCTGTGAGCCATTTTCTTTCCCTTACATGGTCTCACTTCATATTGGGTGGTGACTATCTTTTTATTTGTAAGGAGGCCAGTAGGCAATACATGGTCGCCAAGGTGCCAGAGACTCTCCAGGTGACCAAGGGTGGTTATAAGAATATGGGTTATGATTTTTCCTTGCAGCCTCCTTCTCTGCCAACCAAGGGCCTATATACTTTGCCTCACCACACCAGTCCAAGGAGCTATGGGAGCTATGTTCTCTGCAAAACCCCAGCCAGGGTATTGCAGAGAAGGGAGAAGTCAGAGCACACACAAGGACTGGACTTAGCTCCCTAGGTGCCACGGTCAGATGCCGGACATGGATTTATATATAAATATATATATATATATACATAAAGTACATATATATATATATATACCTGCTCATCACGGCCATCTTCGTTGTAACCATTTCTGTGTTTATAAATGCATTATCTGAGAATTTTCATATTGATGTTTTATTTTTGTCTTATTTTTCTCCACTTTGTCCTCTGGCCATGGCATTTTAATTTTCTTTTACCTTTTAATTTTTTTAATCATGGCAGATTTCAGAGAAAAGAAAATTAAAATAATCAGGAATTATACAGTTGTTATAAAGCAATTTAAAAATGAAAAAAATCTTATGTACAAACTAAGGGGTGTTTTTAGAACATTGTATAGAAATAAATTCATGTTTAAGGATGAGAGCAGTGAGCTACTGATGTAAGCTAGCATGGGGAAAGACTGGGGAGATACTAGGACAGCATTAAGGACGGAAACTGGAATGTGTGAAGAATGAATGCTTGTGTGATAAGCCTCCATTTGACTCTCCAGCCATTTTAAGTTTAGGAACATTTGTGTATAAATTCTGTTATCGGGATTACATTGCCTACATATGTGAGAGCAATGTTTTGTTTAACAAAACAGCTTATATTCCTTACCCTTTGTCCTCCACACCATCAAAAAAAGGGGTGGAGTGAGGGAAGTATGGCCTCTTCAAAGGACCTGCACTAATTGTGCCTTCCCTATTTTGTCCAAATTACTGGGCACTGCCTAAGACCAGAGGTTTCCAGTGAAGGAAACCATAACCAGCTACGGGGCTTAGGACTGAAGAAAATGCAGAATGCAGTGAGCTTCCCATAACGCAGTGGTTATCATGCCCACCTAACAGTGGAAGACAGTTGTACTGGACAGAGCTTGACCAAGAAACCTAAGACTTCTCACAGTCCACCATGAAAGGATTCGGCCTAATTTCCAAGACTGCTTCATGAAGATTAACAACAGTCATTGCCTAGTAAAGTGGATAAGTAAGTTCATTCAGTTTGTGAACAGGCATCTAGGACAGTATCTCAGTGTGCCGTTGTTGCTTAGCTTCTGGTTGTTTTCCTCCTCTTGCTGACTACTGAGTCTGTCAGCCCTGTTTTCATCACAAGAATGGGAATAAGTACCTTTGTGGGTGAATGTCCATTCCTACTCCCACCCAGTGATAATGTTGCCTGCTGCTGCTCATTGTATAAAAAGGAGTGAGCAGAGCTTCAGTTACCTCAACAGCATGCTCTTGTAATTAGAACGGGGTCCACATCCTACTCCTGTGCGTTAGCATCTGCTCAGTAGTGAGCGACCTTTTTTACATATTTGGTCTAAGGGAGCTAAAGTTTTATCCTAAAAAAAAAAAAAAAAAGCTGTGTGGTGTATAATTACTGTGAAAGACGCATGAACTAGAGGTGATAACTATCTTGAAGAATCTACCGCCACTATTACATTATGGGATTTGAGTTTGTTTCCCTATGGTAGCAGCCTGCCAAGCTCTCTTTTGTGCAATGGACGCTAGTTTTAACAAGGGGGATGGGTGACGTCTAGGTGGTGTAGCTGTCATAAAACTTGATGACCCAGTTCTTTCAGAATCATGTTAACATCATACATAAAATACAAAACAAAAACGTGGGATCTCCCGTTAATAGCACAACTGCAAAACCAGTGTGTGTTGTGTTCTATGTAAAAGTACGTTGAGTATATAAAACAGGAACCTTAGCTAGGTGTGGTGGCAAACGCCTTTAATCCCAGCATTCGTGAGGCAGAGAGAGGCAGATACCCGAGTTTGAAGATAGCCAGGGCTACATAAGGAAATCTTTTACAAAGCCTGACAACTTCGGAAGAAAGTATTTGCCTCAGAGATTATACCTGCTTCAGCTTTGATTACCAAATTCAAAATAAGCAAAGCAAAATAGGTTCCCTACTGGTTGAAAGGGGGTATTTACAGAATATAATTCTAGACAGAGCAGTTTCTTCCCCGTTTATCAAACATACCTGTTTGAAGGGGAGAAAAGTTTGCTAGGGAATGCAAAATGGCGACCTCGCGTGATGTCATACCTGTCTCTGTAACGTGCTGGCGTCTTAAGGGCGGAAGCAGGCTAAAGCAGCCTCGCTGTGGGCGATCGTTCAATGTCGGGCGGATGTCTCTGGGGCAATATTTTAGTAAGGGCGGAAGTTCTTTTAAATACGGAAAGGCTGTAATCTGAGAATGGGTCCAGTGCCTGTCTTGTTTTAGTCACTTCCGGGGCGGATCGGAAGTTGCTTTGTTTTGCTTCAAGATGGCTGCTGGGATGTATTTGGAGCATTATCTGGACAGTAAGAGCTGACTGAAGAAGGGGGTCATGGGTCACAGAGCGGTGTGGGGGGTCTGGGTTGACAGAGTCTATGGCTTTGAGGTCCTAGTGGCCTGAAGCTCACAGTTGGGAAAGGTTTCCGTGGGAGGATTTATTCGAGGGTGAAGAAAGAGGGGGCGGGGCAGTGGCAGTAGGGGCCTCGCTAATGCTGTAGACGAGGGAAGGGCTGGGCTGCCCGGTAGGCTCAGAACTGTGTTTTGAAGGGTTAAGGGGAGGAGGGAAAATATTTTCTGATTCTGTTCTTCAGGGTCCCCGGCCTCGGGATAGATTTATTTTCCTCCCAAGTTGTGCGGGGCCATTGTCATTCACTGCCATTTGGAGCAGCTTGTCTCCTTAAGTCATTTATGTCCCCAAAGTGGCTTCTCATGAAACTAAGGGACATGGAGTGGAACGACCACTTGAGTTATTAAACTGGAGTGCTTTACTTGAACAAAATCCAGTTCTCATAAAATGAAGTGCGTGTTGAGAGACTGGAAAGTGAGAAATAACCTGGAAGTGGATTAAACAGTCTTTTATGCGAAACTAAGATGTTTGAAACTTAAAATAGAGTATTTTTAATAAAGGAAAGTAACTGATTAGTTTATGGTAACAGTCTAAGTCAGAAATGCAAGCCATAAAGTTTTAGATATTAAACATGATGAGATTGCTTGAATGACTTCATGATTAAGAGACTAGGAAAAATCAAGGTGAATTGTTCTGCTTGGAAAATAAGATAAACCATATCATCAGCAGGGTAGGAGATTCGGGAGTCATAACAATGTATTTTTTGCCTTAGACATAGGCATAAAGTCTATGACAAAGATTATTCAGGGCAAAGACAGTGAGGAACTAGGACAAAATCTCAAGAAAACAGTATTTAAAGGATACGAGACCAGTGTTGACGTTACCAGAAGGTCTATGATTTAATATTTGCAATACTAGGAGGAAGTAAGTCACTTGAATGAGAATGAGTACCAGCTGCCTCAGATTTTCTTTAGAGGAAGACAAAAGATTGGTCGTTTGATTTGGTAATCTGTTGGTAATCCTAGTGACCTGATGTTGGCAGACTGGAGAAGTTCAGACAGTAGAAGCACCCTTTTGAGCCAGGCGGTGGTGGCACACGCCTTTAATCCCAGCACTTGGAGGCAGAGGCCGGCCAGTCTCTGAGTTCAAGGCCAGCCTGGTCTACAAGACCTAGTTCCAAGACTGGCCTCAAAGCTGCAGAGGAAACCCTGTCTCAAAACCTTTTTGTTGTTTTTCTAGTATCTAATGTATGACCTTGAACTCCAGGTCCTCTTTCCGACTCCCCAGTGCTAAGATTATTAGCATGTGACACCATGCCTGACTTAGTAGAATCTTTTTTTTTTTTAATTTTTTGATTCTTATTGAGCTCTACATTTTTCTCTGCTCCCCTCCCTGCCTCTCCCCTTCCCTTCAACCCTCTCCTAAGGTCCCTATGCTCCCAATTTACTCAGGAGATCTTGTCTTTTTCCACTTCCCATGTAGATTAGATAGTAGAAACATTTTTAAAGTTTGAATTGGCTTCAAAGAAACACTTTAAAAATGTGGGTGGAGCTGGGCGGCGGTGGTGCACGCCTTTAATCCCAGCACTCGGTGGGCAGAGGCAGGCGGATCTCTGTCAGTTCGAGACCAGCCTGGTCTACAAGAGCTAGTTCCAGGACAGGCTCCAAAAAAGCTACAGAGAAACCCTGTCTCGAAAAACCAAAAAAAAAAAAAAAAAAAAAAAAACAAAACTGTGGGTGGGTGTGGCGTGTCTTTAATCCCAGCATTTTGGAAGCTCTCTGACTTTGAGACCAGCCTGGTCTGTATAGTGAGATCTAGGCCAACCAAGGCTACATAATGAGACCCTCCCCCCCCAAAAAAAAATCTGACAGTAGAACACTTGCCTAGCAGGTGCAAGCCCCTGGGGAAATTAAAATTTGCTGCAGACATGTATCTGCCCTGGGAGGTTAGGGAGACAGACACAGAGTCACTATTTTATTTAATTATGGTTGAATAACTACTGAAAGTATTAGCTAGACTACCTTGATGGCCTATCAGAGTCTGGGTAAGTCGGGTTCTGGGCTGAACTTTGAAGAATGAGCAGAAACTGAGTAGGTGAGCTCTTGGGGAGCTTGGGTGAAGGTGAGGCACCGCGAAGGCCAGAGCAAAGCAAGCAGAGGGGGTGTGACCGAGTGAGATAAGCCCGGGAGGAAGTGCAGGGCACAAGCAATGAGGAGTTCCTGGAAGGCAGTGTGAGTGCCAGGAGCTAGCGTGGCTCTCCAACGCCGAGGGCAAAGAAGCTGGAGGCAGAAACTAAGAACAAAGGGAAAACTGGTCTGTAGAATGTCCCCAAAGACGGAGGGCATGGAGTGGCTATACAGAGACAAGGTATTGAAAAAGAGAGGCAAGTCTCTTTTGAGAAAAGGCAAAGGAATCCTTCACAAGTAAGTCTATCATTTCAGGGCTGGGATGTGCCTACCTAGCATGCAGGAGACCCTGGGTTTGATCCCCAACACTGTGTAAGCCTGGCATATTGACACAGGACTATTAGGTCCCAACACTTGGGAGGTAGATATACAAAGAATCAGAAATTCACTATTGGTCATCCTGGCCTACTAAAGAAGTTTGAGGTCAGCCTAGGCTATAGAGACCCTGTCACCAAAAGAAAAAAAAATCCAGTTTCAAATGAGGGGAAACTGAACTACACTTTATTTTTTAATGTTGAAGTACAAATTTTTGGAAGATGAATTTTTGTTTGTTTGTTGTTTTTCAACAGGGTTTCTCTGTAGTTTTGAAGCCTGTCTTGTAGACCAGGCTGTCTTTGAATTCACAGAGATCTGCCTACTTCTGCCTCCTGAGTGCTGGGATTAAAGGCATGCACCACCACCTCCCAGCAAGAAAATTATTTTTAAAATAATTTTTAATTATGCATCTGTGTGGGTTTTGTCTTTGTGTACATGCATGAATGCACGTAACCTTGTAAGCCAGAAGCACTGTATTCCCCCCAGAGCTGAAATCATAGGCGCTTGTAAGCATGGATGCTGTGAACCAAACTCTGGTCCTCTGGAAGAACAGCCAGTGCTCTTACCCACTGAGCATCCCTCCAGCCCCTGCACTTTACTTTTGTCTATTTGTTTATTTTGTTGCTTGTCCTATTTTGATTTGTCTTTTAAAACAGTATCCTAAGCCAGGCATGGCTTAACCACTCAAGAGGCAGACGTAGTGGGACTTCTGTGAGTTTGAGGCCAGCCTGGTCTACACAGTGAATTCCAGGATAGTTAGGGCTGTCTCGAAAAAAACAAAACTAAACAATATTATATGTAACCCAGGCTGACTTCAAATTCCCTATGTGGCTGAGGCTGACTTGAGTTCCTACTTCTGTTTCCTGCCGCTTCCAGCTTAAACTTTATTTTAAAAGGAGCTCTAGGGCCAGGGATAGAACTCAATGTTAGAGCACTTCCCAAGACCTGTGTACAGTCCAGCAACTGTATTTCTCTGTCTTTCCAGGTATTGAAAACCTCCCGTTTGAATTACAGAGAAACTTTCAGCTCATGAGAGACCTAGACCAGAGGACGGAGGGTATGTATAGAGTAACAGGCTCTTGCTGATGATCCATCATTGGTTTTCCTGCTTTCTGTTACCTTACCACCTGCTACAGTCTGGAGGACTGTGACTTAGAGTTTATTCTGCCTGTATGTATGTTTGTGCACCATGTGATGTTCCTGGTACACAACGAGGTCAGAAGACAGTATCAGCTACCCTGGAACTGGAGTTAAGGATAGTTATAAGCCACCATGTGGGTGGTGGGAACTGAACCCAGGTCCTCTGCAAGAGCAGCCAGTGTTCCTAACCACTGAGTCACCTCTCCAGCCTGTCGTTTATGGAATTCTTAAAAGACGATAATGGTCATCCTCATTTCTGCTTTTCTACATCAAATGGAGTATTGGCACAATGTTTCAAGAAGTTAGAGATGCGGAGCTGACAAGACAGCTCAATGCAGAAAGGTGTTTGCTGCCAAGCCTGGCAGCCCAGCTTCTATCCCAGGACCCACATTACTGACCACCACCTGTAAGCCATTGTGCACATACAAATTATGCAGAGAAAATAAATATGTAAATAAGGTTCAGAGATGTTATGATTTTTGTACTTCCTCAAGAATTCAAGACACCAGCCCTAGACATGTTTACCGTTTGTGTTACCTGCACATGATAAACACAAGTTATGTGTCACTGCATTTTCATGATATCATAAAACACACAGGGCTTCAGACTACAGTTCATGTTGGTTGACAGGAACTTTGTGAGAAGTTCTTAAGAGAAAAAGGAAGGGCCAGGCATGGTAGCACAGGCAGGTAGATCTTTGTGAGTTCAAGACCAGCCTGGTCTCCATACTAAATTCCAGTACCAGGCCAGCTAGGACTACATAGTGAGACCTTGTTGTGGGGGGAAATATCTAGCTGAGCAGTGGTGGCGCAAACCTTTAATCCCAGCACTCAAGAGACAAAGGCAGGGGGATCTCTGTGAGTTCAAGGCCAGCCTGGTCTACAAAAACTACAGTACAAGCTCCAAAGCTACAAAAAAACCCTGTCTCGGGAAAACAAAAACAAACAAACAAACAAAAAACTTTTTTAAAAATATTTATTTATTTATTTATTTATTATGTATACAATATTCTGTCGGTGTGTGTGCCTGCAGGCCAGAAGAGGGCACCAGACCTCATTACAGATGGTTGTGAGCCACCATGTGGTGCTGGGAATTGAACTCAGGACCTTTGGAAGAGCAGGCAGTGCTCTTAACTGCTGAGCCATTTCTCCAGCCCCACAAAAAAAAAAAAAAAAAAAAAAAAAAAAACTTAAGGTCATCCTCCTCAGGTACACACCCAGTTTAAGGTTGCCTTGACTACATGAGACCTTTTCTCTGAATGAATGAATGAATAAATAAACTAGCCAATAATAATGAAAGCAAGAGAAAGAAAACAAAAGGCATCAGTTACCATCAGGAGCTCTGTCCACTCATAGATGCGTTAGATATTATCTCAGGCCTTCAACGTGAGCAGATTTGGCTGCACTGAGTTATCCATTTGGAGCCTAAGGAAGGCAGGGCTCAGGTTGGTCTGCTCCAGATTTAAGGTTCATGTTGAATGGGCCCCCGTACCTACTGCAGGATGTGTAAGTCTCATATTCCATTCTATGTAGCCGTGTTCAAAGACGTAATGGGCTAGGCTATGTGAAGCCATGTCTTAAGTTGCTCTGGCTAAGTGTTTTCATGAAAAATGACTATTACCTAACATCCTGGACATCTGCCACTGACAGCTGCCTGCCAGATGCTGAGAATCAGCTGGATTTCCTTGTATTGAAATTCTAATTCTTGAGTCCATGCTCAGAGACCAGCTGGAGAATATGGAATTGTATGCTTTTCCCACTTCTTCTAAGGGCCTGGAGTACAGTGAAGTGTGAGCATGTTCCCAGATGCTTCCCGTTGTCTGGGGCCGCACTGTGTACAGCCTTCTGCCTCTTCCCACTGATATTTGTATGAGCCCTACCTAATGGTAGGGAGTAGACATCTTCAAGCCCATGTTCTGGGACATCACCAGCCCTCTAGAATTAAGGCATTTTGAGCAATATCTAAGATGAACAAACAGAAAAATAATGACAAGAATTATAAGTTACACCTGATGAGCAAAGTAAGATGAGCAAGCTGGATACGGTGGCTCAGACCTGTAATCTCAATATTCAGGAGGCTGAGGCAGGAGGATTTGCTTTTGTTTGAGACCAGCTTGGACTACATAGTACGATCTAAGACATCTTGAGCTACAGAATGAGACTTGGTACTCAAAAAAGGAAAAAGAAAAAAGTAAGGTGGTAAGGATGCAGAAGCAGCATTTCTTGGAGGAATTGGGACCTGGTGTTAAAATTTCAGACCCAGCGCTATGG
The DNA here is from genome assembly GCF_903992535.2 of Arvicola amphibius. NCBI lineage: Eukaryota > Metazoa > Chordata > Mammalia > Rodentia > Cricetidae > Arvicola > Arvicola amphibius. The sequence goes on along the minus strand of NC_052048.2, from coordinate 24,408,553 downwards.
CGGCTTAGGCAGGACGATCATAAATTCAAGGCCAACCTGGGCAAGATCCTATCTCAGAGAGAGAGAGCGAGAGAGAGAACTCTGGAGGCCACAGCACCAGTAAGTGACCGGCCCAGTCAGGTCTTTGGGGGATGTGGTTAAGACAAGAAGCAAGGTGGCCTTTGGAACAAAATTCAGGAGGCAAGCAGCAAGCAAGCCTGCAAAGAAGCATCGTGAACCATCCTCAGAAATGCACTTCATGTTAACATGTACACGGCTGAGAATCCCACAATGCCTTTCAGTAGTCTCAGTTCCATCTCTGGCAGCCATGCTTTCTGCACCTCGAAGTCACCTTAAGACAGTCTCAGCCAGGCACGCTGGCACATGTTTATACTCGCAGTGCTAGGGAATCAGAGGCAAGAGGATATCCCAAGTTCAAGGCCAGTCTGAGCTGCATACTGACAGTCTCAAACCAAAAACGGTTCAAATAATTTCAGTGTTGCATTTCGTGAATACAAGGCACGCTACCTGTGAACGTTCAGTACATTCATTTGGAAGGTTTTGATGGCCAATGGAAAAGGTCCAAAGAACAAGAGGAAGACGTATGTTTCATCTAGGCACCAGGGGCCATTGTGACCCAGGCCTCTGTCTCTGTTGTAGACCTGAAGGCTGAAATTGACAAGTTGGCCACTGAATATATGAGTAGCGCCCGCAGCCTGAGCTCCGAGGAAAAGCTGGCCCTTCTCAGACAGATCCAGGAGGCCTATGGCAAGTGCAAGGAATTTGGAGACGACAAGGTGCAGCTGGCCATGCAGACCTATGAGATGGTATGGCCCTGCTCACGGCTCCCACCTACCTCCCATCTACTCCTCAGGGCCGTAGACCCTCCTGCCGCTGTGTTGGGATCTGTGTTGGGTCTGGGAGATTCATCAGTCTGCCTTAGCTGTTTGCTTTCCCTGGAACCAGCCTTGTACCTGTCCCCTTCTCCCTCCCCCACAGGTGGACAAACACATTCGGCGGCTGGACACAGACTTGGCCCGCTTTGAGGCTGACCTGAAAGAGAAACAAATCGAGTCCAGTGACTACGACAGCTCTTCCAGCAAAGGCAAAAAGAGTGAGGAGGGGGCGGGGCTGTGAGATGAGGGCAAGGACTCAGAGGGAGAGGAGGCCAACTTCAGCTATGGCGGAGCAGCACCGCCTGAACAGAACAAAGAGGACTTAACCTATCTCTTTGTCTCTGCCTTCTGGCTTACCCTTTCTTCCTAGAAGGCCGGACTCAAAAGGAGAAAAAAGCTGCCCGTGCCCGTTCCAAAGGAAAAAACTCAGACGAAGAAGCCCCCAAGGCTGCCCAGAAGAAGTTAAAACTTGTGCGCACGTGAGTATACCGGAGCACACCACCTCCCAGCCGATACTGCCTCTCGCCGCTTTCCCTGTCTTCTGTGCCAGTAAGTCTCTCTGTCACTTTGGTGTCTGCTGGATGGCGAAGACGCCATGCGTCATTTGCTTCACCATGATCTCCTGCCACCTCAGAGCTCAGGTTGTAGCTTCCCTTCCTGCAGGTGACATTTGTCTTCCTCTTGGCACGCAGAAGCCCTGAGTATGGGATGCCCTCAGTGACCTTTGGCAGTGTCCACCCCTCTGATGTGTTGGATATGCCTGTGGATCCCAACGAACCCACATATTGCCTTTGTCACCAGGTCTCCTATGGAGAGATGATTGGCTGTGACAACCCAGATGTGAGAACCATTCGCCTCAGAATTGGGGGAGGAGCTCAGAGGGGCGTGAGGGCGGAAATAAGAGGAGGAGGTGATTCCATCGGAGAGAGGGACTGCAGAATGGAACAGTGGTTGGACTGGGCTGCCTTGGGACTTGTGGGAAGTTTCCAGAAGGCTGGAATGAAGGGCTCCTTTCAGGAGTCTGCAGGTGGTTCCTCTCTCCTCCCCACCCTGCTCAGGCCCTTGACTGCTGTGTTCCATCTGCCTTTTCCAGTGTTCCATCGAGTGGTTCCACTTTGCCTGTGTGGGGCTGACGACCAAGCCTCGAGGGAAATGGTAAGTGACAGAGCCGTGGCAGGAGCAGAACGGACTGTCCCAGAGCTGAGCAGAAGAGCGCACACAGGCTTCACTGACTTTTGGCTTGCCCTGCTCTTTGTCGCTCTTTAGGTTTTGCCCACGCTGCTCCCAAGAACGAAAGAAGAAATAGGTTTCCTTGGATTCCATCCCAGATTACTTCCGAATCCCCCTGACCCGGGCTAGTGACAGAGAGGATCGCCTCTGCTGGGGCTCTGGGGTCCAGGGAGATGTCGACAGTGCAGTACCGTCATCCCTTCTCCCCCCCTCCCCCTCCTGGTGCTGAGGCTGCATCCAAACCCCAGTAGGGAGGGTGCCACAGCCACTAACGGTATGTGCTCTCCTTCCTCCACTCTCTCCTTCAGAGGGAAGTAATCCCACTCGCTGTCCTTTTGCCTCCTTGGTGAGGTTGGTGCTGTATTTCAGAGGGAGGGTCCTCTTCATTCCCCTTGCTTTGTATTTAAGGACTGGGGCAGTGGAGTGGGGCACTCTTCCGGTCTCCTAAATCTTCCTTCCCTTCCCCTCCCGGGGCTAGGTAGGATAAACTTCTCTTTGGTGAGGGATCTTCCAGATCATTTGGGCTCTGCCCTAGTTGAGTGATTGCCCCTTCCTATGTGACCCGGGGATTTCTCCTGACTTTGAATGGGAGAGGGCCAAGGTGGAACTCACATGTAAAAAGAATTGGGGTAGGTAAATAAAAGCTATCCATGCTAGCCTGCTGTGTTTATTGTAGAGACGATTTCCCTACATGTGATAAGCTTTCTTTTTGCATCCTCTGGATTGGATGAGAGGCAGAAGGATGGCTTGCCAGAAGCAGGACAAGACATGAAACCCAAAATGGTACTTGTCCTGTGGTGTCCACAGTTTCTCCACCTGAAGGGGTGTTTGCACCAGGGACTCAGAACTTTGTAATTATGCTCTCCGTGAAACACTTTTCACCTAATTCCAATAAATCATGTATTTGCGTTACATGTGTGTGCTGTGATAGTGTTAGCTTGATTTCTTTTAAATACAAATAGATATAAAACTACTATTTTCTCCCCATCCCCCAAGGAATTAATTGTGTTGGGCCCCTCCCTCTTGGAAAAAGTAAGTCCCTTGGGCCGCTGAACCATTCTTTTTTTTTTTTTTTTTTTTTTTTTGGTTTTTCGAGACAGGGTTTCTCTGCAGCTTTAGAGCCTGTCCTGGGGCTAGCTCTTGTAGACCAGGCTGGTCTCGAACTGACAGAGATCCGCCTGCCTCTGCCTCCCGAGTGCTGGAATTAAAGGCATGCGCCACCACCGCCCAGCTGCGCTGAACCATTCTTACACGTGTGTTCATTTTAACTTTGGACCTGTCCCTCTCCTCCCGCAACCCCAGAGAGTTTCTCTATATAACAGCCCTGGCTGTCCTGGAACTCACTCTGTAGACCAGGCTAGCCTCAGACTCAAAGATTCAGCTGCCTCTGTCTCCCGAGTGCTGGGATTAAAGGTGTGCACCACCACTGCCCGACTTTGGACCTGTTTCTTACTTCCGGGCTTTTGTTTCAGACCTCCCAGTTCTGCTGTCCAGAGTGCTGCCTAGACTCAACGACTAGGTCTCTGTACAGCATTGCTTCCCTAAGCCCACGTTCTGTATCTGTAGAAGAGGTGAAAAGTACACACCTCGGGGTCTAGGGCTAAGTAGCTGAAAGTGGGACGCGGGGCTGGGGTTTTAGCTCTGGTAAGAGAAGCAAGGGTCTAGGCTCAATTCCCAGCAGCGCAAAGATAAATTCAAAGAAAGTACCGAGCAACAGAAGGCTTACTCGGTTGAAGAGGGACTGGAAGGCCTGCGGCTCCTGCCTTCGGACCAAGACCCGAAACTGGTGCAGCTCACGGGAGTTCACCTCGTGCCCCGGCCCCGCCCTCACCTTTTGTGACGTAGCGGATATAGCGTGCCTCCCGGCACCCGAGTTAGCAGCCCGTGACCCACAGCTCTCCGAGGCTTGGCCCGTTGGAGGTCGCTTCGGTGTGAAAACGCGGGTGGATCTTACCGGGCCATGATGAAACTAGCTGCAGGCTTCCTTCTGCTGCTTCTGGAAGGTGAGAGGCTAGGGCTGACCTGCCCTGGTCTGAAAACGCGGGTGGATCTTCCCTGGGGCTTCCTTATGCTCCCTGCCTCCTGAGAACCCTTTTTCATTGGTTCTGTCTTCATGTGGTCGAACTGAACTACTTCATGGCTTGGGAAAGGTTGGATCTTAATTTCTTGTCCCTAGAAGCTTCTGGGGACACTATAGTCATCAGACATCACCTAAGACGGCCTGACCCCCTCTCTCACACACACCTACCTACCAATTCTTAATTCATGAGGAGTCTACTAGTCTGGATCTGGCCACTGGACGCGGAGTATGTTTTGGGGTACGGTCCATTCTTGTCTGTCCCCCTTCCCTGCAGTGCGGCTCCTGCCCGTAACACCTCTTCCAACTGACGATTTATCGGCCTCCACTCCGGGCAGCCCTCTCTCATCGACTGAATATGAACGCTTCTTCGCCCTGCTGACCCCAACCTGGAAGGCAGAGACTACCTGCCGCCTCCGTGCAACCCACGGCTGCCGGAACCCCACTCTCGTCCAGTTGGACCAATATGAAAACCATGGATTGGTACCAGATGGTGAGAGCCAGACCAGTGGGAACTCTAGACACCCAGAGACCAACTAGGCTCAAGGCAAAAGCTTCGTGGTCATAGAGGAGGCAGGGGAAGGATATGGCTGGCAGCTCCTGATCTCTGCTCCTGGAGACCTTGCTCCAGCCCCGGCTTTCCTATAACCTCTCTCTCCACGGATGCTGTCCTCCCTCAGGTGCTGTCTGCTCTGACCTCCCGTATGCGTCCTGGTTTGAGTCCTTCTGCCAGTTTGCTCAGTATCGTTGCTCCAACCATGTCTACTATGCCAAGGTGAGAAAAGGTTCAATCTGGTGATCCAGAACAAAGGTAGAGGTAGGAAGTTGAGGAAGGGCATCATTTAGTTCGTGCGCCCTGTCAGTTTGCCAAGGTGACTACTCTCCTTGGGTGCTCACACGAGTTCCCGTGAGTAAAGGAAAGAAGGGATTCAGGAAGAGGCCGAGCTGTGCCCTTCTGTTGTTTTTATTCAAGTCAGCCGGGAAAGAGTGAAGGCTGGCACCAAGCCTGATCAAATGCCCTTTCTTGGGATTGGATGCCCCCTAGAGGAACTGTGTTCCTTCCTCTTACCCAGGAGCTGTGGGAATTGTTACTTGCTTGGAAGGGGTCTGAGGAATCCCTCTGGAGCAGGGACGGCTGCTCTCTGGAAAAGGCATTCCCATCTTTCTTCTTCCCTTGCAGAGGGTCCGGTGCTCCCAGCCAGTCTCCATCCTATCACCTAACACTCTGAAGGAGGTAGACTCTTCGGCAGATGTCCCTCCCACCACCATGACTTCTGCCATGGCATCTCATGCCTCAGGTGAGCCTTCCCAGTCTGGGGAAACCACAGTTCCCAGGGCTCCAGGTGTCAGGGAGGAGAGAAGCTTTTGCTTTGCCTGAAATAAGTCAAGGCTCTCTTGTCCTAGAGTTTCTTCCACTGTTACTTAAGGTCTTTGTCTGAATCTGGTTTTCCTAATTCCAAAGACGGGTTTGCCTCGAACTCTTAGAGATCTCCAGTTAATAGCATTGCATGCTCTTCCGAGAACCTGGGCTCAATTCCCAGCCCTCACATGGCAGTCCTGGGAGATCCATCGCCCTCTTCTGGCCCCCACTGGCACTGCATGAATATGGTGCCCGGACATATATTCATACACATAAAATGAAAATAAAAATAAAAGCCTTCTAGGCCTTTGGTAAATTAATATCTTTATTTTAGAGAGTATTTGGACTGGGAGCATAGTTCAATGGTAGACCATGTACTTAGCATGTATGAGGCTCTGGGTTTGATTCCTAGTATCCCGCTCATTCAAGTAGAAGGAACTAGTTGCTAGTTCTTTAGAATATATGGTATTCTCTAGATGAGAGGAAACATTTGTTCTAGGGAACAAGTACACTTACTTGTAAGGCAAGTGGAAAGGTGACACCACCAACACATTTGTTATGACATCTTTTGACATTTATTGATTGTATATGCAAATATGTTCACGCGTGCGTGTGCGTGCATGTGCATGTATGTGGAAATCATAGGTCAGCACTGAGGGTCTTCCTCAGTCACCACATTTATTTGTTTGTTTGTTTGTTTTTGGATTTATTTATTATGTATACAATGTTCTGCCTGCGTGTGTCCCTGCAGGCCAGAAGTTGGCACCAGATCTTATTAGAGATGGTTGTAAGCCACCATGTGGTTGCTGGGAATTGAACTCGGGACCTCTGGTAGAACAATCAGTGCTCTTAACCGCTGAGCCATCTCTCCAGCCCCACCACATTTATCTTGAGACTGGGTGTGACCACGTAGCCCTGGCTGGCATGGAACTCACTTTGTAGACCAGGCTAGCCTAGAACTGGAGATCTGCCCCAATCTCCAGAATGCTGGGGTTGAAGGCACATACCATCGTGTCCAGCTTACACCACCTTAGTTTTTGAGACTGGCTTTCATGAAACTTGGAGCCGTGACTAGCAAAATGACTCCATGGCTAAGAACACTGGCTGATCTTTCAGAAGACCTGGGTTCAATTCTCAGCACCTACATGGCAGCTCACAACTGTCTGTAACTCCAGGTGGTGGTGGTACAAGCCTTTAATCCCAACACTTGGGAGACAGAGGCAGGTGAATCTCTTTGAGTTCAAGGCCAGCCTTGTCTACAGAGAGAGTTCCAGGACAGCCAGGGCTATACAAACAGAAACTCTGTCTTGAAAAAAAAAACAAAAAATAAAAAAACAAAAACAACTGTCTGTAACTCCAGTTCCAGGAGATCCAACACCTTCATCCATACATACATGCAGGCAAAACACCAATGCATATAAAATAAAAATAAATTATAAAAAAATAGACACATTAAAAGAAAAAGAAAGAAGGAAGGAAAAAGAAGCTCCGAGCTGCTGGGCATGGTGTCACAGGCCTTTAGTCTCAGCACATGCAAAGTAGATGGAACTCTGAATTCTAGATCAGCCAAGACTACATAGCAAGACTTTGTCTCAAAGAAATAATTACTTGCTGGGTGGTGGTAGTGCATGCCTTTAATCCCAGTACTCAGGAGGCAGAGGCAGGAGGATCTCTGAGGCCAACATGTTCTACAGAGTGAGTTCCAGGACAGCTAGGGATACAGAGAGAAACCCTGTCTCAAAAAACAAAAAATAAAAATTAGTTGATAAAAAGAAACCTGGAGCTCACTGACTAGCCTGTAACTCCTCAGCATCCTCTGTCCACACCTTCCCAGCACAGACTGTAGGCACATGTTGCCATATCCAGACTATTTCTTTAAATCTATTTATTTATTATGTATACAGTATTCTCAGTATTCTGTCTGCATGTATGCCTGCAGGCCAGAAGAGGGCACCAGATCTCATTACAGATGGTTGTGAGCCACCATGTGGTTGCTGGGAACTAAACTCAGGACCTTTGGAAGAGCAGGCAGTGCTCTTAACTACTGAGCCATCTCTCCAGCCCCCCATACCCAGACTTTATGTGTCCTCTGAGGGCTGAACTCAGGTCTCCATGCTTGCAAGCTCTTCAGTTCCCCTCTAGTCCCAATTTCATTTCTCCCCCAATTTCTTGATTAAAAAACAAAACAAACACACACAATTTGTGCTGATACTGTTTATAGATAGGGTCTCCAGCCTTGTCTAGCCTCTATTCCATATGTAGCCAAAGCTAGACTTGAAGTCCTTCCCTGTCCCCACCTCCTGCGTGCTAAGATTACAGGCCGGTACCACCCTGGTGGCACAGATAAACGTGGTTTCTCCAGGGGAAGGAAATCTGATCTTTGTTCTTCTCTTCTCTTGGTCCTCTCTACACCTTGCTGCAGCCACGGAGCGCCAGGCCTTCCAGCCATGGCCTGAGCGCCTCAACAATAATGTGGAGGAGCTGCTGCAGTCGTCCCTGTCGCTGGGGGGCAAGGAGCAGCTGGGCATCCGCAAGCAGGCCCAGGAGCAGCGCAAGCAGGAGCAAATGCAGGAGCACAAGCAAGAGGAAGGGCAGGAGCAGGAAGAGCAGGAGGAGGAAGAAGAGGAGGAAGAAGCCAAACAGGAAGAGGGGCAGGGGACAGAGGAGGGCCTGGAGTCAGCGTCCAACCTGCAGTCGGACTCAGAGCCCAAGTTTCAGTCTGAATCGCTGTCTTCCAACCCTTCCTCCTCCTTTACTCCCCGGGTCCGAGAAGTGGACTCTCCTCCTTTGATGATGGAGAACATCCAGGAGCTAATTCGGTCAGCCCAAGAAATGGATGCAATGAATGAACTGAGCGATAACTCCTGGAGAAGCCCAAGCACTGGCAGGTACAGGAGATTGTGACTTCTTCATGGGCCCTGCCATCCCTGCTGCCATCTTTGGAATTGCGAAGCCCACTTACCAGCTTTGGTCTCCAGACCCTCTCAGACCTGCTTAGGCTTCAGGCAAAGCTAGCAGTGGCGGGCCCCTCCTGTTCTGTGCTCATCCTTGTTTTAAGCCCCACCCTGGGTTCTGGTCTTATCTCTGGCCTTGATTAGCACTAAAGCCTTCCGAAAGTTATTTCTCCATTTTGTTGTTGTTGTTCTTTAATATTTATTGTTACTTAGGTGTCTGTGTGTTTGTGTGTGTGTGTGTGTGTGTGTGTGTGTGTGTATGTGTGTGATGCACATGCTTGCAGGTGTCCATGGAGGTCAGAAGAGGGCGTCGGATCCCCTGGGACTACAGTAACTGGGTGGTTGTGAGCTACAAGAGTGGGTGCTGGGGACCAAACTTGGGTCTTCTGGAAGAGCAGCAACTGCTCTTCACCACTGAGCCATCTCTCCAGCCACTGTTTCTCCATGTTGGACTTCAGTTCCTCATTTGTATAAAGTAGGCAGTCGGTCCAAGGTCCTCTCAGGCTGCAGGATGGAGGTCCTCTGCTAAGCATGCTGAATGCATGTCACCAAAGCCCAACTGCTCAGCGCCGGGGAAGAGTGGATGTGGCTTTTCTGCCCCACCCCCTAGCCCATCCCCACCAGTCTGTACTGTCTTCTTGCAGCCTCCTGCAGCTGCCCCACACGGAGACCATGATGGTGCTATGCTATTCCATTATGGAGAATACCTGCACCATGACTCCCACAGCCAAGGCCTGGAGCTACATGGAGGAGGAGATCCTTGGCTTCGGGGATTCGGTATGTCCACCATGCTATTTAATGGATACATGCCACTGGACATTCCATGGGCCTGGTACTGTGTGAGCCATGGGTGAGGGGCTGGGCAAGGAAAACGTGAGGGGTAGCTTAAAGAGATTCCTTGGAAGGACATCTCCAGCTGCCACAGAGGAAGAAGGTTCAAGACCTAGTCTGGAAGCCAGTCTGGGCTTGCATGCACCCTTCAGCTCTTGAAGTAGTTAGGCTGTAAACCATCCCTTGAATCCTAGTCAGCATCTTCGGTACCTAGCTGTGCTCTTTTTCCTTCCAGAAGGTTCATAGAACGTATTCCTGTTGACTCTGGTGGTGCAGGCTATAGTCCCAGCTGCTCACAAGGCTGAAGCAAGAGAGTCACAAGTTCACTCTGTGGAACAGGCAGCAGAATGAACACAGCTTAGTGAGACCTAGTCTCAGATGAAGCTCAGTGGTAGAAGTTGCCTAGCATACAGAAGACCCTAGGTTCAGTCTCCAGTACCAAAACCGATACATAACAGAAACCATTTGTATTTGGATTCTCTAGAGAAACAGAACTGAAAGAATGAGTGTATATTAAAAGGGGATTTATTATTAGATTTGCTTACGTGATACAGTCTACGTAGTCCAACAATGGCTGGAGAGGCTCTGAAGTTGCTTAATCTGTGCGGACTGACGCACTCAGCAGCTCCATACTGGCGCTGGATGCGGACTGACGCACTCAGCAGCTCCAGACTGGCGCTGGAGGCCTGAGGATTTCCGCAGACCTGCTGGTCTTCCGTCTCCACTGGAAGCCCGAAGAAACTGGTTCCGATATCAGTTAAGGAATGCCGCCTCCGTACGGTAGCCGGACTTGCCAGCGAGCATGAAGGCAAGCAGGCCAGAAGCGAAGCTCCCTTCTCCCCTCTCCCTACTGTCTGGCCTACGACTGCCCAGTGCAGCCCACATTTAGGATCAGTCTTCCCCCTTCAAATGATCTGGTCAAGAAAATCCCTCACAGGAATTCCCAGTGACTGTTTTTAGTTGATTTCAAATCCAGTCAAGTTGACAACCAAGATTAACCATGAGAAACTCGCTCCTTGTCAGTGGACACCCACTCTGTCGTGCTTAATCTCCGCATGAAAATGACAAGATTATATTTCTACCTACATGTGCTATCACCACCCCACATACAACTAAACACATTAAGAATAAGTGGCAAAGTTCGAGACCAGCCTGGTCTACAAGAGCAAGCTCCAGGACAGGCTCTAAAGCTGCAGAGAAACCCTGTCTCCAAAAAACAAAAAAAAAAAAAAAAAAAAAAGAATAGGTGGCAAAATCCCTTGAGGAATGCTTCGTCTTCTAGTGTCCCATAATTTGCATATGATAATATATACATATATATCCAACACTTAAGCACTAATATTATCTCAATGGATGTTGCATTACATGATAAAGAAATAGAGGAAAGAAAACACAAATGTCTGCTTAATATGTGTGTATATATGCACAAACATGTCCTTAACAAAACAGGACGGGAAGACATGAGTTACAATCCTCATTTCCGTGACTGGTCACAGGGCCTTAGCTGGTGGTATTGATAACTTCTATTCTATGCTTCCTACCCTTGAATGGAGGGGTGACTCCTTCCTCTGTCCATGAAGGGTTGGGATCCTGTCCCCCTGCCTGGATTGGGTTGTTGTTTCCCATTGTCCTTGATCGCAGGGCAGGTAGTGGTAGCACCAAGAGGATGCCCTAAAGCCATAGGTCTCAACCTGTGGGTCGACCCCTTGCAGGGATCGCATATCAGATATCCTGTATATCAGATACTTACTTTATGAATCGCAACAGTAGCAAAATTACAGTTATGAAGTAGCAACAAAAAATTTTACGGTTTGGGGGTCACCACGACATGAGGAACTGTATTAAAGGGTCTCAGCATAAGGAAGATTGACAACCAGAGCCCTAAAATGTCTTCTGCACTCCAGACATGATCTTATCTCCATTGTGAAGAAGGATTTCAGTTTCCCCTTGGTAGACTGGATCAATCACCCTCCTAACATCTATTCCTTTAGCTTGGGACTTGTTCCCCAAAGTGGCGGAGCAGGGGGGCGGGTGTCTTAGCTTTAATGAAATGTAATGCTTGTGACTCCTGACGGGAGTGCTCCCGCTATGGAGCCACAACTCCTGGCTAGCAGAGCCCAGAGTCCAAGGAACAGGAAGAAAGTGTGTTCCTAGGGGTCCCTAGAGGAGAGAGTAATGGTGCTGCCCTCATTCCACTCCTCGATACCTGGACCCTGAACCCTGGCTAGGGAAGAAGTAATAGTGTGTATTGGAGGTTGATTCAAAGCATATGCAGTCTTCCGGAAAGCACTACCCCAGCACTTTACGCTGCTCCCATCTGATTGGCGCTGTAACTGTCTTAAAAAGCCATTCCAAGCCAGGCAGTGGTGGCGCACACCTTTAATCCCAGCATTCAGGAGGCAGAGGCAGGTGGGTCACTGTGAGTTGGAGGCCAGCCTGGTCTACAGAGTGAGTTCCAGGACAGCCAGAGCTGTCTCGAAACCTCCCCTCCCCCCCAAAAAAACTCCATTCCAAGGGCTGGAGTAATGGCTTAGTGGTTAAGGGTACCAGTTGCCCTTCCAAAGGAACCAGGTTTATTTCTAAACACCTGTATGGTGATTCACAACCATCTGTAACTCGAGGTCCAGGGGGATCTGACACCCTCTTTTGGCCTCCAAGAGCACCAAGCACACACGTGGTGAACAAACATGCATGCACACAGAACATCCATACACATAAAACAGAATTGAAAAAGTGAAAAGCCCATTCCACCATCCTGCCAAGCCAGCTCTCTTCAGGATGATGGGAACCAGTGAATTCCGTGAGCGGGGGCCCACTGGCCCCTTGCTTAGCTCAGAAGTGAGTTCCTTAATTACAAGCAAAGATGTGGAATACCATGGTGGTGGGTCAGGACGCTGTAAGTCCATGGGGGAGTTCACCGGAGGCATGGACGGGAACAGAAACTCCATAAGTATTCAAGTAAGGAAAACACACTGCAGTTTCCACAATGGTGCCTGCCACCAGGGGGATAATTGCCATCCTGGGGACTGGTGCCATAGTCTGTATCAGGGTTCTCTCAACGAACAGAACCCGGAGAATGAGCATGTCTGAAGGGGATGTATTGGACTGGCTTACATGATATGATCTGAGTGGTCCAGCCACAGCTATCTCACACCAGAGAGGCCAATAGTCTGGTGGTAGCTCAGTCCACGAGGCTGGATGTCTCGGCAGTCCCGACCAGGTACTAAAGCATGGGAAGAAGGTTCCTGGGGAGCAACTGGTCTTCAATCTACGTTGGAATCCCAGAGAAGTAGATTCTGAGATTAGTGAAGGAATGCATCTTTGATAGCAGCAGGATAGATGGACTTGCGGGCAAGAGTGAAGGCAAGGAGCCAAAGCGGAAAGCTGCTTTCTCTCTTCGCCCTTTTATCTGGCTTACCACCCTCCCTTTAGCTCTGCCCACTTCAAAGAGTCTGGTCAAGGAAATCCCTCACAGAAATGCCCACAGGCTTGCCTCTTAGTTGATTTTAGGTCTAGTCAAGTTGACAACCAAGATTACCACCACAGCATTTCAGGGAATCTGTAAAATGGTCCCAGTTCCAACATTTCTTCCACATTTAGCAAGTCCAGTCCCAGAAAGATATGTGCTTTTAAGGGTCCCTTTTTTGTCGTTGGTATTGTCTGAGGCTCAAGTGATGCTCTCTCAGCCTCGGGAGTAGGCAGTAGTTGGGTGTGCAGGTGCACCCTACCACACATGGTTCCTTGGTTTTGAAACACTACAATTCAGCAAACAACCACTGAGAGCTAACCTACCACTCATTCTTCTGTTTCTTTGGTTAACACTGATTGGGCACCAAATGTCTGCTTGACACTTGGGATGCTAGTAGGATACAAAGAAGATTCAAAGCTTGCTCTCTTGGAAACTAGTTGGGAAGAAAAAGATAGGGTGTGCTCAGTGGGTGAGTGCTTTCATATCCAAGGCACCTGGTGCCAAGCCTTGCTGGGCACTGGGAGATCAGCACTGTTATGGGAACAAGGAGAGAATGCCGAGAGAGAGCAGCTGGTGTCGCCAACATGCACGATGGCAGTGATCGGAGAATGTTCTTCAGAGAACCAGGGTTTAAACTGAGACCTGAAGGGAGTTAACAAGGCACAAGGAGGGACCCAGTGGTGGGTTCTTGGTAGGGAGAATAGTATGCACAAGGCTCTGCAGCAAGCAGGACCTAGCAGTTCATGAAGAGCTCAGAATGAACATATTCTCTGGCTGGAAGGAACTTCAGCCTGACGTGGGAGGTTTACATGGAGTCAGCAGTATTATAAGGGTGTGCTGGAGAGTTTTTTTTTTTTAGAAACGTAAGTTCAGAGGTCATAGACTCAGGGTAGTGTGCTTGGATAAGGGAACAGAGTCCATTTTCCTGAGCACATAGTATCAGAAGACAAAGTCAAACAGATAGGGTACTAACGTGGAAAGTCCTGCTGTTACTGGAGGCAGTTAACACTGCAGGGAAAGGATAAAAGTCCAGGGTCAGGGTCCTGCTGCTGTCCCCCTCGCCTGCTGCTGCAGGGTGAGCAGGGGGTGATGGTGGGCTGAAGGTGCACCTGACCAGATGATTCTGGTTGTGCTGAGGAGCACTCACTCAGGACCAGCACAGCTAGGAGATGGGTAACCCCACTCCGAAAGGAACTAGGCATGTGATGGAGAGCGGGTCTGAGAGATGGAAAGACCTGGATCCATGTCCAACTCTGAGCAATGTTCCTAACCACATGGAGCCTCGCTCTCCTCATGAGTAAGTGCCAGTGTTATTTGTGAGTACTTGTGGGATTAATGGCGTACGTTTTTTGGTGTTCGGTCTTACTATGTTGACCAGGCTGGCCTGGAACTCAGAGATCCATTTATCAGGGTCACCAGGATTCTGGGGTTAAAGACATGTGCCACCATGCCTGGCTGGTTTTTGTTTGTTTGTTTTGTTTTTAAAGAAAGGACCTCTGTAGGCCAAGCTGGAAAGGATCTCTATAGGCCAAGCTGGTCTAGAACTTGAAGATTTTGAAATTCCTGATCCTCCTACCTCTACCTTCCAAGAGGGTAAATCCCTGAATTTTTTTTTTTTTTTTTTTGGCAGTGTCTTGCCAAGTACCTCAGGCGGATCTCAATCTTGTGACACTCCTACCTCTGCTGGCCAGCACTGTGACCTCTACAAATATTGCTAGCACTAGCACTAACGGAACAGAGAGGAGAGTTATGATCCTTCTCGGGTTGTTTAAGCAAGGGTGGATTCCCTTCCCCCATGTCAGATGCCTGTGAGTTACTTGGCAAGGAGAACTTGGAGCTTGGGGAAGAAACCAGAGCTGGTATTAAAGATGGGGGTTCCACCTGCAGATGAAGTTTACTTAGGAGCTGGGAAACCATCCTGAGAGAACTGAGGGGAGGTCCCCGAGGGAGTCTTAGGAAGGATGAGCAAAAGGCCTTAGGGCAAAAAGCATTGACCATCATGCTGTGAGCTCTGGAGGGTTGATGCAGGGGAGAGGGTGACCTGCCAAGACTCAGCCTCTCACTCAAACTCCTGTCCCAGGTCTGTGACAATCTTGGCCGGCGACATACACCTGCCTGTCCCCTCTGTGCATTCTGCTCCCTGAAGCTGGAGCAGTGCCACTCTGAGAGCACCGTGCTGCGGCAGCGGTGTGGTGCTTCCCACAAGATACCCTTCATCAGCCCCTTCCTCTCAGCCCAGAGCATATCCACCGGCAACCAGGTACCTTGGCCGGGAAGCCTGCAGCAGGGAAGGCTGGAGGGACCATGGGAGGGGTCTGGGGGTAGAGAGGCCTGTGCCTCTCATGTGTCTCGTGTCCACAGGCAAAGATCCCAGAAAAAGGCCGCTTTGGTGGGCTAGATATGTATGGAGGCCTCAGCTCGGACTTCTGGTGTAACCGGCTTGCCTTGAAGGGCTGCGAAGATTACCGAGTCTCCAACTGGCTCCGGGCTGAATTCCTTAGCTTCCAGGATGGGGATCTCCCCACGAAGGTCAGACACTTTCCTTCAACCTTGTCCCCCTCAGGCACTCCTGGTTCTCCCTAGGACACTTATTCTGGAAAGCCAGAACTTGGGGCCCCGGCTCTGAAACCCAGTCCTTAGTGGCTTCCTGGCATTCTTTGACAGACCCTGCCCCCAGTAAATCAGGGTCACACTCAGCAAAGCAGTAGGAACCCTGTGCAGTGAGGACGCTCCAGACTTGGAGGCCAGATAGAGATAGAAGTTCTGACCCCAACTGTACCCATGGTTTGCTGAGTGACATTGGTCAAGTCACAGCTTACTGCAAGCCAGAGTTCACTCACGGCCACAGGGAAAGCCTAGACTCTGCCTGACCCTGTGGAATTCGCCTCCTGAAGCCCTCTTCCCATCTTGTCCAGTGCTTTCCCCATCAGTAATACCAGCGTATTTCCCCTTCCCCCTAAGCTGCCACCTCTGAGTTGTTGATCACCTATCGTGGCTGAGAGCCAGTCCCCAAGCCCACTCCATGGTTTGACAGCAGGCAAGGGCCGCAGGGGAATGGTTGATCCACTATTGCTCATCAGAGGTCCTTGTGCCCTTCCCCCTCAGGCCTCCTGATCATTGGACTATTAACTGGGTCACCTTCCTATGTTCTATACTCTCATCTCTGTGTGTGTGTGTGTGTGTGTGTGTGCATTGCTAGGCATGGCATCCAGGACCTTTGTATACTAAGCAAGCCCTTGACCACTCATGTGCTGGACCCCTACTTACCTCCTTCTGTATCCCCAGGAAGCTGACCAATAGGACACTCCTGGTTCCCCTTCCCTCCTGACTGTTTTCTAAGGACCCAGGACTGAGGGTGGAAGAAGACAAAAAGCACGGTGGGGTACACCCCAGCTATGCACGGCTTGCTTCTCTAGGGCCCTGGCCCACCCAGGACTGCCATGACCCTTAATCTAGAGACTGGTGTCCTGTCAGGGTTTTGATACTCTGTCCCTCTCCCTGGCTCCTGGTTCAGATTTGTGACACAAACTACGTCCAGTACCCAAACTACTGTTCCTTCAAAAGTCAACAGTGCCTGATGAAAAGCCAGAACCGAAAGGTGAGCTCCGACCCTGTCCTTGCCCCTTAGTGGCCCCTTAGTGCTCCTGGGAGGGTCTGGTCTGAGCCCCTCTTCCAGGAGCTGGGTTGTGGAAACAGCTCCTTGTCAGCTTCTCTGAGGCAGAGACCGCCAGACAGTGCCTCCTCCTCTTCCTAGTCTGGAGAGAGCCAGGTCCTCTCAGGCAGGAGCAGGCAAGGGGAGCTAATACAGATAAGAGGGATGGGCCCAGGAGGACCCAGTGGGAAGCCCTTGGCTGGCCTGAAGACGGGATGCTGAGTTTCAGTCTGGCCTACCAGCCTTGCTCAGTAGGTAGCCTACAGTACTTACTTCCTCTCTGAGTTTAGACCTCCTCTGTCTTAAAGGAGGGTGAGCCATTGAAACCCCATCTGCGTCCCTTTCTGTCCTGTACCACCTGCACTGGCTCTGACCGCTCCTCACGTCGCGCTCCCCTACGTACATACCTACGTATGTACTACGTACGTACACACCATCCTTTTGTAGGTGTTCCGCATGAGATGTATGTTGAACGAGAACTACAACGTGCTGAGCCTGGCTAAAAGTGAGGAGATTATCCTTCGGTGGAACCAAGAATTTAACACTTTGGCTCTAGGCCACTTTGGATGAGCCGGGGTCTGTGCTGTCCCTGCCCCAGCCCGACCTTTCCACTTCCTCCAACGCTTAGACCTCATCTGTCAGTAGGCTTCCAGGTGCCCCTCACAGGTCTCTTACTTGACTCCTACTCACATTTTCCTCGGGTTGGGACAGCAGTCCCAGAGAGGTCAGTGATGGGTGCTCCACGTGCCTTGAAGAATACCTTCGAATAAAGTGTTTATCTTCAGCCCATGTGCTCTATTTAGTGTGGTCCCCACCCTCAGCACCGCCACCGCACCACCTAGGAATCCACCATCCACCTCCAGACTCCCTCCCGTTGGGAGGGCTCCACCTGCGAATGAGAAGAACAGAACGTCCTGAGGACAGCTCTGAGGAAGCATCCTGCACCGAGAGAAGCAGCAGGAGCCGAGAAGGGATGCTGGCCTTCATCTCTGAAACTCTGGGCCCCACAAGCTCTCATGTGAATATGGGATTCTCAAAACCGAAGCCTGAGATCGTATCAACCCCAGAAAGTGTGACTTATCTTGCACTTCCCTGTGTGAGGAGGGAGGAAACTGAAGCTACATCCTGGAGCTCAGAAGCCACAAGCGTACAAGCTTTGCCAGATGGTCTCGAGGCCGAAGCACCTTGAAGCGTCACTTTGGCACTGGCCTGGAAGAATTTGGACACTCAACAAAGCAGTACAGCTGGAGAAAGCACATATAGCGTCTCTTCAATAGGCTACCCGTCATTAGCATTTTAGTTAACAGGAAACAGAACTTGGGGTTGGGGATGTAGCTCACTTGGCAGAGTGCTTGCCTAGCATGGACAAGGCCCTGGGTTCAATCGGGCATGGTGGTACATGGGAAGTGGATCAGGGTCATCCGTGGCTGCATAGTTTGAGGTCAACTTGGGCTACATGAGACCCTGTTTCCCAAAAAGGGGTGATAATTGTGGGGGACTAGAGAGATTGCTTAGCAAATAAAAGCATTTGCTTACAGGCCTGGTGCCTTAAATTTAATCTCCAGAACCCATGTTAAGAGGTAGAAGGAGAGAGCCAACTCCACAGTGTTGACACAGGTACCATGGCATGATTGCCCATTGCCGACATACATTTCCCAAACACACACACACACTACATCTCCACCTTCATAATAAAAACATTCTCAAACCAGGTGGTGGTGGCGCACTCCTTTATTTCCAGGACTCAGGAGGCAGAGGCAGGCAGATCTCTGTGAGTTCAAGCTCAGCCTGGCCTACAAAGCGAGTTCCAGGACATCCAGGGCTATATATTAGAGAGACCTTGTCTCAAAAAACCAGAACTACAAAATTAGAGGAAAAAAAAGAAGGCTCAATGGTTAAGGATACTTCCTGCTCTCGCAGAAATCCCAGACTTGGTTCCCAGCACCCATGTCTGGTGACTCCAATTTCCAAAGGTCTAATGCTATCGTCCAGCCTTCACAAGCACCTGCATGTACCTTGCACACATAGACACACTCAAGGATGCACATATGTGAAAAATTATTTTTTTATTTTAGTTAAAATTTAATTTCTCCCCTTCCTGCTCCTCTCTTCAATTCCTGCCATGTTCTCTCCTCACTCCCTCTCAAGTTAATGGTTTCTTCTTCTTCTTTCTCTCTCTCTCTCTCTCTCTCTCTCTCTCTCTCTCTCTCTCTCTCTCACACACACACACACACACACACACACACAATCTGCTGAGACCATTTAGCGTTGTGTGTGTATACATATTTCAGGGTTGACCATTTCGTATTGGTTAAGTTAATTAAGGGGTTCATCCCTGGGAAAGACTAATTCTCCCTCTCTCAGCCGTCATTAGCGGCCAGCAGTTCTTTGTCTAGAGGTGGGACTCCTCGTGGTCATCCCCCCTTCCACATTAGCAGGTACCAATGTTGTCATTCATTGTTCAGATCTTGTTTAGGCAGCCATATTGCTGAGGTACCATGGGTAAAGTTTCCCTGTCTTTTCTAGGAGACATGTTCTCAGATTGGGCTTCCTGTTCCTCTGGTTCATTCTGCCCCTTTTCGGAGATGTTTCCTGAACCTTAGCTGCAGGAAGTGTATTGTCAGTGTATCCACTGGGGCTGGGCACACCAGCATCAGTTGATCTTTGCATTGTGACCAATTGTGGTTTTCTGGAGCATAAAATTTCTTTAAGAAAAAAAAAAATCAAGAGATTGCCAGTCGTGGTGGTGCACACCTCTAACATCAGCACCCAGGAAGCAAGGCAGGAGGATCTCTGTGAGTTCAAGGCCAGCCTGGTCTACAGAGTGAGTTCTAAGCTAGTCAGAGATACATAATGAAACCTGTCTCAAAAATGGAAAGTTGAAATGTGCCCAAAATAGTAGATCTGGGTGTGGCTTAGTGGAAGAGCACCCTGACCTGCACGGGCCATCCTAGTTTCGATCCTCACAAAGGAAACAACGCAATTAGAATAAAGCACCCCTCATGCACCCTCAGCCAGCTGGAGTGGTTGGTCAATCCCTGGCTTCCCATTCAGCACAGTGCTAATGCTGCCTTTTGCCTAGTGTTTGCCAAACTCATGTAACCATAATACCTTTTCCAGATACCTCCAAAAACACTGCCTTTGATCATGTAGCAAGGGGCTATGCTCAGCCCAAAGATGCAGACAGGAACCACCCTAGGCTCCCTGCCTCCAGGAGCTCCCAGCCTGAGACAGCAGCGGGAGAGGAGGAAGCATCCAGACAGGCCACTGACGATGGAGGAACTGGGTGTGGGCTGGCACGGAGGGAGAACACTTGGCATGCCCATGGGCCCTAGGCAGCGGAAGATACAACCACGAGCCACATGAAGTAAACCACCTACCTGACCCAAGAGAGGAAGAGAAGCGGGCAGGGAGGAGACAGGTGAGAGTAGCATGGGTGGGGGGAGGGTGTTAGTCATCAGGCATCCGTGGTGGGTGTGCCACCTGGAGTTCCCGGAAACTGCAAGTCTGTGAGCCATAGTCGGGATGACTAGAGGTAGGGCTGGGTTTTCATCAGCTCTTGGGACTCGCGTCTCGGACCCGTTTGCTGAGGTGTCTGTGGTCAAGGCTTTTCTCCACTCCCACTCTGTGGGTTTGAATGAGTGCACCAAGCTGGCCGGGATGGACTGAGATCGGTGGGGTGGGTGTGTCAGGCCCGCCCAGGAGCAGGTCCTACCGGCACAGCTCAGCCCAGCCCAGAGTGTCAGAGTGTCAGCGGAAGCAGTCTTGGGGCAGCGGCTGAGGAAGAGCGGCAGAACACAGGTATGGGGGTGTGACAAGCGGGGACTCACCAGAAGTGGGGGACATTGGTGAGGTTGGAGAATACAGGTGGGCTGTAGGCTTTGGGGAACCCTTTTGGATAAGGCGAGAGGGCAAAAGGAGCTGCCCCCCCCGGGGGGGGGGACGGACAGATCTTTCCACAGGGGGCCTGAAGAGGCAGCCAACATGCCTGGCAGACCCAAAGGCCTGAAGCCCCACTGTGAACCACCTTAGGGTCCTCCCCTAAATCGTTAGGCTCCTGCTTTCATGCTGACCCTGAGCTCCCTGAGGAGAGCTCTCTGAGATCTGCTCCCCTCACACCCACTCATCCTGCAGGACCGGGTCCTAACCTGGAAGACACTGAGCTGAACTGATTAAAGTTAGCTAAAGATCTGACTGGAAAGACAGCCCTCCCTGGTCACTAAGGTGTGTTTTATTTGGGTTATTTGGTTCTGGGATAGAATGACTATAAACTAAGCACTTGTCCTACCACTGACTGCCCCCCACCCCCTGCTCTTGAGATGTAGCCCAGGCTGGCCTCAAAATCTAAACGTAGGCAAGGAGGTCCTTGAACTCTTGATTCCTCTCCCTCTGGAGTCTGGGATTTCAGGCACGGGCCACCACGTTCCTGTAAGTGCTGGGGTTGAACCCAGAGCATGCTAGGCAAGCACCCCACCAACTGGGGAGCTGCATCCTCGCTCTCCTGACTGACCCTTTTGGGGAATGAAGTCTTTTTGTCTGTGTGTTTGTTTTTTCAAGACAGTATTTCTCTGTGTAACAGTCCTAGCTGTCCTGCAACTAGCTCTTGTAGACCAGGCTGGTTTTGAACTCACAGAGATCCGCCTGCCTCTGCATCCCAAATGCTGGAATTAAAGGCATGTACCACCACCGCCCAGCCCGAAGTCTCATGCTTTCTAGGATGGTCTTCAACTCCTAACCTCAAATGATCCCTAGCCTATCAGCTTTCCGGATAGTTTCTACTACACGAGTGTGCCACCACGCTCAGATCTACTTCATCTATTTTTCTGTTGTGCCCGAGGTTAAGCCCACGACCTTGTGAATGCCAGTAACCTTCCTGCCACCGAGCTACCCCCAGCCCTCCCAGGTCTGTTTAAATGGATCGTGAGGAAGCGCTGCCCCGACCTGACATGCTGAAACGGAAGGGTGATGGGCCGTCTGGTCTCTCTGTCCCCACAGCTTTGACAGACTATGGCTCATAAGTAGCAAAGGGGAGGAAATGCGCTATTGTGCATGTGTGAGAACCTGTGGAAGGCTGTCTGGGACCTTTGCCATCCTCGTGCAGGCCACTGCCTGCCTACTGCCTACGGTTTTAAGGGACTCAATGACAAGAAAGGGACTCAAAGACTTCCAGAACTCTTCGTTTCTGATAAGCTGAAGTCACAGCCCTGGGGGAAATGGAGGCAAGGAATATGACAGTGGCCCTCACCTCTCAAACAACCAGAGACACCAGAGGCCAGCTCAGCCTGTGCCATTAGCTCTCCCCACCCCACTCCCCCCCAGTATATGCCCCATAATAATAGTAATAAAACCAAGGAGGGGACTGCAGAAGAGGGGAGAGCTGATGGGAATATTGGCGTAGCTAGGAGGCAAAGTGTTCGTCTGGTGTGCACTAGGCCCTGGGTTCATCCCCAGCATCAAAAACAAAGGGTGTGGGCCTCTGAGGCAGTGGTGTGATGGAAGTTCAGAGTAAGGTCACCCAGCCTAAAAGGCTCCGAGCTTATTCAGAAGAGGCAGGACCTGTCAGGCCTGAAGCGAGGGTAAGACGTACACAGGGCAGAGATCAGCACGGTGCGAGCCTATGGCAGTGACTTTGAGGGGGGGGGGAGGTTGGTACTTTCTTTCCTGTTTTTCCAGCTTTGGGAGGTAGGGTGGAGGGACAGGTAGGTAATCTGTCATCTACACAGTGGGGTAACTAATTACTGGACTGTGGGTCACCTATGACTTCTGGCTTTCCCAGAAAAGCACTGTGAAGGCTGATCATAGTCCCAGCACTCAGGAGCCTGAGGTAGAAGAATTGTGAATTCCAAGTCAGCCAGAGATAGGCTGTGAGATCCTATCTCAAGGAGAAAGGAAGAAAGGAGGGGGGAGAGGGAAAAGGGAAACCCCACTGAAGGGGGCTAGACAGGTATAGGAAGGGAAAGTGCGGCCAGGTGGTGGTGCGCACGCCTTTAATCCCAGCACTCCGGAAGCAATGGCGGGCGGATCTCTGTGAGTTCAAGGCCAGCCTGGTTTACAAGAGCTAGTTCCAGGACAGGCTCCAAAAGCTACAGAGAAACCCTGTCTCGGGGGGGAGGGGGGGGAAGGAAGGGAAATTGCTGAGCCCAGGAGGGAGACTGAAGCTGAGGACCATGTTGGAAGGGCAGGGAGAGAAAGACTGGGGGAGAGAGGACAAGCAGGGCTGTCTTGAACAGGGAGAAGACAGGACCCCAGTGACGGGGCAGGATTCCTGGGCCTGCAACCAACGAATGGCTACTGGTGGGCCACAGGAGGCCTCTTCTCTCTTTCTGGTGACCCCAGACCCTATCTTCTTCTAGGCTGGGTGACCTCACTCTGAACTCTCCAAACCATCGCCCTGGCCCTCAGTCTCAGGAGAAGCTGACCAGCAGCTTTAAACCGTTCACAGGAAGGCCAGAACACACCTTTTGGTTTAGTTTTGTTTTGAGAGCAACTCTTACCGTGTAATTCTGCTGCCCTGAACTCACTACGTAGAAAAGTACGGACACCCTGGCCGACAGGGTTTTCTTGCCTGGTCTAAACCTGGTTATGTAGACCAGGCCTGGGACCTGTGGTGACCTTCCTGCTTTCCGCCGCTCAAGTGCTGGCATTATAGGTATAAACCAGCACACCTGAGACCGGGGCAGATCTAAGACAGGGTTCTCGGCAAACTCAGGGGCCCTGTGGGGAGCTTAGTGACTGCACATGATGTCACCCTGGCACCCAAGCCTGTCGGGGGTGAGGTGCATCTGCTTGGCAGTGCTTGAACAGAAGCAGAGAAAGTGTCAAAGGGGCAATTTAGACACTTAGGAAGAGGAGTGCTATTTCCTGTGTTTGGGCTGAGAAATGACCTGAGGTTACCCCAGAGGTAATTGTAGGCACAAAGACCTGAACGCTGGCCCCTTGGAGAAGGCAGAAAGATGTGAATTGGTAACAGGAGTCACCGAGCAAGCTGTCTGTGGCACATGGGAGAGAGGCAAGGTGGGGAAGCAGAGTGCCGGTGGTGGGCAGACTCTTCCTGTCACTGCTGAGTTTGCTGGCTGCAGCGATCTTCCGCATCACACTGTCGGCTACAGTCTGGGGAGGATGGCCCCCTTCGGCAGAGCAGGGGGGCCGCGTGGAGGGCTGATCATGAGCTAGCCTCCTGCCCACTTTACTCTTGGCTTTTACTTCCTGCCTGTGACAGAAAATAGCCCTGCCCCTCGCCCTTATCTCAGCTAAGAGCAGCACCCAGCCCAGCTCAGAGGGCAATGGAACAGGTTCCAGAGGTCCTGAGGAGGTAAGGAACAAGGGCCCCAGATGTGCACGTGGGATCCCAAAGAGAGGGATGCCTCGAGCCACTGGCCTGCTCTGATTTGAGGGTGGAAAGCATTGTGCCCCTGGTTCCTCTGTGTTGACTGTGGTTTCTCTGGTGCTCCATGCCTGTGGGCCGAGATATTTTTTGCATACATCTGTATGAGCATGCGCTTATGAAGAAACCTGGCTCTCTGTGCTCGTTAAAGATTTCCCCTAAGGCAGGGGCCAGGACTCCTTTTCTTCTCTGGTCCACGTGGCTCTGCAAGTGTAACAGCCTGAACACAGACACTGATTTGGATGCTAATGTATGCATGCCTCCGTGTGTCTGTGTGTGAAAATGTGTGTCATGGTGTGCCTGTGTGACATCAGTGAGTGTCCCTGTTACCAAGCTGTGTAGACCTCCATGGCCCCCTCCTAGCTGGAGAAATGAAACATAACTCTTCCTTCTTTATGGAGGTAACTGCTACTTAGATTTTTTTTTCCATCTCTGCCTCCCCCCAGCCTGGCCTCTTCTTCAAGGCAGAATTGGGGAGAGGGTCTGTGCCACTTCTCCCCCACACCTACACCCCTCTTTCCACACTCCTCTTTGGCAGTTTTTCCCATCTTTGCCATCTGGCCTGGCACTGGGCCCGTACAGCTCCTGAGCCAGGAGCCTGGGCAGAGCTCAGGGAAGGAGGGGAACAGAGTAAGGGGCCAGGCAGGGGCCTTAGCAGCTTGGCCTTTCTGTCTGTTACAAGGGAGCTTTTTCACAGAGTCTCCGCCATAAAGAAACCCAAGAACTTCTCTTTGGAATAGGGTAATGAGACCATCGCCATTTCCTTTTTTAAGGGATCCCTTTAAGTAGCAGTTCAAAGATTCTTTCACATTTTGATCTACTTAAGCTTTCTAACTTGTTTTGACAGAGAGTCTTGAAATTCCTGGAAAAGAATGTATTCCTGCACTCAGTATCTAGAATGTTCTTCCTAATTGTAGGAGTTCTTGATTTTACAAGTAAAATGGTAAGATTTTGGTTACAAAATGATAGTTCTTGCTGTTTTGCTTATAAACTGTTACTGAATTTTTGAAATTTTTTTTCATTTTTGTAGTGATTTATTTTATTCTGAGTGCGATGTTGTTTTGCCCACATGTATGTCTGTATGAGGGTGTCAGATTCCCCAGAACTGGAGTTATAGACAATTTTAGCTGCCATGTGGGTACTGAGAATTGAACCTTGGTCCCCTGAAAAAGCAGCCAATGCTCTTAACCACTAAGCCATCTCTCCAGCCCCACTAATTTTTTAAATGATATATATGTTCGTGTCTGTATGTGGGTATGTGCAGGGGCCTGAGGGGACCAGAGGTGTTGGAGTCCCTGGAGCTGGTTGTGAGTCACCCGACAATGAGAGCTTGGAAGTGAACCCTGGTTCCCCACAAGAGCAGTACAAGCCTTCACCTGCCGTCTCCCCAGGTCCCTTAATGAAACTGTAATGCAAGTGTTTCCGTAAGGCCTGTGCAGAGACCTGGTGTCCTGTCAGTCAGTAAAGAGCAGAGGCAGAAGTGTGGTAAACGATTCGGTGGTTATAGAAGCACCAAGAATAAGCTAATTGCTGGATGGAAACCATTTTCCTTCCAAGTGGCCAAAGAGATTCACTCAGGGAACCTAGGCTGAAGTGTGTGTTTAAGAATGTGATCCTCACCCTAGGGCTTTGCCATCTAGTTGGGGAGGGGGAATAAATACACAAAACAGCAGGTGGGTTAAAAGCACTTAAAAGCAGCCAGCTAAAAGGTGTTTCTCTTTTGGAGACCAGGTGTCCCTTTTGGCTCAGGCTGGCCCTCGCTCCTGGGCTCCTCCTGTCTCAGCCTCCTGAGTAGCTGGGACTTCAGGAATGCAGCACTGCTCCTTGCTTAAGTGCTTCAGTACTCTGGGGAAGATTGCAAAGAGGCACATCTGTGTGTGTGAGAGAGAGATGGGTGTGTGCAGCCAGTGTGCTGAGAGGATTCAAAAGGAAGTGGGTATTAAAACAGATACCAATTGGACAAATGAGGAAATGATATGTTACCCATGGGCATAGATTTCATACGGGCAATTATGAAAGACCAGGTAGTCTGTGCGGCACCCATCCACAAACCCTCCTTCATTCTTGTTGGGAGCTGCAATGTACAGTTTTGGACTTTGGAGTTGGGCGGTCCAAGATTTTGGGTCCTGCCTTTATTCCTCGGAGACCGACTTTTGTTTTCTTTCCTATAACAATGAAGACAAACACACCTACCTCAAAGAACTGTGGGGAGAACTAGAGACGACATGCTTGGCCTGGCTGCTGGAGTGGCTGATGTCTTCCCACTCCACCTGTACTGGTGTAGATGCTGAGGTGGCAAAGATGTAAGCCTCCTCCTGAAGCCCCTCCTGCTCAAAGCCTAAGGAGAGGGACTAAGAACTAGCTGTCACCGTGCATGTAGGAACAGCTGAGGTGTCTGTGGACCACGCGTAGCCTAAAGGAAGGGGCTCGACCACAGTTGCCCTGCAGAGGAAGACAGAGCCAGGAAAGAGGTCACACGGCCTCGTGTAAAATGACCAGGTTTATTGGGTAGCAAAGGGGAGGAAGAACATTCCAGGCTGAAGAAATGCCAGCTAAGGCAGAGGCCTGCAAACACAACATATGTGCAGAATTTGCTGGCTCGCTGTAAGTGGGGCAGAGGGACACGGTCCTTTGCTGTTCAGCACGTTTACATCTGACTTGGTTCCAGTATCAGTATCTGTGGGGTACTAGTAGTATCTCAGACCCCTTCAGCTGCCAACGTTTTTGGAGGCATAAATCCTACACATATTGTCCTATATACCTCAAAGTACCTGTCCCTAAGCCCAGGGCAGGTACTACATACCTGTAACCCCAGCACTTGGGAGATGAAAACTGGAGGAGCAGGAGTTCAAAGCCACCCTTGGCTACTTAGTCTTAGAGCAGTCTAGGTCACATGAGACCCTGTGTCCTCCCCTTCTTCCCCCAAACCACCTATCTCTAGGGTGCTTATAACCCATGTAATACAATATAAATAGATTTTTATTGTTGTTTTTGTTCCACTTTCTCTTTGAATGTGAGTGTGCACTGAACCCTCCTGCATTTGTGTTTTGAAAAAGGGAAAAGGGTTTCCCTGTATAATCCCATATATTATATATTATATAAGCCTATCTCATTTCCTTATCTCGCCCAGTCTATTGTCCTGCCTCAGCCTCTGGAATTACAGGCCTGTGCCCCACACCCTACTTTTTAAAAAAAACGTTTAAAGAATATTTCTTTTTATTTTATATGAATGGATGTTTTGGCTGCATGTATGTCTGTGTACCACGAGTGTACAGTGCCCATGGAAGCCAGAGAGGGCATTTGATATCTTGAAACTGGAGTTACAGACAGTTGTGAGCTGCATGTGGGTACTGGGAATTGAACCCAGGTCCTCTTGAAGAGCACCAAATTCTTTTTTTTTTTAAAAAAAAAAAACAAAGATCTTTCTTTGTTGTTCTGTTTTAGACAGGGTCTCTCGTCGTAGCTCTGGCTATCGTAAAACTTGCTTTGTAGACGGGACTGGCCTTGAACTCATTGATGTAGGGTCTTCCTCTAGAGCCCAGGGTGACCTTGAATTTGGAATCTTCCTGCTCTCTGAGAGCTGTGAGTACCACCATCCCAGACCAGTGTTTCCACACTGCACTTTTTGAGGGACAAATGGCAAGAGAAAAGTCGTATAAATATTCAAGACAAGCTTTTTTTTTTCTCCTGAGATGAGGTCCTGCTGTGTTTCCACGGCTGTTTTTAACCTCCTGTGTTTAAGTGGCAATCCTGCCTCAGCATCCCTAGCAGCTCGATGTGATCTGTTTGGCTGGTTTGAGACAAAGCCTCACTCTGTAACCTAGGCTGAACTCTTGGCAATCTTCCTAAGCACTGGGATTACGAGTGTGAGGAAGGTGACCTTGAACCCCTGTTCCTCCTGGCTCAGTCTTCCAAGCACTAGATTGCAGGTGTGTACCATCGCATGTGGGTGTACTTAGAGTTTATAAGGCCCTGGGGTCCACCCCTTACCAGCACACGCTACAGTATGGGTGCATGCATGGAAGGATGGATGGAAGAATGAGCAGCTCTCGGAAACTGGATGCAACGTGAAATAAGCAAACTGGGCAAACACTGTATCACTCCACTCCCGTGAGGTATCTAGAACAGACAATTCAGGGACATAAAGTAGGAAAGAGGGTACCAGAGACCGGGGAAAGGGGTGAGGCAGGGAGTATTGCTTTATGAGTATAGCACTGTTGGACATAATAAAAAAATCCATTTCTGGAAATGATTTGTGATAAGACATATATTAACGGCATGAAGTTATACCCTCTTTAAAATGATATTAAGGGATAGCGGATGGCTCAGCAAGTATTCAGGGTACTTGCTGCTCTTCCGGAGGTCCCAACTTTTGTTCCCAGCACAACTGCCTGTAACTTCAGCCCCAGGAGATCCTAGATTCTGGCCTCCTTGGTCACTACACTCATATGCACACCCCCACCACCACACATAAATACACATAATTAAAACAGTAATAACAAGGACTTGGATAGCCAAGTGGTGCACGTCTTTAATCCTAGTACATGGGAGGCAGAGAGGCAGGAGGATCTCTGTGAGTTTGAGGCCAGCTTGGTCTACATAGTGAGCTCCAGACCAGATGGGGTTAAGAGAGATTCTGTCCCAGGACAGCCAGAGCTACGCAGAGAAATCCTGTATAAAACCAAACCAAACCCCAGAGAGATGGCTCAGAGGTTGAAAGCACTTGTCGCTCTTGCAGAGGACTGTGGTTTAGCTACCACCACCCACATGGCTGCTCACAGCTTCTGCCACTCCAGGTCTGAAGAGCCTGATGAAGAAGTTCTAGTCTCCAACGGCACCGGGCACACACATGATACACATCCATGCACTCAAGCAGAGTGCTCATAATCATAAAATTAAAAAAAAATAACTATTTTTAAATTAAATAAAATGATGTTAGAGTCGGGTGCAGTGGGAGACACCTGCATCCCCAGCTGAGGCAGAACACTTCAACTGTGGAGCTCAGGCCAGACAGCTGGGCAGCATAGTCAGACTGTGGTTCCAGGAAGAGAAGTCAAATAAACTAGGGCTGAGGATGGTGGCACACACATATAACCCTAGCACTTGGAAGGTTGGGGCAAGAGGCTCAAGAGTTCAAGGCCAGCCTCAACTTCACATCAAGTTTAATGCCAGCTTAGGTTACATGAGATCCCGTCTCAAAAAAAAAATTAAGTTATTTGCTAGTGACCCACTGAGCCATCAAGAAGGGGCAGAGTGAAAAACACCACTTTTGGGTGAAGTGACAACATGATGTGTTGTTTTCGTCAATTGGTGTTGTGACAAGATAAAAAAAATCAAGTTATATTTATTCTAACACACACACACCTGTATATGAGGCGGCGATGGGGAGGTGGCTCCTGTGGCCTCGTGCATATGAGGGAGGTGGGGCCCTAAGGCCCTATCTTGTCCATTATCTACCTCTCAGCTCTCCGTGGTGCACCAGTTGGTTCTCTGGTTGGGAGTGTACCATGGCTTAGTAAGGAGGGCTCACAGTTCTTGGGGCTACAGTTCTCGACCTGAGGGTCATGACTTCTTTGGGGGTAACATATCATATCCTGCATATCAGATATTTACATTCATAGCAGTAGCAAAATTACAGTTATCAAGTAGCAACGAAATAATGTTATGGTTGGGGATCACCACAAATGAGGAACTGTATTAAAGGGTTGCAGCATTAGGAAGGCTGAGAACCACTGCCTTGGAGCCTCCCCCACCTTTCTGACGGGAACGCTAAAGTGCTGCTTTTAATGTGCCTCTGACCAGGGCTGCTGGCAACTGCCTTGCAGTACACCAGCACATTCCTAGTCTCACTTTGTAGATGAAGAAATGCAGCATTAGGTCAGTCAAACTGAATCCAGCTGGTCTCTCTGACCAAAGCCAGCCCACAAGGGATAGGTGAATAGGATGGAGATGACTGGGATTGTGCTAGACTTGAGAGTCTGAACTTTATCCCTAGATAACAGGGCACCCAGCCAGCCCCCGGTCCAGAGGAAGTGTGCAGCAGCCCCTTCTCCCACTGGTCAGACCTATTTGTGCTGTTTGTTGGTAGTCTTCCTCTAATGGACCGTGAAGTAGGCCGGTGGGACAAGGCCTTTGTTTTATTGTTTGCTGCTGGAGCAGGCTGGAACCTTCTAAGGATTCCATAAGCATTTAAGGGCAGGAGGAAAGGCAGGTTCTAAGAACAGTGATGGAAGCATTTTCATCTTACTTAATGTCCAAACAACGTCTTGAAGTAGAAGGCACTCAGACTCCTTCACTTGCACCCAGATAAGGAAAGTGAAATTCAGAGAGAATGACGTCTCTGGGGTCACAAACCAAGGCAAGTGACAAAGCCAGCACTCAAGCATAGCCTGTCTGGGATCGGTGACTGCAGGACCTGGGCAGGACACTGATGACAGAGGGGCGCTATAATAGTCATTCTGGCAAAAGGATGGAGAAGGTGGAGCAAAGAACCCTGAGGCTGAGAAAGGACCCAGGGGGCCAGTCGTGTTAGCTAAGCTTTTAGAGGACTGTTCAATCTCTACTAACTTTATTTTTGCCTTGCCTTCCTATTCCAGGTCTCCACTGTTGAAGTTGTGGCACCAAAGGCTTCCAGCCTTGGCCAATCATCTGCCCCTGAGGTCATAGACTCCACTCCCATGTCTTGCCTTTGCTTGCTTTGGGACAGACTCTGCATAGCCACCAGGCTACCACCCTGGAGGTGAAAGCCATGCTCATACCTTAGCATTCCCCATGATGCCTCAGCCTAGTTTCTCTTCCCACTTGGACACGATGTTTGCCAATTCTTCAGCCAATGCCTCTTCCAACAGCCCTGTGCCCCAGTGCCGTGACTATCGGGGTACACATCGTCTGCATATGGTGGTCTACAGCCTGGTGTTGGCGACTGGTCTCCCTCTCAACGCTCTGGCTCTATGGGTCTTCCTGCGTGTGCTGCGCATAAACTCGGTGGTGAGCGTGTACATGTGTAACCTGGCAGCCAGCGACCTGCTCTTCACCCTGTCACTGCCCCTGCGCCTCTCCTACTATGCACGGCACCACTGGCCCTTCCCGGACTTCCTGTGCCAGACGTCGGGCGCCATCTTCCAGATGAATATGTACGGCAGCTGTATCTTTCTGATGCTCATCAACGTGGACCGCTACGCGGCCATCGTGCACCCGCTGCGACTGCGCCACCTGCGGAGGCCCCACGTGGCGCGGCGGGTCTGCCTAGGCGTCTGGGCTCTCATCCTGCTGTGTGCCGTGCCCGCCGCCCGCGTGCACAGCCCGTCCACCTGCAGGTACGAGAACAGCACCGTGAGCCTGTGCTTCGAGAGTTTCAGCGATCAGCTGTGGAAGGGCGGGCTGCTGCCGCTCCTGCTACTGGCTGAGACTCTAGGTTTTCTGCTGCCGTTGGCGGCTGTCGTCTATTCGTCGGGCCGGGTCTTCTGGACGCTGGCGAGGCCCGACGCCACTCAAAGCCATCGGCGCCAGAAGACCGTGCGCCTCCTGCTCATCAACCTCATCATCTTCCTGCTGTGCTTCGTGCCCTACAACGCCACGCTGGCTGTGTATGGGTTGCTGAGAGCCAACCTGGTGGAATCCAGCCTTGAGGCCCGCGATCAGGTGCGCGGTGTGCTGATGGTAATGGTGCTGCTGGCCGGCGCCAACTGCGTGCTGGATCCGCTGGTGTACTACTTCAGTGCCGAGGGTTTCCGAAACACCCTTCGCAACCTGGGCACCGCGCTCCAAACGAGGCCTCCGGCTACCAATGGGGCTCGAGGAGTGCTCACCGAACCACCCTCAGAAACCACCCAAAACACAGGGCAGGACGCCACCAGTCAGGGGTTACTCCAGTCTGGCAATCTGGAAACACATATCACCCAGAGCCCCCAGGATTCAGCCCTCTGAAAGGACACAGTGTCACAGTGTACTCTTGGGCCTCCCTTAGGGTGTACATTTCAGGGAGGTGAGCTGGGACTTTGAAGCAACTCCAGTCCTAGTGTGCAGAAGGAAATAAGTGTGTAAGCAAAGGCAGGAAAGCCAGAGTATTGCTGGTGACGCATTAGCTCTGGTTTTCATTCGGAGGAAGTCTGCTCCAGTAAGGAGGAAGCCATGTGGTGAGTATGCCCATGGCTAAGAGCTGATACATGGAAGAGAAGCTGGATCTCCTGAATTTAGGTCATCAGTCTGAGAACTGAAGATTCCCTGACCTTGGTGAATCAACTACACAGAAATTCATCCGTCACCTTCAAATACAAAACTTAGGGTTGGTGGTGGAACCTAGAACCCACTGTCTGCATATGTAGGGCCACCACATTCCCTTTGAACCCCATCCCAGCCCCACCTGCTGCCTTCTGTGCTGACGTGAGGGCCATGGACGCCAGGCCACCTGCCCTCACATCTACTTGGCTTCCCTGCACAGGTGGGAGGCAGAATACAAAGGTTTATCTGATATGCACTGACCTCTTTTGTGACTTGTAACAATTTAGACTTGACACCCAGTATGAGGTGGTGGGGGTAGAGCAGAGCTACGGGTTGAGTCCCTCTCAAATCCTGGTTCTCCGTCCCTTTCTCGGCACATTTTCTCCTTCTGCCACTCTCTGGGTCTTTTCCATTCTGTGTCCTTAATATTCAGCCTTATTTCCCTCCCTCTCCCCCTCCCCATAGACTGTGCTGCTGACCTTGAACTTGGTATGTAGTAGAGGCTGGCCTTGAATTCTTCCCCCCCCCCCCCCAGGCGAGGGTTCTCTCTGTTGCCCTGGCTATCCTGGAACTCAGTCTGTAGACTGGGTTGGCCTTGAACTCACAGAGATTTGCTTGTTTGGCCGTTTTTTTTTTTTTTTTTTGTCTTTTTTTATTCATTTGTTTGCTTTTGTTTTTGAGACTGGGTATCTTTGTGTAGTACTGGCTGTCCTGGAACTCACTTTGCAGATCAAGCTGCCCTCAAACTCATAGATCTGCCTGCCCTGGCATTCTTGAATTAAAGACATGCATCACCACTGCCAGACTTGGCCTTAAACTCTTGATCCTCCTGCTTCAGCGCTTCCTCAGGGCTGGGATTATACGTATGTACACCATGCTCAGATGCAGTCAATATTTTATGGAATTTTTATTTGAGGAAGGCTCTCTACACACAACTCTGCTTCACTTGCTCCTCCCTCATTCTCTCCATACCCCTGTCCTCCTCCCTTTCCCTCCCTCCCCCTCTCCCTTGCCCCTTCATCTTCCCTCCCTCTTCTTTTCTCCCCTCCCTCTCCTCTCCTCTCCTCTCCTCTCCTCTCCTCTCCTCTCCTCTCCTCTCCTCTCCTCTCCTCGCATCTCTCCTTCTCTCCTCTCATTCCTCTCTCCTTCTCTGAGTCTTAACATTTTTGAAATCAAGCATCAGTCCCCAAACTGCTGGGTCTCCAATCCCTTTATGCAAAAATTGAGAGACCTGAGAGCTTTTCTTTTTTCTTATGTTTTTGAAATATGTTAAACATGTTAAACAATACAGAGGCACACACTCCATTTAGCTAAGAGCAGTGATGTCATCACATTTCATAAACCTTCCAGAAGCTTCCGTATATACTGGGGCAAGAACGAGCATGAGAAGGACAGGGGACGTGTTAGCGTTACGAACAGTTTTGACCTCAAGGACTTCCTCAGAAAGCTGGTCTCTGGATCACACTTTGACATCACTTGCTCTGAAGTATTAGAGCTCACATCTAACTTCCTCTAGGATGTTGTTTTTTTGACTCTGGGATGAGGGCATTGGTCAGCTAATTGCTAACTGTGGTTCTTAAGAAGGTGGGGAGTGGGGGTTGGAGGTCAGGTGTATAGCCAGACACACAAATGGGAACACAGGAAGATCTTCTCGGCAAGCAGAGCCTGCCTTCACAGCAAGCAGGAGGCCAGCAAAATGGTTTTCTTCCCTCTTTACCCAGGTAGAAGTTGGGTTGCTGGGAAGGTTGCAGAGTTGGTTCTGCGACAGTTTTAGACCGCAACATTGAGAACTGTGGTCACGTATGTGTCCTATATGCACCATGACCCTGTGTCTCCCACTACAGAGAGATTTCCCAAGTGCTTCTGTTTCAGTAACAATTTGGGCCTTTTGTGTCTTACAAGGGCTTTGGTGATGCACAGGGGTAAAATGACCTCTGGTGGCCAAACCAGGGAACTAACCTCTCTTCCTCAACGATAGGCTAGTATCAGTCCAGGTGGATGGGAGTCCCACCAAGCCCTTACCACCTGCTGCTCTATAGAGGGCTGCTGTTAACATCTGTCCCTCGCTCCTCAGGAGTCAAGGTCTGTGCTCTTCCTGAGAGGATAATATGAGCAGCATCAGCCCTGCTCGGCTGAATCTCGGAAACTGCTACCCAAACAGAGTTAAACAGAATCATCAAAAGTTTTGGGGGTAAGGGTGTGGAGTCTGTGGCTGTAGATCATTTGGTAGAGTGCTTGCCTTGCATGCATGAAATTCCAGGTTTGAAACCCAGCACCACATAAACCTGGCCTGGTATTGTACGCTTTTAATTCCAGTACCCAAGGAGTAGGGTCCTGGTGGCACATCCCTTTAAATCAACACTGGGGAAGCAGAGATGAGCACCTCTCTGTGAGTTTCGGGCCAGCCTCATCTACATAAATAGAGTTCTAGACAGTCAGGGCTACATAAAGACCCTGTCTGAAAGAAGGAAGGAAGGAAGGAAGGAAGGAAGGAAGGAAGGAAGGAAGGAGTGAAGGCAGGAAGCTCAGGAGTTCTAGGTTGTTCTCAGCTCTGGGATACATAAGACTATCTCAAAAAAAAAAAAAGTTCCCAGCTGCGCTGTGTGTGTGTGTGTGGGCGGGGGGGGGGGCTATGCCTCTAATTCCAGAGCTCAGGTGGCAGAGGTAGGCAGATCTCTGTGAATTCAAGGCCAGAGTGGTCTACATAGTCAGGCCAACCAGGGCTATATAGTGAGACCCTCTTCTCAAAAAAGAAAAAAAAAGTAACTTGAGGGGTCTGAGTCTGGTGTGTATGACTATAACCCCAGCTCTGTGGACACTGAGGCCACAGAAGCATGCATTTGAGGCCAGCACCTGCAAGTCACTAGGAGTGATCTCTAGCACTATAAAGCTAAATCAAGAACAAATACATTGACAATATGAGTACTTTCATATTCAGGTACTGAGCAGACTCTAGAGTAATTAAAACAGCATGCATCACCCCATGGACCATGTAACTTATTCCAATATTTGCATGCATTCTCTTTCTTCCTCCATTTCCCAGGTAGAATGTAAGCTCCCTGGCCTGGGAGCAAGGATTTGGTTGGTTGGCTCATTGATGTATTCATTGGCGAGTGCCTGGTACAGAGGAAGCACTCAATAAAGACTCACTGAATGACCAGTCAGACCTTGTGACGTCCTTGGACATCTACGGATGAGGATGAGCAGTTAACTATAATGGAAGACGGGAGGTAAAGGAAAGCAGGGAAGGTGCCGGCGGTTAACTGGGGGGGGGGGCTGAGAGGTGCCCAGGGAGGTTTGCTCACAGACATATTTTTGTTTGTTTGTTTGTTTTAAAAAAATATTTATTTATTTATTATGTATACAATATTCTGTCTGCGTGTATGCCTGTAGGCCAGAAGAGGGCACCAGACCCCATTACAGATGGTTGTGAGCCACCATGTGGTTGCTGGGAATTGAACTCAGGACCCTTGGAAGAGCAGGCAATGCTCTTAACCTCTGAGCCATCTCTCCAGCCCCCAAAGATTTTATTTATTTATTATGTATACAATATTCTGACTGCATGTGTGCCTGCAGGCCAGAAGAGGGCGCCAGATCTCATTACAGATGTTTGTGAGCAACCATGTGGTTGCTGGGAATTGAACCCAGGTCCTCTGGAAGAACAGTCAGTGCTCTTAACCGCTGAGCCATCTCTCCAGCCCTTGTTTTGTTTTTTGAGACCGGCTTCTCTCTGTAGCTTTGGAGCCTGTCCTGGTACTCACTCTGTAGCCCAAGCTGGCCCCTAACTCACAGAGATCTGTTTGCCTCTGCCTTCTGGGTGCTGGGATTAAAGGTGTGCGCCACCACTGCCTGCCCGGCATCATAACAAATATACTTGTAGGAAAGAACTGTAGGGAAATCAGGCAGGGAGACTCTAAAAAAGAGAGCGAGCTATGGGAAGGGCTGCTGTACGGGGAAGTGTGGTCAGGCCCCTGGGAGAAGTAGACAGAAGCAGCTTGTCTCTAGCCAGAACCTATGGTGTCAGACCCAGAACTGCTCCTACACATTTCACCACCGTGAGAACAGGCAAGACTAGATAAAAGAGGTAGTGTAGCCGGGTGGTGGTGGCGCATGCCTTTAATCTCAGCACTCGGGATGCAGAGGTAGGGGGATCTCTGCCAGTTTGAGGCCAGCCTGGTCTACAGAGAGTTCCAGGACAAGACAGGGCAACACAGAGAAACCCTGTCTCGAAAAACAAAACAAAATAAAAAGGTATTGTAGGCAGAAGGAATGAACAACACTGGATAAGTAACAGGCTGTGGAGAATGAAGAAAGCCCAGGTCTCTGCCATTAGTGTCCCCACTCCCCACCCCACTCCTATCAGCAGGCCTATGCTCTGGGCCTGCCTCATTAACATCAAGGGGCATTCCAAGGAGAAAGAAGAGAAAAAGTACCCAGAAAAGAAGAACAATCGTCAGGTATGTTGGTACAGGCTTGTAATCTTAGCTACTCAGGAGGTTGAGGCAGGGGGATCTTTTGTTCAAGGCCAGCCTGGGCAAGTGAGTGAGACCCTGTCTCAAAATAAATAGGGGGCTAAAGGTATTTTTTTTCCAAGCATGTGTAGTGTAAAGACTTTAGTTCAACCTCCAGTATGGAAAAAAGAACGAATTAAAGGGTTGAAACAAAATATCCCTGCTCCCTCCCCCACAAAATAAACTTATTCTGATGACAGAAGTATTGTGACAGACACCGGAGGTTCCAAACTACTCTGGGACCTATAGTAGGAGAATTTAGAATTAAAGGCTAGCCTAGACAAAAAAGAAAAGATCCAAATCAGGCATTGGAGTGCAGGCCTTTAATCCCAGCATTCAAGAGGCAGAAGCAGGCAATCTCTGAGTCTGAGGCCAGTAGGTCTACAGAGTGAGTTCCAGGACAGCCAGGATACATAGAAAAACCCTGTCTTGAAAAACAAACAAGAAGGAAGGAAGGAAGGAAGGAAGGAAGGAAGGAAGGAAGGAAGGGAGGAAGGAAGGAAGAAAAGACCCTGTCTCTCAACAAATATATTAGCAAATAAATATATTGTACACCAGGAGTTCAATATAATGTTTATTATATAATGCCTCTAATTTTTCTTTTTCTTCTCTCTCTCTCTCTCTCTCTCTCTCTCTCTCTCTCTCTCTCTCTCTCTCTCTCTCTCTCTCTCTCTCTCTCTTTCTCTCTCTCTCTCTCTTTCTTTTTTGAGACAAGAGCCAAGATCTCTCTACTTAGCCCTGGCTATCCTGGTACTCACTATGTGACCAGGCCTCTAACTCACAGAGATCCACCTGCCTCTGCCTCTGTAGTGCTGAGATTAAAGCTGAGCACCACTGCACACCTGGCTTGCTTTTTTGAGACAGGCTCTTGCCTGTCCCAGATTGTCTTTGAGCTCTCGATACTCCTGTCTCAGTTTCTGAAGAGTTAAGATCATGTATGCGCTCTGCTGTGCTTTTTGTTTTTCAAGAAAGGGTTTCTCTTTGCAGCTGTCCTGGGACTCACTCTGTAGACCAGGATGACCTTGAACTCACAAAAATCCTCTTTGCCTTGTCTCCACCACTGCCCCGCCCTGCGTTTCTAGGGTGCCTCATCTTATTTAATTAGTATAATGGCCTCTGAGATATGAATATGATTGGCCCCGTTTCACAGAGGAAACACTGGAGAACCTGAGGTCTGAAGGTCACACAACCAGGAAGTGGCTCAGTCTCTGTTTCCCAAACTCTCACTCTACTTCCAGACTTAGGAAACCTGCCACCCCCTCCCTCAATCACAGGCAACCAGTGACTTTCCCAGCTGCTTTCCCTGCAGCCACCTAATTCCCTCCAGGCCCATAATACTTCTTATCTCTATTATATCTCCTTGTGTAACAGTTTTCTCTGAGACTGAAACATTCCACCTTGCAGGGAAATTCCTTAAGCAGGAAAGTCAACAGCACAAAAGAGTTTCAGGAAGTCCCTAAAACTGATCAGATTCATGAAGCCCCTCCCAGTCACAGTAAGCAATAAAAGCTGAGAGGGACTACAGGGAGCACAAAGACCCTCAGACCAGGCTGGCTGCCTGAAAGAAACAGAAATCAGCTGAAGAGGTTTAGACCAACTGAGTCACTTGAAGGGATGTTCTCCAAGTTGCTGAGCCGCCTGCAGGCTGTGCAGTGGGATCCAGGTCCCCAGCTTTGTGAGCTGTCACCCACACTGGGGTGGGCTTTGGCGATGCAGCTGACGTTGAGTCACGTCTGCTCCTCTAAGTAACCTCTCACCCATATTCTTTAAGTAAGTCCAATAAAACTCAGAGATTCGCCAAGTTGGACTTTGGTGGCATCCACACTTTGTTCTGTCCTGGGCTCCTTATCTGGGGTGAGTAGATGTGTGCGTTGCATCTCCCCGGGAAGTACTGTCACGCATCCATCCTCGGTTGGTCACCTTACCTCCTCTTTCCTCCCTCCTTTCACGAACCACCTAGCTGTCCCACTTGGAATAATTATCTCCGCATTGCTCTTCCCAGATCTTTCTTCCCACCCTGGACCATTTCCCGGCTCCCCTATGCCTCCCTTACGCTTGCCTTGGACCCGTGCGCTACACAGTGTGGCTGAGTGAGGGCTGAGACCTGGACCCAACACATCCCCACCACAGTAGCTGGTCTTCGTCAGTGGCACACAGAATGGCTTAGACTTCCTGCAGTTGGCACTGATGCTCTCCCCAAGGCTGAGATACACTCACTTCTGTGACAGTCAGTACTCTTACAGCCCCCAACTCAGCAGGATGGGATAATTCCTCGGTTCTTAAGTTCCTCCAGGTCCATCTCTTCTAGCAGATGGCCGGGAGAGTTGGAATGCAGGTAGCAGTCTTGAGAAACAGTTCAGGAGACTCAGGACGGAGGTGAGCATCCCAAAGGATGGCGGAGCTGCTTCCGTTTTGGCCCCTCACTGTCTCCCAGAAAAGGCCTGCAAGGGTTGCGAACTGGAGTTCCATGACTAGAAAAGGAGAGAGAGGTAAACCTCACATGAGCCTTCCTTCTCTTTCAGCAGGCCCTAGAGACAGACCAGAAGCTAAGACAGTTGTCCCACGCTGCCTTCCAGAACTCTTCAAGAACTGGAAAGAAAAGTTTCTCCTGCTGGGTTTCGAGAAAACCAAAGGCTTCCAGGACTTTGGAATCAAACAAACCTGGCTAGCAATGTCAGCTGTCACTTCTTAGCAATGTGACATTGACCAGTTAACCTCTGTGAGCCTCTGTTTCTAGCCCTGTGAAATGGGGCTCATAGTATCTACTTATTGGGTGGTTGAGGGCCAATGAAATTTGAAAGACACTTTAGAATCCCATAAACGGGAGCTCCTTCAAGCATCAGGGTCTTCGGTAGGGTTCTGGGGTTGCTGGCGGGACTCTTCTGAAAGCCAGCAAGGAGACCAGGTGCATCGTCCAGATGAGCCCTGCTACTGAACAGAACTAGAGGCAGGGGAACGAGCGATAGGCAGGCTGGGCACGTTTCCATGGTGCTGGGTCAAGCAGGCAGCCTTGGGGCAACGACTGGCCCATTGCCCTCTGGGGGCACTCTCTCCCCATGAGGCTGATGTCCAAATCCTATGGACTAATATGGAGGTGGAGAAGTGCAAGAAAGGCAGAGGAGGGAGAGGAGAAGGAAGAGTCAACGTGGAGAAAGGGCCGAGGAGAAGGCTGGAGGGGAAGTAAGGGCCAGGCAGGCACAGGGTGGGGCTGGGAGAGGGGCCCGTGGCCCTGAGGGCAGCGCCAGCCCTGGAGGGAAAGCTCCGACCCAGGGAGGGAGGAGGGACAGGGAGGGAGACCAGCAGCGCTGACACAGCCTCGATGTGTGGAACGGGCTGGGGTTTGGCCCACAGGTCAGGCGTCTGGCAGTATTATGGGATGGAGAGGCCTTAGGAGACAGGGAGAGTATTATGGGCTGGAACAGCCTTAGGAGACTGGGGACTATTATGGGCTGGTGAGGCCCGGCTCCAACTGGAGGCGGGAGGAAGGGGTGCGGGCGGGAAGGGGGGGGTGGTGGTGGAAGGGAGTATTATGGGCTGGAGGCCTCCTGCGACCAGAGGCAAGAGTATTATGGGCTGGCAAGGCCTTCGGTGGCCAGAGGGGGGAGCAGCGGGGGATGGCACCGGCTGCATGTGACTGAGGGGGGGCCAAGTTGGGGGTGATGAGTGGGGGTGGGGGAGCTTATTATGGGATAGCTCTTTGTACCTACTGCGGGGACTGCTTCTCCAGAAGATATTATGGGATGTCGTGTGTGGGAGGGGGAGGGGGCTGGGGGAGTATTATGGGATGGTGGTGCAGAA
Organism: Arvicola amphibius; assembly: GCF_903992535.2. Lineage (NCBI taxonomy): Eukaryota > Metazoa > Chordata > Mammalia > Rodentia > Cricetidae > Arvicola > Arvicola amphibius. Next base: position 24,368,192 of record NC_052048.2, on the reverse strand, counting down.
TTGGGAGGGCCTGAGGAGCTCTTCTCCAACCCCCCCACCAGTTCACCCCTTACTCTCTCACCGTTCTAAGGTCAGCCTCCCTCCAAGAGCCCAATGGGAATACCTGAAATTCATCTCTCTACACACTTCACCCACACACACCAACAGCCACTCCCCCCCCCCCCCATACTGGGCACCTCAGCCCATCCTAGGCATCTCCCCTGTCTAGCAGCCACCTCCGGACTGTGGAGGGGAAAATGTAACTCCTGGATAATGGGGAGAAAGCCTCATTTCAAGGTTATGGTGGCCAGTGGTTCCCACCTGCATGTCACCTTTGACCCCCAAATTCTCATGCCACTCTCCTTCCTTTCCTCCCTCGGGTCCACGAAGTGGGGGCCCTTGGGTCTCCCCTCCCCCGCCCCTCCATTTCCTCTCCACCTCCCTCCACAGCCGTAACCAGTAAAACAGGCGGCCGGCTATTATGGGATGGCTGCTCCCAGCAGCTCTGCAGGGAGGGGGCGGTCACCGCGGAATGTCTCTTGTGGGTGGCTATTATGGGATGGCCGCCTCTCTTCGGGGAGGGGTGGGGGCTAGGGAGAAGAAGTATTATGGGATGGACCTAGCACAGCTGGGTGGGGCTGTCCTGGGTAGGTAAAGCTCTGGGGAGGGCATGGGGGGGGGGGGAAAGGAAGGAAGAGGGAGGGAAGAAGCTGGGGAGGGTGGGGTGAGCCCTGGAGCCAGACCTGAGGCCTGGCAGGAGTAACTGGATAGAGAGGTTTCTTTGGTGACAGCTGTTGGAAGAGGCCCCAGGGGCAGGCTCCATCGAGCCAAAGCCTAGGACACCTGGGTCCTCTTCTCATCTTGGGGGTTGCGGAGTACCGGGTATGCGGGGTAGAGCTGGAAGAGCTCCCTGCTACGTGGCTCAAGCACCCCCTTCCACCTGTGCCGCCTATAGCCTGGGGACTATGTCTTTTGCAGGGGGTTGAACACGGAAATGTGAACGCCGAAAAAGTAGAGGCTGAGTGGGCCCCTGAGGGACAAATGTACCTCCGCAAGCCCCGTATGGGCTGCATCCTGTCTAGCTGACTAGTCTTCCCAAATTCTCATTCTGCCAGGGCAGAACACTAGCCCCTGGGATCTCTGAGGAGAGGTGTGAGGAGAGGACTGTGTGCTAAACGCTCCAGGATACCCTCCTCAGGGTGTTATTCCGGGTTCTTGTATACCGTAGGGTGGAAACAATTCTAGATAACTGGCTAGAGAGGCTGCCCCCTTGGGTGCATTCATTAGGAGATTATACCATCCTTAGTCTCTGTGGGCCAATCATGTTAGTGGCTTATTTATAATTGATCAAGGAGGTGAGCATGGGGCAGAGAAGGGAGGGGAGGCACAGAAGCAGGAGGACCACAGCAGCAGCACAAAAACATACCCTACACCTCTCTGGCATTCAAAAGACAGGGAGTAGAGGTGGAGATTTGGCTCAGCAGTTCAACTACTCTTGCTGGTGACTCGGGTTCGGATCCCAGCACCCTCAAAGTGGTTCGCAACTGCCCATAACTCCAGGTCCAGGGGCTATGACACTCTGTTCTGTTTTCTTCACACACTGGGCATGCACATTGTGCACATACATAGTGCGGGCAAACACTCATGCACATGAAATAAAAATCTAAAAAGAAAGATTCAATTAAAACACAGGGAGGGATTTGCACCTTCTTGTGATGGTGTCAGGGAGAAGTGGGGAGTCAGAGAAGCAAAGCGTAAGTGGGTAGAATCTGAAGGGGCAGAATGGGTGTGGCTGATGAATGATACCAATAGTCAAGTCATAGGTAAGAGTCTGTGACTACCTGCTTGTAAACCCTCCCTGGTTTATATTCCCCCATATGTAGTGATGTGGAGTACATGGAGAGGTAGGATCTGAGGAAGTTGGAGATATTTATCACACAACTGAATTTGAGGTC